>NC_139219.1:87808922-88408922 GCF_055691185.1 Crinia signifera | reverse complement strand
GTAATGCCCCCGCCCCCCATCCCCCACAGGCTTACCTGTCTGCGTGTCCCGGCTCCCCTCCTGGCTTCAATCAATTCTATGGAGACAGACCACGATAAAATGGCCGCCCCATAAAGCAGACAGTTCTCTGAAACTGTCTGCGGAATAACCGAGTTAGGGAATAACTAGCGCTGTGCGCGCGACGGCGCGGGAAGCGCTTCTGGGTTTGAAACCACTTGCCGCACGCTGATTGGCTGAAATTCAGCCAAACAGCATGCGGCAAGTGTTTTCAAAATCAGAAGCGCTTCCCGTGCCGTCGCGCGCATAGCGCTAGTTATTCTCTATTCACTGCAGGGACCCCGCTGCCGCCAGCAGCTTTATACAGTGACAGTGCCGCAGGTACCCCCGCACCACGGACACCCCTGCCCGCTCCAGCACTACAGGGACGCCGACAGCATCCACCACAGGGCACCGGGGCGCCCCCACCCCGACTCGCCTGGGGCGCTCCGGTGCCTTGCACCGGCCCTGTATATATATATATATATATATATCTATATATATATAGATATATATATATATATCAGTCCAATAAACAGAGGCACACAAACGTTTTGCAACAGATTCAAACTCTATTTGGCATAATCGAGCGCTTTTGGGGAAATGTACCCCCGTCCTCAGGATACCAGGATTTCACCGAAAGCGCTCGATTATGCCAAATACAGTTTGAACCTGTTGCAAAACGTTTGTGTGCCTCTGTTTATTGGACTGATATTTGAAAACTTCTGGAGTGCACCGGACTGGATGTCTATTCATAGTAGGAGTGCCGGCAAAAAAGAACTGTATGTATATATACAGTATATGTATATATATATATATATATATATATATATATATATATATATATATAGACAATATACCAATCTGCGCAAAGTCCCAAATAATTTCAATAGGTTCCGTCCACGGAGAGGTGATAAGGGCAGCTCGACTTCAGTGGAGGTTAGCTTGTACCTCACAAAGCAGAGGACATAGAAGAAAAATAGAAGGAGCGCACCAATGAGTATAACAGTTTGACTTTTACTGGTAAAAGGTAATAAGAGTACATACATATAAGTAAAAGATAATCAGCATATCAACCGTGTCGTATTGCACAAGCCACGTCTGGACAGGGGCAGCAGAGTCCACAGCACTGGCGGGGTGGTCACAATGGATCCCACAGATGAAGGTCAGCCAGGCGGTGGGACGGTATCAAGCGTGTCAAACAAGAAGATCAAGACCGGACGGAACAGCTGATGGAGCAGTAGACTCGTCGGGAAACCACGCCCCAACGCGTTTCGTCACTAAGGACTTCGTCAGGAGGCGATATATATATATACTATTCTGTATTATAAAAAAAATTATTGAAGAAATTCAATCACTGGCGTAACTATAGCACCGCAGGGGGGGCGCTGTGCATATGGGGGCGCCGGGGGCTGCGGTGCTATAGTTACACCTCCCCCCAATCCCCCGCAGGCTTACCTATTTCGCTGGTCCCGGCGGCTCCGTTCTTCTGCTGAGGACTACCACAAAATGGCCGCCCCCATATAGCACACAGTTCTCTGAAACTGTCTGCTGTATGGGGGCGGCCATTTTGTGGTGGTCCTCAGCAGAAGAACGGAGCCGCCGGGTCCAGCACGAAAGGTAAGGCTGCGGGGGATTGGGGGGGTTTTGAATGGGCGGCGGGGGCGCCCCCCCTAACGGCGGGGGGGGGCGCCCAAAACTTAGCTGAATTCAATTCAAACAGAATACATAATCACTGGTCTGACTGCAAAATAATCAGGACTGTGGCCAAGTTTGGACAACATGGGTACAGGGGAGGGTGGGGGAGAACCCTGGTGGGCTCCACTGCCTAAGTTCAACTGTGACTTCTTCTCATGTCAGCTTTCAGTCAATGTACTTGAATTATGCATTATATCTTACCTCCCAACATTGGCCGATTGTGAAGAGGTACACTGCGTACGCCGAAGGCATGCGTCCAGAATTTTGCGGATGTGGCCTAGCAGCAAGGGGGCATGGCCTACACTCATGGCGTTCCCATAAGGCCATGCCCCTGTCTTCACCACTGTGGGGCCCTGGCCAATGATGCCATGCCCTGGCCATGCCCACAGCCCCTCTGGCTGCAGGAATAGGCGCTGTGCACATGCGCACAGCATCTATTTACAAGTGACAGTGTGGTCTCCCAGCTACCCCTCCCCCCCTGCTGCAGGACACTGCTGGGACAGTTGGGAGGTATGCTATATTACAGAGTTATTTACCTCGTATAGCAGGAACCTGTATGAGCACATCACTGTAGTTTCCATGTTGTGCGAAAGCTACGTCCTCTATAATGAGTACCCAAGCCTATATGGTTGGCCACACTCCTCTAGCATGGCCCCCCCCACTGCCTTCATGAAACAGTTTGATACTAGGTGTGGCTTGGCATATTGATAGGCAAAATATTCTATAATGATGATTATTACAAAGCTCGAGTCCCTTCAGTTGACCATACAAATTAAAGGAACATGGGCTAATAATGGAACAATGTACAGATGTAGCAGGATTCATCTTTTCAGGGGATGGCGATGGCGTCACCATCGCCATCCCCTGCCCCGCCGCCATCTGTATGCCGGAAGGGGACGCGCGCGCACAAGGTGCGTGCGCGTCCCCTTCCGAAGGTGCTGCCCTCGGTCGCCCGGTGCCCACACCGGGCGACCGCACCCCCCCCGCAGCCTCCTTGGGTCCCCCCCTACCCCCTCGAGCGGGAGGCGGACAGTAATGCGTCCGCCTCACCGCTCCGCCGCCCGGATACTGAGACGCGCGTGCGTAGGGGACGCACGCGCGTCTCAGTCAGATAACGGCGCCGTGTTGCTGGCGATCCGCCAGCAGCATGCTGCTGGCGGATCGCCAGCAAGGATAAGACCTGATTCATCTGTAGTCCCTCTTCTGTTTACAGAAGATCACAAACAGGCCAGAGCCCCAGGTGGGACAACGCTCTATGGGACTGAGTCAGACCAGATTGCACAGCACAAAAACACAAGAAGAATTTAAACAGTGCATATGTTTTGAGAATCTATGAATAAAAAAATATTTATAAAACGATTGGATGGTCTCTTACAAAATGTATTCAATATCCAGTAAAACAATATTAATAAACCAAACTGGTAAAAATGGATTATGTTTAAAAGCAATCAAAGGGGATCCCCCTTTAAAATAGCAGGTATGTCGGATCGTCCGTTCCTATAATACCCCTAGAGAAACATATGGTATGAAATAGTTACCACCCTTAATAGGGTATGTGAGTACTCCACTGAATGTCCACAGGTCGGCCCAGGATTGGCTCAAATCACTGACTTATTGCTTTGTGTGGTACTTGAATGATCTCCAAGGTAGCTCATAGATGGTATGTCACCCAAGGCTTTTCCCAGGATGGAGATGCAGGGCAAGTGGAGTCTTTGGTAAAGGCAATAAATTTGTAGAACCAGGGGTTAGTTTGGACAGCAATCCGGATATAAAAGGCATAAAAGGGGGGTTTCCAAGCAGCTCCTTGATGCGTTTCGCCACTCCTGGTGGCATTATTCATAGATTCTCAAAACATATGCGCTGTTCAAATCCTTCTTGTGTTTTTGTGTATTGATACGGGATTATCTATCCCTTGAACTGAACGGCTGCTGGTTAAACAACTCCTAACAGGCGCCACCAAGTTCTGCCCCTATGGGACAGTCCTATTCCATTTCCTCAGATTCCACAGCAGCAAATATTCAGCAGCCAGTGATCAGGTAGATGCTACTCCGCTATAGTGAAATCCTGCCTTTCGAATTAATGTGCACGCTGTGTAAATAAATGTTTATGGCTAGCGAAGAATTCACAGCCAAGCAAATCGGAACTGATGTCCCAAATCCAGCCCTAAAACATTTGGGCATGCCAACTTTTCCTAGGTACCCCTGTGTTTTTTTTCATCATGCCTGCCTTTTTCTTGGCACTCCCATGAAACAGCTGGCTGCCACCCCCAGGCTGTACAGAGTGGAAATCAGCAGCCAGTCTCTCAGCAGTAGCGTGCGGTGGGGTGAGGCAGGTGAGGCACAGCCTTTCCTGTCATACTAACATATACACCAGAGTTTGGAGTTTATAAAGTAAGTAAAAAATACAAAGAATATATAAAAAATTCTTATTTTTATTATTATAATCATTTTTATAGTCAATACTCTGGAGTAAAAAGTCTATGGCAGGTGAGGCAGTGAATCACCTGGCTACCTTTTCTGCACATCTCTTATCAAAACTCAGCGAATCTCCAGCAGTGTATACTGCTGCACATGTGTATAATGCTGGAATTTACCCCGTGCATATCTGGCTCTGGTACTTGCCAGGACTCCTCCGCTATTTACCTCACTGCATGTCCCTGTCTCTCAGCATAGTAGAGGGTGTGTGGGGCTATAACCTGGGTATGTGAATATACTGACAGGCATCTTAACTGCCAGTATCCCAACAGCTTGTGTCAAATACCAAACCTGTACTAAAAATACCTTAATGTTTATTATCGAGTTATACCTGATTACTGCACACACATTTCAGTCTTAAGAAGCTTTTTAAATGTAGATAAATACCTGTAGCCAGAGATAATCAATTGATACATGCACAGTTTATCAGTAGGAATTTGTATACATATATATATATATATATATATATATATATATATATATATACACAGTATATATATTTACAGTATGTATACAAATTTGAATTTTTACATTTCCAATTAAAAAAGGCTTACAATTTATGAGTAAGTAATTAAGTAATTAATATATATATATATATATACATATATATATTATATATATATATATATATATATTAATTACTTGTCATACATTCATAAATTGTAAGCCTTTTTTTAATTGGAAATTTTTCGAACATTTAAAAAATGGTGCAATTTTTGACTGCAGTTTAATACACTGATCAAAAATTGCTAAAAATTTGCTAGAATTGGCAGGATGAAAAAGATAAAGATAGAAAAGCAGAATTTTACAAGAGCACCTCCTTTCCTTCCATGGTCTCAGTATAGGGCCCTGTCCTTCCGACCACCCGTTCCTCCTGGCGGCGAGGCGGGCGGTAAGAAGGGATGCATGCGATCCATCACAATGGATCGCATGCGTCCCTGCTGCCGGGAAGGTCCCGGCGGCTCGCAGGGTATCGGGTGTCTGTACACTGCTGCGACACGTCGCAGGTAGTGTATGGGCACCTTAAGTCTGGTGGTTTGACAGACACAGTGGAAGTCAGCAGCAACAGCAAACAGCAGCAGAATAGCATGCTAGGAGAGCGCCACTCCAGCCTGGTGCCTTTCTGCGCTGCATACTCTGCTGAGTGGGTAGTGCCAACAATTGGCCAGTTAAAGAAAGAAAGAAAGAAAGAAATAATATTGCCATTGTATGCATATTTCAATACATGTAGGCCCATTTTTTCTGTAGTAGAGTGGCCTTTAGAAATACTTACCCATAATGTTCTTCTGTTCTTGATTAAAAATTACAGGGGCTAAAGTAATTAGCCAAAAATTGATTAGCGTGATTAAAAAAAACCCAGAGAGTGTGACTTTTTGTTAGTCAATTAGAAAATCTGTGTTAACATTGGTCTCAGCGGTAGTTTACACACATTTTAGTTTGCCTTTTTTGTCAGTGAAAAGTACAGAAAAATAAATAATTTAAAGTAAACATGCAGAACCTTGGGTACACCCTTTCTAATGAATAAACATGCATTAGAGGCATTTAACATGCTTAGTAATGACATGTCACTTCTCTGTAAAAGCTCTCCAAAATGAGTGTAATTATGCTGGACTTGCATTTCGCAGTGTTGTGTAGATGGCAAATTCGTTTTTTAACTTGCAGGTGAGAGTTACAAGTCTTTTTCTCTCTGTATGTATTATGCTTGCTTAAAAACTGTTTAAAATCACTTTACAGATATTTTTCTGTACCCCAAAATAATCTTGAGGCTTCAATTTAGTATTGGGTAAAAACACTTATTTACTATCATTTTACATTTGTGTTAAAAGATTACAAAATCCTCCATTGGACACATTTTAAGAACCTTAATTACTTTGCTTATGACTATTAATAGCCTAGTGAGCGCCTCTCACACAGCACCGGTAACCGCTAGATCCCCTGCACTGGCGGACGCCAGCGGAGAGGCGCTCCATCTGTCTGAGACAAACGAGCATCTCAGATGCTTATGCATCTCAGTAATGATTGCGGCAGGTACGGCAACCCTGCGGACAGGGTTAGGGGTTCGGTATAATGTAAGAAGCGATGACTGACTACGCTAACTGCGTAATGCTGACTGACTACTCTAACTATGTAAGCTCCGGCTAGCCGCCAACGGGCGGGAACACGACACTGATACTGACAGGGACGCGTGACTGACTACGCTAACTACTTAACCGGCCGTGGGAACACTGCGCTGATTCTGACAGGGACACTGACTACGCTGGCCACGGGAACACTGCGCTGATTCTGACAGGGACACTGACTACGCTGCCCGCAGGAACACTGTGCTGATTCTGACAGGGACGCTAGGGAGGGTAACTACGTAACTGCCGCCGTGAAACTACACAAGTACCAAAATAATTTGATGCTCGGCAATCATCAAATGATTTCTCCGGCGCTCGCAGATCTGAGGAACCTCTGTGATCTGCAAGCGCCCTGTACAGGAAGCGGGCAGGCAGCTGACATCTGCTGACATCAGCTGCTAGCCTCCAGCAACCGCGTCACCGGCCCATCTTAATGGCAACGCCCAGCGTTTTCATGGGAACACCCATGAAATGCTGGGCATTACCATGGACTATGCCCCACTCCGTCATCCTACACTGCTAGGTGCGAGCTGGATAGCGAACACGTAGTTTGCCATGCCTGCTTGCACCCAGCATCTGCACATGCGCAGATACATAAAAATGGTCCCCCGTGCGAACGTGCGCAGGACCAATTAAATTAGAATAACCCCCATTATCCAATATCTTATTTGCTGATACTTATAGATTCTGGTCGATGGTTAACTGTAAGCTGTCAGGTTCTAACCCTGCTTCTACATTTTGCACAATATGGGGCAATCTTCTATTTACCCCTGGATTGATTATTCTCCTTTCAGGTTTTCCATCATCATTTTCAGATCTCCAATATTCAAATACAGTATGGGGGAAATTTACTAAGGTAAAATCATATTAAAAAAATTGTATTTTGCTGGGACTCATAGTTCCACAGTATTAGACTATCTTTTACAATTTATCAGCTCGATGCCCACCGCCCACAGGCATCGAGGACAGCACCAGGCTTCAGCCTGGCCAGGCTAGTCCTGGAGGGGTGGGGACCCTTTATTGGGGGGTCCCCAATCCCCCTGTACCCCTGGCCAGGCTGACTGGTCAGAGGGCTGAATGCTTTGGCCAGGGGGACTTGTATAAAAAGTCTCCCCCCGGCTGTGGCATTACCCTGCTGGATGGTTGGGCCTGGGGCTGGTCCTAAAAATGCGGGGGACCCCTAGTCATTTTGTCCCCCGTATTTTGTGAACCAGCCCTATCTCAATGGTTTCCTTATTTTTTAAAACCAACCTCGGCTCTTTGAGCCTGGTGCTGGTTATAGCCATTGGGGGGGGGGGGGGGGACTCGACATTTTTTAAATGTATTTATTTATTTTTCTATTTTTTTTACACACTGCAGCCTGCACGAATCTGACTGATCCGTGCAGACTGCCTATACAAAATTTGTAATAGCAACCGTATATACGGCCGCTAATGTGAATTGATACGCCATCGGGGATTACAAAGCCTATGGCTAAAACAGCCATATGCAGTCGTATTCATTCGTATTAAGAATACGGATACGAAAAATCGTATTCTTATTCTTAGTAAATTTCCCCCTATGGGTCTTCAAATTAGGCATTACACTCTATTTCACATTCTATCTCCAATACAATCCCCCCACCCCCCCCCCATAGGCTACTTACACAATTTCAAACCTTCTTAATTAAAACTAGGTTTACATATTACTCTGAATTGGTGGATATGACTGTTACTAAGGCGTGGACGTCTTCAGTGGAATGATAGAAGATTGCTGTTCCTGGAATTGCAGACTGTGTTATTTTCCTGTGTCATTATTATAAGATCATGCATTGTCTTAGAACTTTATTATTGTAGGCTTTTTATATTAAGGTTATACATAGGTCCCTCATTTCTCAAAGTCAACAACATTGTATAGAGTGTACAAAATATCTGCTTCTTCACCTGTTCTTGGGTCCTTTCTGCTGCTATTACTATAAATCATCTCACGCATTGATTATTGCAATAGTCTCTCCTTATTGGCCTTCCCCAATACAGACTCTCACCACTACAGTCCATTATGAATGCAGCTGTGAGGCTAATCTCCCTAGCTACTCTGTCAGTCACTTCACTGGTTACCTGTATTCTACCGTATTCCATACAAAATTATTTTACTTACACACAAAGCCATAAACCAAACTACACCAACATACATCTCTTCTCTTATCTCAAAATATCATCCAGCCCGACCTCTACGCTCCTCCCAAGATCTGCGTCTCTCATCCACACTCATTACTTGCTCCCATTCCCGATTGCAGGACTTTCTTCGGGCTGCACCCACTCTGTGGAATGTACTGTGTGGGGTCCCAAGGACTGACTTTGAGAACCTGTGGCCTATAGCAACATCCCATCTTCAATAAAAATTCCATCTTAGTAAATTTATCCCTTTGTGTCAATTTTGACTATTGACTGTCCTAGTGTTTTTTTATGCCTTTATTTACCTTGACATATTTTGGATATCTGCATTCCTGTGTACTACTGATGAATGTAATATTTGTCTGACCTTATTATTATTATTATTATTATTATTATTATTATTATTATTATTAATAATAATAATAATAATAATAATGAGGTTTAAAAGGCTATCAAAACTCCAGTTACAGAATGATGCACCTTATTGCAAAGGATTGTTTTAAATGTTCAAAGCAATTGCATGTAATAGATCTACAGTATGTAGCTTCAATATGTATTCCGTTACGGCCATTGTAGGCTCCGATAGAGCCATATAAAACCCATATTTGCTTTGAGCAAAATAATGTGCTATAGTTTTTTCACCCATGCCAGACTGCAGCACTACTGTTATAGCGCTCCAGTGGTTAGCCATTACTCTCATGCAAATTGGCACAAAACAATGAACTTTTATCGAGTCTTTTTTGGATGCATAAGGGTTCAAAAATGAATCTCCTGTCAAAAAATAATTGCAGGAACTCTAGGAATTGCATCTAAAACTGACAGATGTGATCTTTTCCCTGGAGAATATATAAGTCATGGCATTGTTGACAAGGTCTACTGAATTGTGGCTCATCAAAGGTGTATGGTTGAGCAGACCTGGTACTTCATGATCCAATTGAAACCATTTCCAAATATTTTAAACAATCTCTTATGCATGTGGAAGCAGCTTGCTCAAATATAATTTCTGGAAAATTATGTTTTGCATTGTTCAAATGAATCTCTGCCCACTGACATTGCATTAGCAAAATAACCTCACAATGATTGTTTGTAACTTATTTCAGCGACGAGCAAATATGACATTTAAGTCTCTCAGTCCTCAGTTCCAAGATATAGCACATCTACAGTATGATGATGATATACAGTAGCGGATTTTGCATCTAGAGAATATATGGGTTTGTGAATGAATACAGGAATGCTGACTCATTGTAGAACATATTTTGTTTATTGTCTTGCCTCAAGTGAAAGATACGAGTGATCTTGTTCCTTATATACAAAGACCACCAATGGCAGATCTGTGGTGACCTAAAGGTGACTGCAGTACTGCTGGACATGCAGCTGGGGTAAATCAAGTCTCCAGCATGAGTGGGGCAGTTGGGCTAGATCAGGGATGGGGAACCTTCGGCCCTCCAGCTGTTGTTGAACTACTCATCCCCAAAATGCATTGCTACAGTTATAGCATGGCCAAATAGCAAAACTGTAGCAGTGCATGCTGGAATGTGTAGTTCAGCAACAGCTGGAGGGCCAAAGGTTCCCCATTCCTGGGTAAGATCTTCACACTACAACAGAAAAGTCTGGCAAATTCGTAAACTTCTTAAAGATGAAAACTTCAACAGAGTCCTTCAGGTTAATGAGAAAGTGGCTTGGGAAGCCTTTAAAGGAGTTGTGCATGGCTTGTTCTACAAAGAAGCTACAAACTATGGGCCTAATTCAGGCGCAATAGGCCTCATCCAGCAGACCACCTGTGAGAATCGCACTGTGTGTACCCACTATAAATGTTCCGGGGTTGAGCATTTTTCAATTCCAAGATTGAAGAAAAAGCCCCATGATTGGTTTATATAAAACATATGATATTTGAAATATTCCAAAATATAACATTTTCAGCAACACTGTGTTATAAGAAATAATAGCTACAGGACAGCGGAAGTTGAAAGTAAATGAAAAATAATAATGGCACATATAGCGCTGTTTGCTTACTTAAGTAACAACATTTTCCCATGTTTCCTCTTATAACTAGTGTATATTGTATTTGCTATCCAGACAAGTTTCTCAGGTGCATAAAGATAACAAGTATTTCCTGACAGCTGCAGAGATAGTGGCACGTGATTCCCAGCTGCAAGCAAAATAAAACACAACTACAAATAGCACCGATAAACTGAATTTCCATTAAAAAAATAAATTTTGGTAATGGCAACAAAATATTATATATACGCATTATGTTGACAAATAAAATGTTATTTATACAAGCACATTGCTTTAAACCCCTTACAGTGAGACAACAGCATAGCTCACTTACCAATGCACAGTCCCCTTGCACAGTAAACTCCAATCAAATGAATGACTACTCTGTAAAGCAGAACAGACCTGGAGCTTTTCTGCTGATGGTACTAAGCACCATGCAGTACTGGAACTTTATTATGGCATTAGTTTTCATTCTAGTTCCGGGAGCAGGATCAGTGAATTCATTTCCAAAATTAACAAAAACAGTCATCTGAAGACTTACACAGAGTATTGGAGCTGCTTTTATCAAGTTAGATGTGTTTGTAAGTATTGGTAACTTATTTCATATAATAAAAGTTCTCGATAAGAAGCATTTGGCCTAGGGGTGCCTTGAAAATATTTTGATTCTCAAGGGTGCCGTGATTCAAAAAAGTTTGGGAACCACTGCTGTAGCGTATTGTGTACAAAGCTGAGCACATCACAGTGAGTACAAAATAATCATGAGCCAGGTCTGGCGGCTTTCATCAAAAGCAGAATTCAATGTGTGGGATTTTATATAAAGTCTTGTGGACAATATATAGTACATATTACAGAAAAATCTAGAATTAATGCTATTTAATGGTGAGCCTGTAATCCTGGCCAGTAGTATACTGTATATAAAGTGTTTGTGTGGATAGTATAAAAACTTGAACCAGTGTGACCAAAGGAATGGCTAGTACACAGGGAAACCAGTTATTAGCAACAATAAAAACAGACAACAATCTGGGATTGGTATGTAATCAGGGCCGGCGCCACCACTAGGCAGCTCTAGGCATTTGCCTAGGGCGCCGGCACCTGGAGGGCGGCAGTTCGCCCCTCACCCCCAGCACTGTGGTACCTGTGTAAAAAAAACTTGCGTCCCCGGCGTCCCTGCTGAGTGCTGGTGCGTGCAGGGGTGTCCGTGCCACTGGGGGAGCCTGCGGCGCTGTTATTGTGTATAAGCTTGTCGTGGCCGGCGGGGTCCCTACAGTGAATAGAAAATAACTAGCGCTATGCGCGCGGCGGCGCGGGAAGCGTTAGTTATTTTCTATTCACTGTAGGGACCCCGCCGGCCGCGACAAGCTTATACACAATAACAGCGCCGCAGGCTCCCCCCGGCGGCACGGACACTCCTGCACGCACCAGCACTCAGCAGGGACGCCGGGGATGCAAGTTTTTTTACACAGGTACCAACCTTCCCCCCCCGGCACCGGGGCGCCCCCACCCTGACTCGCCTGGGGCGCTCCGGTGCCTTGCACCGGCCCTGTATGTAATCCCGGCGGTCAAAATCCCGACGCTGGAATCCCAATCACCGAAATCCCGACAAGGGTGGGATGTGGATCGCCCCCTCTTGCGGGCTCGCTGCGCTCCCAAAGCGGCGGGCCCGGTGCCTCACTACGCTCGGCACACTAATTAATTCTCCCTCTGTGGGTGTTTATTCTCCATCTATGGGTGTTGTGGACACCCACAGAGGGACAAAGTGTCGGGATTTCAGCGGTCGGGATTCCGGCATTGGGTTTTTGACCGACGGGATTCCGACTGCCAGGATTGTGACTGCATCCCAACATTCTAACTGATGCACAGCCCTGTGGTTCCTGTGATAATCTCTGCATCCTATCCAATTCACTAGGAAGCAGATGGGATGTGGGAAATCAGGCTAATCTACCGGGTGTGCGGGAGACTTACTGAAAATTCGGGAGTCTCAAACTTCCAGGAGAGCAGGTCAGTATGATCCCCACTCTCCAATTTGGCTTCTCTCTTTGCTTTATTCATCCCCTACCCCATTTCCCTTGGCACTAAACTATAAAGAAGATGTATCAAGCCATAGGGGTTACATTTACTGTGATGGAAGTTCTATTGAAGATCGGATGTTTCCCATAGCAACCAATTCGATTCTACTTCTTATATATTTATACATAGCAATATCCCATCTTCACTAGAACTCTCATCTTAATAAATATAGGCCATGGATAGAAAATAAAATAGAGAGAGGTAAGTACCAAACAATAATCTCCTCCTGTAACTGTAATTTTTGAGGGCTATCTCATTTGAAAAATGTTTTACCCCAAAAACACAGGTTCAGTGAAACCTGTGTGTTTAAGCTAGAAACAGCTAAAACGGGACTGGCTTAGGGTTTTTTGCTTTGCTTGCCAGAGGTTGATAAAACAAAATCCCCAATAATCAGGCCTAACTAATTAGCTCACCGGCGAGACAATAACCTCCGATCAATAAGCCCCCTGATCAATTATCCCTTCAGGGGTAATTGTCTCACCAGCCACAGCCTTAGAAAATGGCAATTAGGAGCTGATTGGTTGGTACGCCACCTCTTCCCATTTTATATCTCTCCAAGATTTGATACATATCCCCATTCATCTTTCATATTGTGTATAAATGGTAGAAAAACACTGATTTTATTTTAAAATGCTAGCAATATTCCAAAAATATTGAATACAATTCAGGCCCTGGCATTTTGAGCACACAGGCCCACCTGCAGGAGGCGGGACCATAGCGCGGCAAAGCCGCATGGCAAAAAAATGGGTGTGGCCTCATGAAAAGGAGGCGGGGTATCAGAAAAAGGAGGCATTGCACATTATGGAAAACAATGTAATGCCCATTACACACTATGGAACACACCGTTATGCCCATTACACATTATGACACACACACCGTAACGCCCATTAAAGAATATGACACAATCTTTATGCTCATTACACATTATTATGGACCATGCCCAGTACGGGTTGCAGCAGCTGCAGGCAGTACCAGTACACATAAGTCAGAGGTTCTTAGGGTAGGGTAGTAGTAGGAATAAGGACTATTAGTCAGTCATGTACATAAAACAAGCAGGACACTAGTCTTGGCTTGCACTGTGGGCGGCACTGGCACTGAGGTCGGATCTGACTACAGTCACCATGTGACTGGCTCTGCCTGGCCCCCTGCTTGACTAGCACCACCACCCCGCCGTCGTGGCCTGCTGCAGATTCTCCCGCCGGCCATGATTGATAAGTCTGACACTCTGACAGTGACTCACGTGGTGGGACTACCCCTCAGCTCCCCCCCTCAGGACTGTGCCTGGATGGCGGTGCTGCAGCATCAGGAAGAGAACACGCTAATGCTAGGCGGGGAGGCGAGCGCTCAGGACTGCAGGCAGCGCAGCCGGCTCAGGAGCGGCTGCCGCGTCATGATATGCAATATGCAAATGACGCGGCGAGACGCACATTGATTGACAGGGAGCCAGATTACGTTATTACGCTGCGGTGATATTTCTGAAAAAAATCGGCCCACAAGGCCAGCAGCCCTTCTGGCTGATGCCAGAAGTGCCAGATGGCCAGTCCGGCCCTGGACACTCGGTTGGGGATGGCGGATTGCAGCACTGACCTGCACATTACAGTTCAGGCTGCTGCTGCTTGGAGACTGGTGTCACTTCTGACTCTCCTGCCCTCCTTGTTAGCGTGGTGCAGCTCGATGGGGAGAAGAGACTCATCTTGCTGGATGCGACTTGTCTCTCCTCAGTCTTTGGCTCCCGATCAGCGTGCGGGGGTGGGCACCGGTGCGGTGGTGGGGGATGCGGGACACAAGCATCTCCACTCTGGCAGTGCCGGGGGGTGGGCAGACAGCAGTTCAGTTTACCGCCGCCAGCAGCGCAGGGGGTGTGCGGTCTGTCTTTCTACCGCCAGCAGCCAGGACTGGAGGCAGCGGCGTGGCCTGCGGGCTCAGGAGCAGCGCCACATCTTGATGTCATGAAGCTGTGGCATCACTATGCAAATTACATGGCGGCGGCCACAGTGATGTACAGGAAGTAAGCGGGGCGGGCTCAGGGACTGGATGACTGCATCCTGCAAAAAATCGGCCCACAAGGCCATTGGCCCTTCTGGCATTTGCCAGAACTGCCAGATGGCCAGTCCGGCCCTGGCTGCAACCGCTGTACCCTAGGTAATTATGCCACTGATTGTCAATGTATCATCCAGATCCCAACTTTATACATTTTGATGAATGTCTCCTATCCCCTTTTCTATTAAAGCACACAAGTCTGCATCTTCCACTATTAGATGACTACTGTCTAACTTAACAATTTTTCACTTTCATTCTCTGCAAAAGCTGGATGGAAACCCAGAACTAGTGAATATAATATCCCTTATTTGATTTTTAAAATATAACTTGACTTGAAATATTTCTTATTCTAAATATACAGTCCCTGGGATCATACACATGTTTAAACAAGTGTATAAAGATCAAACCAGTAGCTTTTGATGCATAATTCATGTAGGGATTAAGAAAATACAGCTGAGGAAAGTTTTAACAACAGTCTGATGATAATAAATATATTATAAATTCCTATTTTCACAGGATGTTGAGCACTCTTGATGCCAAGAAAGTGAACCATCCGCAAACATGTTTCATATAATTCCAAAGTAAACTGTCAAAATGTCTTTAAGTATCATGCAAGGAAAAGCGATTCATGCTGGGCTTAGTGATCGTCTGGTGTCTATGGCGGGAAAAGCATGCAATCTACAGTACTTTGCTACATCTAGACATAATTATATCCAAGTAATACTGTATGTCATATTGCAGTAGACTAAACTGTACAGTATATCACACCTACATGACTATACTGTATATTACATGGCGCCCACATCAAATAAACAGCAATACTGTACATTGCTATGTATATATATATATATACACACAGAGACAGACAGACAGACAGACAGAGAATAGAGGTGCGCTACAGATTCTATCACCAATATCCACTTTTTAGTGGTTTTATTATATATACAAAAATATACATCAATCATAAAAACAAATACAATTATTCAGTAAAACAGCATATTGATTTCTTCAAGTGTATTTTTCCATTATTCATGCAACATGTAGAAACACTCAGTAGCCGTATGCGTTTCGTCCTTCAGGACTTCATCAGAGGCAGAAATACATCTACTTAGAAAGTTTAGGCAGATCCTCTATTGAACGCAGTGATATACTGCAATAGCATAGATAGAGTAGGTATTTGCTATCACCTAGTTCACAAAGGGTCTAGATAACAGCTGGTCTCTAAAATATTTGTTAGTGAGCGGATTTCATTCAGATGGTGAATGCATATATATCACTTCACAGCCAAAGAGATGTAGATTCTGTCACAAATCAGAATACTGTGTATCACAGGAATCAAAGTAGCTTTGGCCACCACACTGCACAGTTGTCTGCTGCTGTTGTCTTGACAAAGGACCGATTCTTGTCCGAAATGTCAACTAATGTACCTTCATATGTGGTGCTGTATTATAATTTGCCCTTTGTCTAGACTGTGATGCACTGACTTCTTGGATATATATATATATATATATATATATATATATATATATATATATGAGCATATATGCTAATTGGGTGATTACTGGTGAATTATAAGTGAGATTTAGTATAGTGCCGCTTAAATGAGAATTGTTGGTTGCTAGTGCACAAGAAAAAAAGTTGAAAGTTGCACTACTAGTGTGACACAGTGTGATAATTCTTGCTGGGAATCTTATATTATATATATATATATATATACGCACAGTGTCTAATATATGGATAAATAGTGAATTGGTTAAAGGTGCTGGAAAAAAGGCAAGAGAGTGCTAAAGTGCTGGAGTGCTACTGATGTCTGTTAGATGAACCATATATCTATCCCGTGTGTATCAAGCTTCCTAGTTGGTACTACAGCACCTGGGTTTCCCAAGAGGTCTCCCATCTTGGTACTGGCCTGGCCCAACACTAGTACCACCCAAACCAGAAGTGATCCTTAGGAAATCCAAAAATCTGAAAATCTAGCACTATATATAGTCTTTTTTATATATATACATTTATACTACAATATCCCCTTTTTTATACAATTCTCTTATCTTGTACTATATGTCCATTTGTATACATCTGTACTTTTTACCAGTCATATTTGTATTGTCATCGTATTAAATTTTTTATATAATCTTTTATATAAATCTAACTTATTCTATATACAATAATTAGTCGCCATAGTCTTTTAACATCGCTGTCTATATATATATATATATATATATATATATATATATATATATATATATATATATATATATAGACGGAAAGCGATGTGGCACTCCAGAGAATTTGCAAATACACTCTTTAATAGCAAGATACTCCAACGTTTCAATGCCTACTTGGGCATTTTTATAATAATAATAATAATAATAATAATGATATTTATATAGCACTTTTCTCCCAATAGGACTCAAAGTGCTTCACACATTGTCTTTACAGCTCAAAATACAAAACAAGTTTAACAGTAGATGTCAGTGAAATGCTTGAGTAAATAAGTATGTCTTTAGTCTATTTTTAAAGGATTCTATAGTGGGCGCTTCTCGCACTGTGCGAGGAAGAGAGTTCCACAGAGTTGGAGCAGCAAAGTTGAAAGCTCGACCCCCAGATGAATTCAGGGAGATTCTGGGTACTGTTAGTAGTCCTTCTTCAGTGGATCGTAGTAATCGAGTAGGACAGTAAGGGATCAGCAGCTGTTGCAGGTACCTTGGGCCCTGGTCATGTAGGGCCTTGAAAGTGAGTAAGCCAATCTTGAAAACGATTCGCCATTTTACAGGTAGCCAGTGAAGGGCGTAGAGAATGGGAGTTATGTGGCAGGAGCGGGGCTGGTTAGTTAATAGTCTGGCGGCTGCATTTTGTACCAGCTGCAAGCGGTGCAATTCTTTTGCTGGAAGACCCAGGTAGAGAGCATTGCAGTAGTCTAGTCGTGATGATATAAATGCATGTATGACTTTAGGAAGGTCTTCTGGGGGAATTAAATGCTTGATTCTGGCTATGTTTCTCAGATGAAAGAATGAGGATTTGATTGTGGCTGACACCTGATGTTTAAGTGTCAGGCCATTATCCAGGACAACACCAAGATTCCGCACATGATCAGAGTTTATTAGTGCTGTGCCCCCCAGCTTAAGACCTGTCAGTTGGCTATGCTGCCGTCTTGTCCTGTGATTTATCATCAGGACTTCTGTTTTATCTGGGTTCAGTCTCAGCCAACTGGCACTCATCCACTCCTGGAGCTCAGCTAGGCAGCCATTTAAGGTTGTTATTGTGTTATCGGTGCCTGGAGCAAAGGACAGGTACAGTTGGGTATCATCTGCATAGCAGTGGTAGACCAGGCCGTGACGTCTGATTATGTCACCAAGTGGAAGCATGTATACTGCAAAAAGCATGGGAGATAGTATAGAGCCCTGTGGGACACCACAAGACAACGGCACTGGTGGTGAAGAGTATACTCCCGATGCAACTCTCTGTGACCTGCCAGCGAGAAATGATTTGAACCAGCTAAGGACTGTGCCACCCAGGCCACAGAAATTCTTCAGGCGCTCAATTAGAATCCCATGGTCAATGGTGTCAAATGCTGCAGAGAGGTCCAGAAGGATTAGGATTGAACAGTCTCCTCTATCCCTTGCATTTAGAAGATCATTGAGCACACATACCAGAGCTGTTTCTGTGCTATGTCTTCTCCTGAATCCTGACTGGAATGGATCATAAATGTCATGGGTTAACAGGTGGGTCTCTAGTTGAGTTGCAACCACTTTCTCAATAACCTTTCCTAGAAAAGGAAGATTTGATACTGGCCTGTAGTTTTATCAAGGCTAAAATCACATACACACCGTGTCCTACCTTATACACACCCCAAACAACACTGTGCCGCGAACGGGACCACGCACCTGTGCGGCGGCGCAGAGACAGTGACGTCATTCCGCTGACGCCTCTCCAAACGTCAGCGGCGCATGTCGCCATAACAACCTGTGTAAACAAAGAGAACATACATTTAAAAACAAATACTTCAGACAAGGCTAAATCAAATGTTATGCATAACATTTGATTTAGCCTTGTCTGAAGTATTTGTTTGTTTTTAAATGTATGTTCTCTTTGTTGGTTGTTGGTAGGTTGTTTGGGGTGTGTATAAGGTAGGACACGGTGTGTATGTGATTTTAGCCTTGATAAAAAGGCCCAAGTAGGCATTGAAACATTGCAGTATCTTGCTATTAAAGAGTGTATTTGCAAATTCTCTGGAGTGCCACATCGCTTTCCGTCTATCTACTTCCCTGTTGGAGGCACCCGAGTGATTTTTGTCATATAGGAGGCTGTGCCGGACCCTGCTTTGATATATATATATATATGTTTTGTTCTACCTACACCTTGACAAAGGGGCTAGTCCCCGAAACGTTGGTTTTTGGTCACGTTTAATACAAGCTTTTGGAAAATCCTGTGAGTGCCGCTGTATTTTCTTACTTCATTTTATATATATATATATATAAGCTATGTGTGCCACAGATACATTTTTGGATTGCTACTATTTGTGTAAAGCAACAATGTATGGGCAAACATTGCCTTATACACTGTTGCACCTAACCCATTCTGATAGCGATTGCTATGTTTGTTACAGACACATTTTGGATTGTCATTATTTGTGTAAGGCTACAATATATGGGCACATTTGTATGGACATTGTCTTGTGTATGTATATGTATATATATGTGTGTGTATATATATATGTATATATATATATATATATATATATATATATGTATGTATATGTGTATGTATATGTATGTATATATGAAAAAAAGTGTATGGGACTTACAACTGTTCAAATGCACTCTTGTTAAAACCACACACCCTGTTTTGCATAAGTAACTATCAGCCTGATTCATTGTGGTTATTACACTGATCCTGGAAAAGACAAGTGGTTTATTCACACCTGTCCTTAGCAGTAACATTCTGTATGTCAGCTTTTTAAAGGGCCAATTAGCCTGTGGAGTACTTAAATATGCATTAGGGATTGACAGAGCCATGTTCCCCTTAATGAGACTGGCCATTTAACATTTACCCTAACCTAATTTGGTACTATCTAAAATTATCCACAGAAACTGGATTTTCTGTTCTGCCTCTTCGTGTTTTATTTTCCATTGGAAGAGTAGGTATGTATACGTCTCAATATTTACCATTGTTATATGAGTACAGGCACATACACTAAGGCCGTCATATATTCATTGCCCATTGTTTCAGATTTTGTGGGGCTGAATCGCTGGACCGGGCCTAACACTGTGTCTAACAGGTGGTTAACCGCGTATTATATGATGGTCCCACTCACATTAATTTGAATACCGCCCATCATTTTAAGACCTATAAAATCATTGTGGACGCTCCGTGATCACTTTGTCCCTTCAAAGAGACATTCCTGGTACGTGAACCATTTCAATTATAACTTTAATTGCATCTAGCCTAAAATAGGTTTAAATATTACTAACGACTTGATTCTCCCACAATTATTAGGTAATCATCTGTTTGATGTTAAAGCTATTACAGCCATTAGACCACTAAAGAAAACATACGTTAATATGCCTATTTGAAATAACCCTTTTTTAGGTAGGTTCTTTTATAACCTTCTCTATGCATTTATAGATTACAAAATATATTCTTTTATGCCAAAAAGATCTGTTGTCCCCCAGATACCTGAATTTTACCCTTGTGAGGGAGGTCATCACAACCTTTGTAACATTGAAGCAAAACCAGCTGGTATTAACGCTGCTAAATCACTTCGGGTACGTCCGATATTTTCCAACTTACTTCATGAAACATGTAATGCATAAAAGTCTTTACAATACTTGGTTCTTCTACAGATTCTGAAGTCAGCCCCTTTGAGGGAGGTATATACTGTATACGCATATCTGAAGAAATACACGCGGGTATAAGCGTTGTTATATCATCATGGTATGTTCTATACCTTTCTATTTATCCTCCATCACATTTTCCATCTAGTGCTCTCCTTACATAATTATGCAATTTTTTTTAGTCTCTTTGTGCTCGTTCTTTTAAGTTACATTTATGTTTAAGGACCCACAAGTCCACTTGTTTTTTTTTTAAAAAAGATTTTTTAAACAAATATTAATTCCATAAAATGTGTATGTATTAAATGTGTTGATTTTTGTATATGAATTATCAGTATGTAATGTACCACCACTATTATTTTTTACAATCTGCAGTACTAAACCCCTGATGAAGTCTTTTTCAAGACGAAACGCGTCGGGTTACTTGCATTTCCGAAAAGGACATCATTTCCAGATGTGACTCTGAAATCAATCAATAAAAAGCACACTGGTTTTATAAATATTTGTACTGTTTTGTATTTTGACTAACTATTGTTAGAATCCATATTCGGTGGTTGAAAGCGCTCTCTATATCTCTATTCCTCCTATTTTCTAACACCACCTCCCACTAACAGGGGGGGTCATAGAGTAGCGGCTTACAATATTCTAAGGGCGCACGTGGGGTCATCCTTTTGATATATATATATATATATATATATATATATATATCAGGAATCCGGCACTCATGGTTTGAAAGAAATAGATACAGCTTACTGGTAGCTTGGCAAAGGCTGCGGTGCCCTCCAATTGAAGTCCACAAGGGGCAGCAAATACAGGGGCAGGAAGAAGGCGGCACTCGTCAGGCTGAAAAAGGTCCTTTTATTACCGACCGTTTCGGGGTTACCCCCCGTCGTCAGGGTATCTGCTGTCCTACCCTGACGAAGGGGGGTAACCCCGAAACGGTCGGTAATAAAAGGACCCTTTTCTTCAGCCTGACGAGTGCCGCCTTCTTCCTGCCTATATATATATATATATATATATATATATAGGGGTCCACTTAGGCGGCACTCACGGCAATAAATCAGACTGAAGGCAACGTAGATTCCAACGTTTCGAAAAACCTTTAATTTTTCGTCATCAGGGTACAAAGACATAACATACAATTTCACCTTATAAACCCTCTAATACCAGTGCCCCCGCCTCTTACCTGCTGCAGCCGTGACCGGAAGTGCACGCCTCCACCCCTCTGCGTCACACAATCAGGTGCACGTTGCCAGGCAATCAAATACAACCATAATACAAATATTAAAAACATACAAAACGCTCCAGATTACAGACAGATAGATTAACAACTGTGACCACCATAGCTGTACAAGAACAATATGGAAAAATATGCATGATCAATATGTTATCTAAGGGCATCATCATACACGTAATAGCATAATAGCAAAAAACATTAAAGGGGAAGCCATGGATAAGTATCCAAACATCGATGTTTTTAAAGCATCCTAAATAATCTCAGTGACAATGATCTATCAAAACAACACATAATTATCAAAAATACACATAGAAAGATAAAGAAGCACTCAAAAAAGTTGCAGCTTATATAATCGACATGTGTGTCGACAATTATCAAAATCTTCAAAATGATGCAAATGATGCGATAAATTCAACTCTACAAATATTATAAAAAAGCTCCCAGACCTCTCTGCTCGTTAAGTCCCACTGGGGCAAGTGTACCCAGTCTTTGGATCCAATTAGCCTCACATTGCAATAAGAGTCTGGAGCGATCTCCTCCTCGCTTCAAAGGTGCAACGTGATCAATGATCACATAGCGCATAGAGGCCAACGTATGTCTGTGCTCAAGGAAATGTCGGGCAACAGGCTGCTCGCTTAATCCAGTTTCCAGTGCAGCCCGAATAGCTGTCCTGTGTCCAGCCATCCTCTCCCGAAGCGTGCAGTCTGTCTTCCCGACATAACCACGACCACAGGGACACAAAATCAAATACACAATGTACTTAGTCTGACACGAGACTCTATGTCGAATCATGAATTTTTTCCCACTAGAGGGATGCAGAAAATGTGGACCCGTCATCAATGATCGACATGTAATACAATTGACACATCTATAACATCCCGGCTTGGGGTTCAGAAAACAAGGAGTAGCTTTTTCTCCCATCCCTGTAACATCGGTCTTAACTACCCAGCTCCGAATATTTTTACCCCTACTGTAGCAGGGCATAATGTCGACATTATTTAATGCAAGCTGAGGGTCAGTTTTTACAATGGGCCAGTGTTTTTTAGTAATCGCATTAATTTTACCGCTCTGTGTATTAAATAAATTCACCCATGGGAATTTGTTATCACTAGATTTTTTATTAGATCTTTTTAATAAATCAGCCCTAGGCATAGCAAGAGCTTTCTCACGGGCTTGTAGAAGAGGACCCTTTAAATAGCCTCTCTGTAAAAAATTTTTTAACATACGGTCAATATGAATAGTCGCTTGTGTAATATCACTACAGATACGCTTCGCCCTAATAAACTGGGAATAGGGCAACCCGTACTTAAGGGATTTGGGATGAAAGCTCCCAGCATGTAAGATAGTATTCCTATCAGTTGGTTTACAATAAAGGGTGGTTTCTAAGCCCTTGTCACTCAGTGACACCTGAACATCCAAAAAACTAACGGTATGTGGATCAATACAATAAGTAAATTTTATGGGGCTCAGTGAGTTGTTATGCGCTTCAATGACCTGTACAAAGGACTCCCTAGACCCAGACCAAATAATGAATACGTCATCGATATAACGAGCATAAAATTCGATGTTAGCATTAATCGATGGTTGGTTCAAAAAAATTTCTTGCTCAGCTACAAACATATAAGCGTTGGCGTACGATGGGGCCACACTGGACCCCATCGCACACCCCGCTGACTGGAGATAATGATCACCATCGAACATGAAAAAATTCTTTGTAAGTATCAATTCAAGTAAATCGGTGACAAGGTCAACGGAAGGTCCCACGTACATGTCATTATCGGCTACAAGATCCCTGACTGCCCTTATACCATCACAATTAGGGATAATAGTGTATAATGAAGAAACATCGACACTACAAAGATGACAGTTAGGAGGCAATGATGTTTTACAAGACTCAAGACGGGTTAGGAAAGCAGTGGTATCCAGAATGTATCTGGGATGTCCCACAATACAAGGTTGAAGTAAAGAATCCAAATACACAGAGGATGGCTGAAAAAGCGACCCCCGCGCCGCGATGATGGGGCGCCCAGGGGGATCAACCATCCTCTTGTGTATTTTTGGTAATGTATATATAAGTGGAACAATAGGATTTTTAGGGACCAATGCATCAGCAAGTGTCCGTGTGATTTCACCAGCAACCACATATCGATCCAATGTATTTTTCAATAATTTAGAAAACGCACAAGTAGGGTTACCACTGAGTTTAGCATACACACTGGTATCAGACAACTGATTGTCAATCTCAAGTTTATATTTGTCCAAATCCTGTATTACCACCGGTGTTTTCTTGTACACTGTGTGGTGTGGTGCAAACGCTATGATGGCTACTGACGGAGCTGAGGTTGATGACGGTACCGGCCAGTTCAATATGGCTAAATCTACACAAGGTAGCATGTTGTCCTTCAGCGTGAATGAAGCCACAGCAATGTTGTTCTCTGAACAGTTTGCTGATGATATGGAAGCACAGACACCTGAACAATTGTACCGTGATTTATATAAAATGAAGCAACGTGAATTGGACTATTTTTACCATGGGGTGACATTGAGTGACTATTATAAAGAAAAGCTGATTCCCCGCGGCTTTAGGGTTAAGAATTGCCCGACGATCGGCCGCTACAATAATACCTTTTGTAAGAGATGGATAGCAGTGCTTAACAAGTGCAGCTTCGATTTAATGCTGCTTGTTGTTGAAGAAGCTGGACGTGAATTAACATTGATTAAAGAGAAAATCAGTGACTTTGAGAAATCTTATAATGCAGTACTTGTGGCAGATGAGAGTACTAATTGGCTGGAAAAGCTTAAAGGTCAATTGGCGAACTATAAACGTAATCTCATACAGTTCAAAAAGACTAAATTTGCCAAGGTTAAAACTGATTATGACCAGAACCACGTATACCACTGGATTGGGAGTGGCCAAAGAGACTTTAATGGTGGCCAAAGGAAACGCTTTTTTCGTTATAAACCTGACTCTGAGGCTTCTGAGTATACCAGCAATAGCGATTCTGATGGTCTACTACCACGAGGTGTTAATAATGGAGCGGGTACCCCTTTAGGGGTGCGTACCAGACACCAAGTGGGAGGTGGAAAAAGCGCAGGTCGAGGCGCGGTGGGCAGAACAGGAGGTCCTGCTCGCAGAGGGCGCCCCCCGAAATCGAGCAACAGACGGTAGTCAATCTATCTACTTATGATCTTTCTCCCCTTGAATTAAAAGTTCTCAGTCGTGGACTTTCTTATGTACCTACGGTTAGGTTCAATCGCATGAAATGGGACATTGAAAAATTCTGTTTGAACCGTAAATTAAAATTGCATGAATATTATAGAGGCGCTAATCAAGTTGAACCTGTACCTACAGTATCTTTTATCCCCACAGGTGTGCGTAAGCTGTTGCCCAAATCCCGGTTTGAGCCTTTATCGAATAATGCCTCATTAAAAACTTTTATGCGCATGGTTGATACAGATGTTGATGAGATTATTAAACGTGAGGAGTCACGAGATATTGGCCAACAGGTTAATAATCTGTCTAGTGGTGAGGTATTGGCTCTAAAAAGTTTGTCTGATAATTCCAGTATTATCATCCGCCCCGCTGATAAAGGCGGGGTGGTGGTAATACAGGATTTGGACAAATATAAACTTGAGATTGACAATCAGTTGTCTGATACCAGTGTGTATGCTAAACTCAGTGGTAACCCTACTTGTGCGTTTTCTAAATTATTGAAAAATACATTGGATCGATATGTGGTTGCTGGTGAAATCACACGGACACTTGCTGATGCATTGGTCCCTAAAAATCCTATTGTTCCACTTATATATACATTACCAAAAATACACAAGAGGATGGTTGATCCCCCTGGGCGCCCCATCATCGCGGCGCGGGGGTCGCTTTTTCAGCCATCCTCTGTGTATTTGGATTCTTTACTTCAACCTTGTATTGTGGGACATCCCAGATACATTCTGGATACCACTGCTTTCCTAACCCGTCTTGAGTCTTGTAAAACATCATTGCCTCCTAACTGTCATCTTTGTAGTGTCGATGTTTCTTCATTATACACTATTATCCCTAATTGTGATGGTATAAGGGCAGTCAGGGATCTTGTAGCCGATAATGACATGTACGTGGGACCTTCCGTTGACCTTGTCACCGATTTACTTGAATTGATACTTACAAAGAATTTTTTCATGTTCGATGGTGATCATTATCTCCAGTCAGCGGGGTGTGCGATGGGGTCCAGTGTGGCCCCATCGTACGCCAACGCTTATATGTTTGTAGCTGAGCAAGAAATTTTTTTGAACCAACCATCGATTAATGCTAACATCGAATTTTATGCTCGTTATATCGATGACGTATTCATTATTTGGTCTGGGTCTAGGGAGTCCTTTGTACAGGTCATTGAAGCGCATAACAACTCACTGAGCCCCATAAAATTTACTTATTGTATTGATCCACATACCGTTAGTTTTTTGGATGTTCAGGTGTCACTGAGTGACAAGGGCTTAGAAACCACCCTTTATTGTAAACCAACTGATAGGAATACTATCTTACATGCTGGGAGCTTTCATCCCAAATCCCTTAAGTACGGGTTGCCCTATTCCCAGTTTATTAGGGCGAAGCGTATCTGTAGTGATATTACACAAGCGACTATTCATATTGACCGTATGTTAAAAAATTTTTTACAGAGAGGCTATTTAAAGGGTCCTCTTCTACAAGCCCGTGAGAAAGCTCTTGCTATGCCTAGGGCTGATTTATTAAAAAGATCTAATAAAAAATCTAGTGATAACAAATTCCCATGGGTGAATTTATTTAATACACAGAGCGGTAAAATTAATGCGATTACTAAAAAACACTGGCCCATTGTAAAAACTGACCCTCAGCTTGCATTAAATAATGTCGACATTATGCCCTGCTACAGTAGGGGTAAAAATATTCGGAGCTGGGTAGTTAAGACCGATGTTACAGGGATGGGAGAAAAAGCTACTCCTTGTTTTCTGAACCCCAAGCCGGGATGTTATAGATGTGTCAATTGTATTACATGTCGATCATTGATGACGGGTCCACATTTTCTGCATCCCTCTAGTGGGAAAAAATTCATGATTCGACATAGAGTCTCGTGTCAGACTAAGTACATTGTGTATTTGATTTTGTGTCCCTGTGGTCGTGGTTATGTCGGGAAGACAGACTGCACGCTTCGGGAGAGGATGGCTGGACACAGGACAGCTATTCGGGCTGCACTGGAAACTGGATTAAGCGAGCAGCCTGTTGCCCGACATTTCCTTGAGCACAGACATACGTTGGCCTCTATGCGCTATGTGATCATTGATCACGTTGCACCTTTGAAGCGAGGAGGAGATCGCTCCAGACTCTTATTGCAATGTGAGGCTAATTGGATCCAAAGACTGGGTACACTTGCCCCAGTGGGACTTAACGAGCAGAGAGGTCTGGGAGCTTTTTTATAATATTTGTAGAGTTGAATTTATCGCATCATTTGCATCATTTTGAAGATTTTGATAATTGTCGACACACATGTCGATTATATAAGCTGCAACTTTTTTGAGTGCTTCTTTATCTTTCTATGTGTATTTTTGATAATTATGTGTTGTTTTGATAGATCATTGTCACTGAGATTATTTAGGATGCTTTAAAAACATCGATGTTTGGATACTTATCCATGGCTTCCCCTTTAATGTTTTTTGCTATTATGCTATTACGTGTATGATGATGCCCTTAGATAACATATTGATCATGCATATTTTTCCATATTGTTCTTGTACAGCTATGGTGGTCACAGTTGTTAATCTATCTGTCTGTAATCTGGAGCGTTTTGTATGTTTTTAATATTTGTATTATGGTTGTATTTGATTGCCTGGCAACGTGCACCTGATTGTGTGACGCAGAGGGGTGGAGGCGTGCACTTCCGGTCACGGCTGCAGCAGGTAAGAGGCGGGGGCACTGGTATTAGAGGGTTTATAAGGTGAAATTGTATGTTATGTCTTTGTACCCTGATGACGAAAAATTAAAGGTTTTTCGAAACGTTGGAATCTACGTTGCCTTCAGTCTGATTTATTGCCGTGAGTGCCGCCTAAGTGGACCCCTATACAAGTTACTCCCGGTGCGGAGATAGCATGGAGGGCACCGGCCTGATGATTTAAAGTTGATACAGAGTGCCATCCACTACAGATCTCTATATATATATATATATATATACACATTCTGTTCGCCGGGTGCACGCACCCAACATAGCATGCGGGGGGGGGGGGCGCGGAGAGGGGCGTGGGGCGCAGAGCAGCCCCATTACCACATGGTAATGAGGCCATGACACGGGTGTGGGGGGCGGGCAGCTGACGTCACCGGATGTCAGCTGCCCCCCCACTTCCATCCAAGCCTGCACGCATATTTCGCCCCCCGCATGCACCTTCCCCATCTTTCGATGGTCGGCGACCATCGAAAGATGTGGGTGTTCCCCACAGCATGCGAATGGATGCTTATGTTAAACATCCATTCTCAGCCAGTGTGGGCGAACCCGTGCTGCAAGGGAGGGGAGGGGGGCGGGTTTGGTAGACTTGCAAGGCTGCAAATTTGAAGCCTTGCAAGTCAACCAGAATAAGGGCCATAATGTCAAACATCTACAGTATAACATAACTTACAGTGGTCCCTTCACATTCTGTTTATAACGCACTTAAAGTTAAAGATTATTCTTTCTTGTAAACATCTACATATAATTTAACCACTGAATGCATGAGGAGTTCCAGTCGCCCAGAACCCTCTCTTTCCCAAACTACTGGGTCAAATCATGACATCAAGAAAAGTAGTATTTTATATGATTTTACTATAGAAGGAACACAGCTGCTGTCCATGCCCAGTGGCAGCATCTTCTCCTACCAAGTCTGCTTTGTGTGTGGATATGAGTGCACTGGACCAGAAAGATCAGAGTGCATCTGGCAGCAAGAAGTGACAGACATCATAAAATGAGGTGGGAGAATGTACAGTATGCTTAGAAATGTATTTATGTGAGATAAATATACTTGATACAGAAACTTAGTTTTTAGACTATGGGGCAGATTTATTAAGCTCGGCGAAATGATAAAGTGTCTGGTTTTTATCACCAGCCAATCAGCTCTGTGAAGTTCCAGGCTTGGTTTGAAAAATGACAGGTAGGAGCTGATTGGCCAGTGATAAAAACCAGACACTTTATCACTTCACCGAGTATAATAAATCTACCCCTATGTCCTTATAGCCTATACTATACTATGTAAAAAAAAAGTGATTGGACACTCACAGCAAATAGATCAGTGAGATTTTATTGACATAAGTACTTTGTAGGTCCACCACGTGACGTTAGTACTGCAGACACCGTTTCTGCCCACAAGTTACTGGACAACAATAGGCGGTATATTTTGTAACTCCACCTTAAGTACCGTGACAAACTTTGATACTTAAGAACGTCAAGTTGACCTGGAATGTACATGTTGCTCCAATTTGTCTCAGATGTTCTCAATGGGGGATAAGATCTGGACTCTGAGCTGTCCAGTCTATCTGGTTTACCAAATTGTCCAACATCTCCCTGGAAACATTATGTGTGGCATTGTTGTCCTGATAAAAACAATAATTGGTTCCATAGAACTGCCACATTGTAGGCAGCACGGAGTTGTCAAGAATATCTTTATACTTTTCAGAGTGAATGTCAGTATGCACTACAACTAGAGGTCCGATGCCAAACCAGCTGAAACAACCCCACAGCATAACACCACTACCTCCATTCTTTATGGTAGCTACTGTACACTGTGGTACCTGACTGTCTCCTGTCAGCTGCCAAACCCAAAAGCACCCATCTGATCTGAAAAGTGTAACTCAGATTGCGCCACTTCTTAATACTCGCCAAGACTTCAATTGTTCCGTTTTTTGCACTTTTTACAATATCGCTGGAATGCATTCTTCTCCATGATTAGATATTTATGAGCAGCTGTGTTCCCATAATATCCAAGTGCATGTGCCTCCCTAAAAAGTGCTTTTTTCTAAACCGACATTTTTGTGGTCATTTAGAACTTGTGTGCAATGATACAGTATGCATAGTTAGTTCGCTGGTTAGCACTCTCCCTGGGTTGCAGCTTCAGGGGTCTTTAAAGGCAGGGTGCATTCCTGTAATGACCTTTCTTCTTCCATGCATTTTCAAACTCGATGAGTTCCTTAGAGCTGTTCGGCTTCCATTGTGCTGGTCCCAAATCTTGCTATGTGAACGTAATGTCAGTGCACCTCCTCTCAGCAGCCTGTAATGAGCTACACTGACTCATGCCTGCAGCAGGTCCCGGTCATTGCTAGACCACCGGCTTTCATGAGGTTGCTTGGCAATCAGGATTCTGAGCAGCAGCTGAGGTGTTGTGCAGTGGCCCAGCTGTATTACATTTGTAGTTTAGGAGGCTTGTCTGAAAAAAGTGGTATATCAACAAAGCCACTAGGCTGTAAGAAGGCTGGTGCTATTTTTAATACATACAGGATAGGCGTAAATGTAACAGCCTGCAAACTGCAAATGGCTTTGCCTTTCAAATGATTGCTCCTTTAAATCATTGTTCAGACTCATCAAGTTATCAGCAGTGCCTGCAGTTTAAAGGTCATTACATGTACCCCATAATGTATAACAGCTGTTATGCATCTGTTGAAGGCTTAAGGAAGTGGTCCTCAAGTGGGGTCACGAAATGTTTCAGACATCCATGGAGAAATAACAGAGGCTCGGTGTTGTTTTTGGCATGAGTCCTCAGAATATATAACTGCTTTTCCATCCAACAGATGTTTTAGTCAAAGTAAGAAGAGGCATAAAGGGCAGGCCATAAGTATAAACAATAAGGGTCAAAACACCACTATGAGTGAAAAGGATGGTGCCATGGATTGAGCAACAGATGAGAAAGTTTCACTCTGGGATTCATGTGTCTGGTTGGAGAACCAAATAGCAGTCAGAGAGGAACATGCAATCAAATGGAGTACATTGAAGTGGTGCAATGTGTAACTGCCAAAACTGGTTGTGGGATTTGTGAAGCGTGCCTTTAAGAGGAGTTTCACTGAAAGCACTAGGGGGCACTTATAACGATTAACCACCGAAAAGTGAGGAACCAAAGACATCTCTGTGTGTAGTGTTGTCAATTAGGCAGGTAGTTGGTATTCCTCTTTGTTCATCTATCATGTCAGTAGTTTATGGGTGCAGTCATCTTGATTGCTGTCAGCTGACACTCTGGGTCTGATTCTGATTCACTCGCAGTGGCAAATTCTCTCTCTAATGGACAAAGCCATGTGCACTGCAGGGGGGCAGATGTTACATGTGCAGAGAGAGATACATCTGGGGCGAAATGTAATAGGGTGCGATTTTTGGACGAGTTCCAAACTCGCCAGAAATCGCACCTTTAAAAATCGCGTTTTTTGCCGCGAATTCGCATATGTAATGAGATGCGAATTAGCGGCAAAAAATGCGATTTGCCGCGATTTGCCGCGATTTTTAGTCATGAAAATGTGCGCATTTTCAGTCATGAAAATGTGCGCATTTTCATAAATGCGATTTTGTTCCAAAAAAAAAAAGTTAAAAAAAAAACGGCGTGGGGTCCCCCCTCCTAAGCATAACCAGCCCCGGGCTCATTGAGCCGGACCTGGTTCCAAAAATACGGGGGGACAAAAAGCATAGGGGTCCCCCGTATTTCTGAAACCAGCCCCGGACTCTTGGACCGGTCCTGGTTCCAAAAATACGGGGGACAAAAAATCTGGGGGTCCCCCATATTTTGAAACCAGCACCGGGCTCCAACAGCCCGCGGTGTCATGCCACAGCCGGGGGACACTTTTTATACAAGGTCCCCCGGCCAAAACATGAGCACCGTGGCTGGTCAGCCTTGGACGGGGTACCTGGAGGAGTGGGGACCCCCCCAATAAAGGGGTCCCCCCCCCCCAGGCTTCACCCGTCCAGGGCTGAAGCCCGGGGCTGTCACCGGCGTCCGTGGCCAGTGGACGCCGGCCTGATAGGGTTAAATCCATCATACATATCATTACATTGCTTTTTACCGGCGAACTACAAGTGCCAGCAGACCTCCCCCGCATGCTGGGACTTGGAGAACCACAAGTCCCAGCATGCGGGGCATTAATGGGCCCGCTGGGACTTGTAGTCCACCTGTAAAAAGAATGTTTATAAAAAACACACACACAGAGAAGTACAAGTTTATTACACACACACACCTCAATTTTACACCAGCATACTTACCATTCCTGGATCCAGCGCTGGTCTGGCTGCTTCACAGCCGGCTCCCCCCGCACTGACAGGCAGCGGGGAGAACCGGCTTTCTCCGTTGCTTCTAACAGCTTCTGTAGCGCTGTCCGAGTGCTACAGAGGCTGAGAGCGTGATTGGCTGAGCTACAGTATGCGTCTCCATGGAGACGCATAGCTCAGTCCTGATTGGCTGAGCTATGCGTCTCCCAGCGGGCCCATTAATGCCCCGCATGCTGGGACTTGTGGTTCTCCAAGTCCCAGCATGCGGGGGAGGTCTGCTGGCACTTGTAGTTCGCCGGTATAAAGCAATGTAATGATATGTATGATGGATTTAACCCTATCAGGCCGGCGTCCACTGGCCACGGACGCCGGTGACAGCCCCGGGCTTCAGCCCTGGATGGGTGAAGCCTGGGGGGGGGACCCCTTTATTGGGGGGGTCCCCACTCCTCCAGGTACCCCGTCCAAGGCTGACCAGCCACGGTGCTCATGTTTTGGCCGGGGGACCTTGTATAAAAAGTGTCCCCCGGCTGTGGCATGACACCGCGGGCTGTTGGAGCCCGGTGCTGGTTTCAAAATACGGGGGACCCCCAGATTTTTTGTCCCCCGTATTTTTGGAACCAGGACCGGTCCAAGAGTCCGGGGCTGGTTTCAGAAATACGGGGGACCCCTATGCTTTTTGTCCCCCCAAATTTTTGGAACCAGGTCCGGCTCAATGAGCCCGGGGCTGGTTATGCTTAGGAGGGGGGACCCCACGCCGTTTTTTTTTTTATAAAAACACTTTTACACATTTTTATTAACAGAACCATGCACAGATCTCAATGATCTGTGCATGGTTCTGTCAAATTCGCCTGTCAGAACCTGGTCTATTTTTTTTGCGATTTTTGGTAACATTGACCAAAAATCGCACCCTATTACATTTGCGAGTTGTATACTTTATAATGGGAAAACATCTGGATGCGAATTGAAATGTGACTAAAAATCGCACTTCGAAAAGTGCGATTTCGCGGTAAAAAGTGCGATTTTTTACCGCGATTTTCAACCTATTAAATGTGCGATTTTCGGAAAATGTGCGATTTCGGCCGTTTTTGACCAAAAATCGCACATGTCTAAAAAATCACACCCTATTACATTTCGCCCTTGGGTGGGGTTTGTACTTCAAACTGATATCTATATTGCAGTAAAAAACTAAAGCAGCCATTATTTGCTCTGCACAGAAACAAAATAACTCCCCCAAATCTATCTCTCTATGTACATTTTACATCTGCCCCACCTGCAGTGCACATGGTTTTGTCCATTAGGGAGAGAATTTGCTTTTGCAAGTAAACCAAAATCAGGCCCACTGTTTTCCAATCACAAGCTGCTTTGGGATCAGCTGACTCCCGAAGCCTATCAGGCAAGATGGCACCTCAGTCTGCATTCATCAGTATCCATTCTACATAGTGGATTTCAGTCTACAATCAACAGAATCCTTTCTATGCAGTTCACTCCCCTTTGCAAACTCCAGTATCCATTCCATACAGTGTATTACAGTCTGATAGAACCAATATCCATTGCTCAAGGTGCACCTTAGCCTGTGACTGTCAATAGCCCATTCATACTGTGCATTCACTTTTTACCAGTCTCAATCCTACTTCCTCTAAAGAAATACTCAATCCAATCATTGGGTTCCTGCAGTGCTCACAAAATCTCAGACACCTGACAGTCTGCTCATTCTTAGAAATTAATCTTCAAATGTGAATAAGGTGATAAGGGCCAGATGTATCAAGCTCAAAAAGTGATACAATGGAGAGTGATAAACAAACAGCCAGTCAGCTCCTACCTGCTATGTCACAGGCTGGGCTTGAAAAATGACAGGTAGGAGATGATTGTTTATCATTCTCCATTTTATCCCTTTTGAAGATTGATACATCTGGCCCTAAGGGTGTGTGCCATTACTTGTATAAATTTCACTTAACAGTCCTTTTTGTGGGGATATAGTAGCATGCTTTAATACATTGGATTGTCATTAGCACCCGAGAGATTTACAGGCCAATGACTGGTATTTTGAGGTATAAGAATTAAGAATACTGCATCTATTTTGTTAATCGGAGCACAAGATACAATTTGCAGCAAGTTGGTAAATGGTTAGGCCAACATTTCATAAGACTAACAAGGAAATCAAGAAGGGAGGGTATAGAAGAACATGGCTACACATTTGGGAGATAAGACTATTCATAGATGCAGTTGGGACTGAATAAATAACAAAATATTAGTTGCATTGTCTAGATTCATTTGTACTAAATTTGCTAACTCCACAGGGAAATTAAGACACTAATACATACTCTGTACACTTCTTTGAATTAGCAAAAATACTGTAGTAGTGTAAAATCGATTCAGGCCACCCTTGCTTAATACAATGTAGGCTGTATTCTGTAGCCAATAGGGGGGGTGCAGTTTAAATCCCGGCGGTCGGGATCCTGGCATTCAAAATCCCGACGCCGGAATCCCAAACGCCGAAATCCCGACACTTTCTCCCCCCGTGGGTGTCCACGACACCCTCGGAGGGAGAATAAATTTAGGTGCCGAGCGTAGCGAGGCACCGGGCCCGCTGCGTGGCGAGCGTCGCGAGCCCGCAAGGGGGCGCGATCCACATATCCCCGTTGTCGGGATTTCGGCGTTCGGGATTCCGGCGTCGGGATTTTGAACGCCGGGATCCCGACCGCCGGCTTTTCATGCCGAATCCAATGGGGGATATTGTTAACTTGCATGCAGTCAAGGGGTTGTAGCCCTAGGATAGCACCTTGACTACTGCTAACCTGCTTGAGTCGAGTGTCTGTAGTGGAAAAGCAATAGTACAAAGCAAACTCAGCAAAAATTGTTGGTAAGTTACATAGATACATAGTAGTTAAGGCTGAATAAAGAGTTCAACCTTGGTTAGTGTGAATGATCTATTAGTTTCATACCTTATTATACGCATTGTATTCTGATATCTTTAAAGACAGATTATGGTGGTTGTTTGTACCCATGGATGTTTTTAAACAATATGTGTTTGTCCAACCTTATTTTAAACGTATTTATTGTGTCTGCCAACACCACATTTCCAGGAACAGAGTTACATAATTTAACTGCCCTGACAATAAAAAAAGTTTTTCCTAAGGGAACAAAATCTTCTTTCCTCTAATCTAAACTCAGGCCCACATGTACTAGAATCCTTCCTTACAAACAAAAGGGGCACCTGACAGTTCCTTGTAATGGCCCTGACATATTTGTACATGTTAAGCATGTCCCCCCTTAAACGTCTCTTCTATAGCGTAAACAATCCCAATTTGTTTAATATGTCTTCATAGCTTAATTTCTCCATTCCCTGTATTAGCTTTGTTGCTCTTCTTTGGACATTTTACAGTTCTATGATGTCCTTTTTATAGTGCGGGCCCATTATTGTACTCTATTATAGATGCGGTCTAACCAATGCTTTGTAAAGAGGCATAATTACATTTGAGTCCCTAGTCTCCATGCCCCTTTGTATACACGCTAGCATCCTGTTGGCCTTATTTGTTGAAATATGACATTGAGCACTACACCACAGTTTGTTATCAATTTGGACGTCCAAGTTCTGAGTTACCCAGTGCCTTTCCACTTAGGTTATAACTAGCACACTGGTTATGTCTCCCAAGATGCATAACCTTGCATTTATCCACATTAAACCTAATTTTAAACTTTTTTGTCCACTCGTCTAGTTTATTAAGATCGCTCTGAAGCGCGGAGACATCCTCGATTTGTTTCAATTACGCTGCTCAGTTTTTTGTCATCAGAAAAGATGGAAGCTTTGCTGAGTATTCCCTCCCCAATATCATTAATAACTATGTTAAATAAAAGGGGCCCTAGCAAGGACTCTCTGTTACACAGCCAGTCCCCTACCCATCTACAAATTCTTAACCCTAGTCCCAAATCCTCCATTTTATTTATCAACCTCTTGTGTGGCACCGTATCAAAAGCCTTAGCAAAATCCAGGACTGACATCATCATCATAAAAGCCTAATAAATTTGTTTGGCACGAGTGATTTTTCACAAACCCATGTTGGTTAATACCGATTAAACTATGAAGCTCTTAATATTTTTGGATACCATCCCTCAAAAATCCCTCAAATAATTTACCCACTATTGATGTTAAGCTCAAAGGTTTGTAATTAGCTGGGTCATCCCCTTTTCCTTCTTCCTCTGCTATTCTCCAGTCTTTCGGTACCTTACCAGATGAAAATGAGTTCTCAAAAATAGAATACAGAGGGGTTGCTAATTCCTCCCTTAATTCCATTAGGACCATAGGATAAATCCCATCCCGATGTGGGGATTTGTTTGTTTTGATTTTGCTGAGCCTCAATTTTATCTCATCTGTCATGAAAACATTATTAAGAATTAGCTGGCTCATCCCATTTGTGGTAGCTGTATGCTCCACTGTCTGCCCTTCCCTGATGAGAAAAACGCATTTAACAGTTCTGCTTTTCCCTTATTCTCTGTAAAGCTATCACTGTTGATATTGGTTAATGGGCCTATGTTCTCTTTTATTATTCGTTTGCTATTGATGTATTTGAAAAATTATTGGGATTGGTTTTGCTCAGTGGCTATGCACTCTTCATTTTCCCTTTTAGCTACTTTGATTACCCCTTTACAAATTCTTACTGAACGCTTCCTCGTTCACATTACTCTTGTAAAATTCAAACGCTCGTGTCTTATTGTTATTGCTGTCCTTACTTTTTTGTCCAATAATGATGCCTTTTTCTTATTGATTTTACCCTTATTACCTTTTATTTAATAGTTAATGATTTGAGCACATTTTTTAGGGTTTCATACAATTCCTCTGCATTCTTCCCCTCAAATAACACTTCCCACTCAATTTCTTTTAAAGCTTGTTCTTCAAAAATGTAATAGTTTAGTCGGTCCAGTATGTTGTTGTTTACAGAAGTTGATTTCCAGTAAGACCATGTTGTGGTCACTTTTTCTATTATGTTGGTATGTGAAACTAAATCTAAATTGTTTGTGAATACTAAATCCAATAATGCCCCATTAAGAGTTGGTGTTTCAATCGATTGTGTGATAAACTGATCCTTGAGTGTCTAGGAACACACTGCTTTTTTGCTCACTTGTCTCATTTGTCCAGTCAATGTCTGGAAAGTTAAAATCCTCCATAATTAATACCTGCCCCTGATCTTCCGATTTTTTTGATTTGGTCTAAAAATAGCGCATCATCCCTTTCATTAATGTTTGATGGTCTGTAACATACCCCTATTAAAATATTATTCGATTTTTTGTTATTTTCAGTTATCTCTGCCCACATTGCCTCAGTGGTATCTTCAGCTATTCCCAAGCTCATTTCCTTCTCACACGGTTTGTAAGTCAGCAATGTCCTAAGGAGGACATTGCTGACTCCCCCAACTAAGTGTCCCTGGATTGCAGACCTGATCACACCCATTTGGACCCCTTTCTACATTTTCCAACGGTTCTCCATCTGAACTATCGTTTGGGGACTCTTGCCATTTCTTGCCATTGGGGACCTATAAAATCAGGGCTCTCCAGGACACCAGATTTGTATGGTTGGTGGGGACCTTGAAAATCTTACTTCAATATATAATTGATTTTTATATTTTTCATTCATTAATATTACCAATGTTTTTATGCATGCTGGCATTCCACATATTTTAGTACATTATCAATAAACTATTGTATTAGACCAACCAATTTGTTTTAGTTTTAGCGATCAGCGCTGCTCATTTTTTACTATTTTCTTGTTGCAGCACACAGGACTGACCATCCTGTCCTAGAGCAGCAGCTAGGTAAAGACCACTCCTGTCAAGCGCCCCTGGTCCAAACTCACTAAGTGAGAATTGGTCCCTATTGCACTTTCTTTGATTTCTTACTAAATCTAGTTTATTTCCCGACCCCTCTTCTCCAACCTCCAATCTCTCATTTACCCGTTCCTCACTACTCTGCCTTTCACACCCATATTTTCTATCTGTATCCCCCTCCCCCTATGTCTATTTTAAAGACTCCTCCAACCTTCTAACAATCCTGCCTCCCAGCACTGCCGCCCCCTTTCCATTCAGGTGCCATTCATCTGTGCTGCATAGATGGTGCCTGTTTGAAAAGTCTGACCAGTGCTCTAGTAACCCGAACCCCTATTTCCTACACCATCCCTTTAGCCACATATTAAGCTCCATACGTTCACTTTGTCTTGCTAGACTATTGCGTGGCATAGGTAATATTTCTTAGAAAATTACCTTGGATGTCATTGACTTTAGATTATGTCCTAGATCCCTGAAATCATATTTAAGGACACCCCACCTGCCACTAACTTGGTCATTTGTGCCAACATGCACCATGACTGATGCGTCTTTCCCAGCCCCACCCATCAATCTGTCCACCCGATCTGCGATGTGCCGTACCCGGAAGACAACTGACTGTATGGTGATCGCGTTCCCGGTAGCAGATTGCCCTGTCTATTTTATGGATTATAGAATCCCTACTACCACAATCTGCCTTGTTGTCTCTGAAAGCCTGATGTTCCAATTTCCTGGTTACTAGAGGACTTGTGTACATTTGGCCCCTTCATTACTCGCATAATGTGCAAAGTAGTTTCATCCAGTGTGGGTAATCTACTGGGATTGGTCAGGTATGCACTGGCCTGCCTCTTCCTCCCCCTACTGGTTGTGACCCAGCTAGCTGGCTCGTCCACCTCCTCTTGTGGTAATATCCCCTGATCCTCCAAAGTTTCCACCGTGAGATGAAAGCTTTCTTCTAATTTGGCAATGTCCCTCAGAGTTTCGATGGGCCGCTTTGGATCAAAAATCTGGACTTCCAAAGCAACCATCTCTACGCATTTCACACAGATGTATTCACCCGGGATCTTGTGATCCAACTGTGCATAAATCTGGCAAGATACGCACTGAGTGAGATTGCCCACCCCGCTCATGGTCATTTAAGGGTGAACCTTTTTTAAGGGAAATTAAGGGGGTAAAGAATCTACCACAGCTGCTAAATTCTACATTATGGAGAGAAAAAAACACACACACAGTGATGAACCCCTAAATCAATCAAAGAGTTACCACGACACTAGGAAGGAAGAAGGAAGAAAGAAAAAGAACAAACCTACAGAAATACAAATACAATACAATACACTTAAAATACAGCTGTAAAAGTTACAATACAGCATTGGTACTCCTGTGCTCTGTGTCTCTGCACTTTGTTCACAATTCACACTATTTCCTTACTAACTAATTCAGCCCCAGTCTCCCCTGCACTCTGTTCACAGATGCTGGAGCCTCAAAGCCACACACTAATACCCACCTACTACCAGCTTGAGGTATAACTCTCAGAGCACACCCTGACAGTGCTCACCATCCTCCTCACACCTTCAAGGCCCATTGCACCACTCTTACCCTTACCCTTTTCCATTTGCTCCTCCTTTTGGCCCCCTAGCTTGGCACGGCGCCCACTCGCTCTGTGCTCTCAAACACACACCCAGAGCTGCTCCCACACCCTCTCTCTGCCCCCAGATCCTGTCCTGGCTCCCACGCATGCCCACACACTCAATTGCAGTTACCTAGCGCCTACCTCAGATAGGCGCCCGCACACCCGCTGACAATTAGCCAGCATCCACCCATGCATTCATGCCTGGCTCCTGGCACCCAGCAGCTTGTGTGGAATTCCCCACGTACATGCACCCACTTGCACGCACTTCTGGCCTCCTAATACCCTCCAACATGACCCATTCCATTAGGTACAAAATGCTCTGTTCCTGGACTTCCCTGCCAGTAGCAGTTACAGAGGTTGGACTCCAGCACAGTCCAGAATTCAAAGAGGGGGTCACATCAACTGCCAGTGAGCTCAGGACAGTGATGTTTGGAGTGTCATTACGTGTGGCTCCCCTTTTTGAATATTGGACTGTGCTGCAGCCCCAACTCTGCAACTGCCACTGGCAGGGAAGTCCAGGAAGAGAGCATGTTGTACCTAATGGAATGGGTCATGTTGGAGTGTATGCTTTCTCTGTTCATTTATGCTGTTCACTAATGATCTTCAATTGCACTGGAGTATTATTAAACTGACCGGATGTGAATAGGAGATTTATTTGAAGGAGATTGGTGAAGAGGTAATAAAAAGGCAGCCATGGTCAGTAGGCAACTATTGTAGAGGAGATAATTCAATAAATAAATAAATTCTAAAAATAAACTTTAATCGGTTGCCTCGAGTGTTTTCTTGCTCTCCCGCTATTTATTCATGAAGATTTGAACACATTCCATCTCTCTTTCTGTCCTTTTTCATTGACATGGATGATATTGGACTTGTAATTAAAGCATTTGTGGCACTTATGCACGTTACGAAGAACTGGCAGCCATGGCACTTTCGTTTATTTATTTATTGCAGTGTCGCTTTCAATTACTGTCTGAAATGTTATATTTTTCCTCAGTGTTCATTTTTTCCCCTTTTTCCATGTTTTAGTGATCAATTATACAAGTATAGCGAAGGCATTTTTTACACAGTTTCTGACATTGTATGAATTGTACTTATGTCAATGTGCTTTATAAGTATTGTGGCACAGTATATCATTAGTAATATTTATTCATATACTGAAGCACCAGTAACAAACATAATACAGGTTGAGTATACCTTATCCACACGGCTGCCATCAGAAATTGTGGGGCCCGGGACTGACAAAATAGGAAGGGCCCAGGCTCCTCCTCCCCCTTATTGTTCATCCCCAGTTGCCTGTGATAATATATATATATGTATTACATATACACTGTGTGTGTGTGTGTGTGTGTGTGTGTGTGTGTGTGTGTGTGTGTGTGTGTGTGTTTATATATACCAACAATAGTGTCTACAGCACCCTTAACATGTAATGTCCATACAACAATTTAAACATGAATAAAAAATTCACTCGTAGTTTTTCAATTTTGAAGAAAGTTTTCTTTTTATTTTCAAAGCCTTGACCAGTACCCCAAGTGTCAACAGCGACCATTTGTATATATCATTTTAATAGCGCAATTTGTTGTTTGTACCCCTGGATGTTATTACCCTATAGATGTTTGTCCAACCTTATTTTAAATGTATTTATTGTGTCTGCCAAGACCACCTTTTTAGGAAGAGAGATCCACATGTTTAGTATGTCTCACCTTAAACCTCTCTTTTCTAGCGTAAATAATCCCAATTTTTTAAATCTGTCTTCATATTTTAAATTCTACAATCCCTTTATTAGCTTTGTTGGTCTTCTTTGGACTTTTTCCAGTTTTATGATTTCCTTTTTATAGTGCGGGGCCCAGAATTCTACTCCGTATTCTAGATGTGGTCTAACCAATGCTTTGTAGAGTGGCATGATTACATTTGAGTCCCTAGTCTCCATACCCCATCTTATACAGGCTAGTATCCTGTTGGCCTTATTTGTTTCTACATGACACTGAGCACTACACAGTTTGTTATCAATTTGGTCTCCTAGATCTTTTTCCAGGTCTGATATACCCAAAGCAACCCCTCTTAGGTTATAACTAGCACACTGGTTATGTCTCCCAAAATGCATAACCTTACATTTATCCACATTGAACCTCATTTTACACTTTTTGCCCACTCTTCTAGTTTATTAAGATCACTCTGAAGCGTGGAGACATCCTTGATTGTTCTAAATACTCTACTCATTTTTGTGTCATCAGCAAAGATGGGAACTTTGCTGAGTATACCCACCCTTATATTGTTAATAAATATGTTAAATAAAACGCCCTAAAAGGGGCCTCTGTGGCAATCCACTTAGTACTGGTATAATACTTGATACTGAACCACTTACTTCCACACTCTGTTCTCTATTCCGCAGCCGTTTTCCTCCCCATCCTCAAATTTTTACCCCTAGTCCAGTGGTTCCCAAACTGTTTGCTGTGGTTCCCTGGGGTGCCTCGGGACATTTGCAGGGGTGCCACGGGTTGGTGGTCCAGGGCCTATTCAAATTATTTATGGTCAATTATTTATGGTCAAAATCAGTGTCGGTGGTTGCCAATCACAAAATGTGTGTACAAATTGGAAAATAATTCTGCCCTTTGCTACATAACTGAACCAAAGAATCACATATAAACGCAATCTACTTAATTTTATACATTAAATACGTAATTTATATTTTTTATACATTATAATTTTGGCCATGGGGTGCCGCAAAAAAAATTCTGATACTCCAGGGTGCCGGGGTGAAATGACTCAAATAAGATTGGGAACCACTGCCCTAGTCTCAAATCCTCCATTTTATTTATCAACCTCTTGGCATGGTATTAAAAGCCTTAGCAAAATCCAGGAAGACCACATCTACAGAATTTCCATTGTCTAGGTTGTTGCTGACTTCCTCATAAAAGCTTAATAAATTTGTTTGGTACAAGCAATTTTTTTACAAACCCATGTTGGTTAATACTGATTATACTATAGAGCTGTAAATGGTTTAATCCCTTAAAATTCCCTCAGATAATTTACCCACAATTGATGTTAAACTCACAGGTCTATAATTTGCTTGGTCTTCCCTTTTTTTTATCCAATAATCTTTATTGTTTTTCTAAAAAAAAAAAAAAAAAAATAATAAGAATTACACCCCAAAATGAGTAAACATGGAGTGCAAGACAACAATGGTGTGTATCAAATACAATGATACGGTATGTCAGCATAGCAGGAAGTATAAAAAGAATATTTAACAAAGTCTTGAAGGTGTATTATTCGCAAAATAAAAAAAATAACCTCTCAGAATACCGTAGGCGCCATATGGGTACGACTGCACAGTAAGGATGAGAAGGATATAACATCGGACATATACATTTACCGCTATAGCCACCTGATGCCTTACAAACCTAAAATATTAGCCAGGATAAGGATAAAATATATGGAAAACAAATAATAATAATAATAATAATAATAATAATAAACCCAAAAAGAACCTCCTTGTGTAACCCAGCCCCAACTAAGGTATACTTGGAACTCACTAATCTTATATCCTCTAAATACTACTCGATGCTATATTAAACTAAACAGAACAAACCCCCCCCCCCCCCCCCCAGCATATTGAGATAAGGATATGTCAAGGGCTATAAACTTATGGCTAGGCTGAGCTAGATCCAACTCTCCCACCTGTATATGCGAATATATTACACATGATAACAAGGATATATAGTGACATACAGTGTAGGGCTGTATAGGAAAAGCTAGCTAAACTGGCAGTTGCAGAATCATAAGCTAACAAATATAAGGGATAACGACATATTTAAGAAAAATTTAAAAAAAGGCATAGGGCATGTAATAAAAGAAAGGGATATCTCAAATTTCAAATTTCAGTGCGATACAGAGTATTAGTCCGGCCATTCTTCAAATCCAGTAAAAGAAGGGGATATACAACAGGCTCTTCTCCATCAGCAAGAGAAAATGCAGGATCATTTCCACAATAAGAATACCAACAATTTCAAATTGGTGCAGAGTTTATTGAGTAAAAAAGTGAGGCAGTCCTGAGCAGACGTCAGCAGTTACAGAGCACCAAACCAGGGTTTTCAAAGAATTCTCAACTGCTGAGACAAGTCCCTGAGAGCATATGTTCCAGATATGTAGATATAGGAGCTATAGGGGTTGCGGTAACATGGTAGACTGTCCTCAGGCACTTCAGCAAGTGTATCATGAAGGAGAAATAATGTCCTGTTGCATGTCAGTAAATTTGTTTAAAAGCCTTTCTGAAGAGGAGGTAATAGCCTGCAGGATCTGGGGTAGTGAGGCTTCCATCATAGGCTTAGTAAATGGAGGGGACAAAGATGCAGTACCGAACTCACACCCACAGGTGAGCTACAGTGAAGGATGGGGACAGCTAGCCCAGGGATCCAATTATGCAAAAGTGTCAGATAGTCTGAATGCATGCAGCAAACCTCGGCCACCAGTGTCCTATTCAGACATCCAAGTAAGAAGAATGACCACAGGATATGCAGTGCAGCAAATATAGCAATGTCCAGTCCCACAGGGTATATAGCGACTATCCACCAGAATAAGTAAGCACTGATATAGTCGAGGAGTAAATGTAGAAACAGGTGCGCTGATGTTAAGATATAGTATTTGGTATATAGGATAGGACAAAGCGCCTTCACACCAATATAGAGGCAATGTTATATGCAGGGCTATTTTTGTGCCGGAACACCGTTCCTGAAGCTGACCTGAAAAATCAGGTCACCAGGAACGGCGTTCCGGAACCTCCTGGACTAGCCCTCGCAGGCCCCGCAGCCCCCGTGGTGGTACGGCGTACCGCCATAAGAAAAACCTGAGCGCTTCCACTGCGCATGCCGGGGACTGGAGCTCCTATCGCCTTTTGTACTTATGCACTAAGCATGGATTTCTGTCCGGCACTGATACAGCTGCTGTGTGATGCTGCCACCCCTACCTGTATCACGGGCACCATGTTGGTGTGATGAATGGGATGCGTCACGGGGAGTGTAGCAGGCGGCGTCGCCTGCCCGGGAGAGTGCGTGGTGTGGGAAGGAAGCCGGAGACGCCGCTGTACAATGTTGCTGCTCTTCCAGGTCAGTGCCAGCTCATCGTGCTATTTCTGCGCCCTCATGCTAGTAGCAGCAGCCGCAGCTTCCACACACCTCTTCCGCTCCCTGCTGCTCGTATGTGCATTTATGTCTGTCCTAGGATTAACAACTAGCTGGGTACTGCAGTGCTTTAAAATGGGGTTCAATCTTTAATGCTTCTATACAGTATTTGTTAATGCATGGGCATGGCCTAACGTCACGATAGCCAGACACTGTATCTTCACTGTGGGGGGCATTTGTATATCTGCACTGTGGGGGGTATGTGTGTATCTGCACTGTGGGGGTCATTTGTGTATCTGCACTGTGGGAGTAATTTGTGTATCTGCACTGTGGGGGGGCATTTGTGTATCTGCACTGTGGGGGGGCATTTGTGTATCTGCACTGTGGGGGGCATTTGTGTATCTGCACTGTGGGGGGCATTTGTGTATCTGCACTGTGGGGGGCATTTGTGTATCTGCACTGTGGGGGGCATTTGTGTATCTGCAATGTGTGGCATAACATGTAATGGACTTTACGAGGTGTGGCAGAACATATAATGGACATTACGGTGTTTGGCATCATGTATAATGGGCACTACTATGAGGAGGAAAAATGACATAATGTAATGGGCATGAATCAAGGTTTTTCTTGTGGTGGCCAATTCTCGGCATGCAGGTTGCAAAACTGCGGTATAAGGTAGTCTTTTCTTGCAATGCTGTGCCCCTTGCAGTGAGGCTACACCCCTGTTTTTTGGCAATTCTCCACTTTTCTGCTGGGGATTGTTATGTAACTGGCACTGCTTGGAGGCATTGTATGTTTAAAAAAAAATGTAATGCACCGATTGATGCCCCGCCCCTTTTATAGCTCCTCTCACATCACCGCCCACTTTCTGTCCTCGCCCACAGTTCCTGAACCTATTTTCCTACAAAAATAGAACTGGTTATATGTAAGAGCAGAAGAGCTGCCGTGAAGATGGAGGAAAATGTATTTCTGAAAATACAATGCGTCACTCCCCTTGGGAGTATATGAGGCAGTAATAAATGGGTTGTAGTGTTCAAAATATATAGAAGCCCATATTAGAGATACAATAAAATATAGTCATATATCGTCACCCCAGTTTTGGGAAGCAGAATCTGTGAGCAGAGTATAGAGTAGATCGCCTGTACAGAGCACGCTGACTGTTCACGCTGAGGGAAGATGGCAGGAACTTCCATGCCTCGCATGAATAAAGGAGAAGATTCCAAGTGCTCAGCAGGGCTTCACTGCAGCATATAGGGTACAGGACTCAGATCCAGCCGAAGCTACGGACACAGGCGCTGCAGAAGGAGAAGGTCTTCAAAGCACGTGGTGCAGCCTATCCTGGCTCTGTACCACGCACCACAGGGCTGAAAAGCTGGTCTCCAAAGAGCCAAAACATTGCAGTCATCAACTCAAAGGGTGCACCCTGCTATCCCAAGGTGGCAGGTAGGATATCGACTCCCCAAGGAGGAGGCCAGCAGGATATTTATAAGGTTGACTTTGAGGAGATCAGCACCTTCCGTGCTAATCCATTGACATCATAGCCACGCCCCCCCCCCCCCCATTCCTTTTTTGATTATTGGTACTCCTTCTGCTACTCTCGAGTGGGTTCCACTGTCTGCATCTCCCTAGTAAACACAGATGAGAAAATTTTATTTACCAGTTCTGCTTTTTCCTTATCCTCAGTAAAGCTATTTCCATTGATAATGGTTAATGGGCCTATGTTCTCTTTTATTATTCTTTTGATATTTATATATTTGAAAAACTTCTTGGAATTAGTTTTGCACTCTATGGCTATACGCTATTCATTTTCCATTTTAGCTACTTTGATTACCTCTTTACTTCTTACTGTACTTATAGAATGCCTCCTCATACCCATTAGCCAAATGTCGACATTTTGACTGATGATCTTCCCCATGTCGACCTAATGACCATGCCAACCTAATGACCATGTCGACCCATCCCCATGTTGACCTTCATACATGTCAACCAAGTGGTGTCGACCTAATGCTCGTCAGCCTAGTTTTTTGTAGACCTAGTGACCATATACCAGCTCATTTCCTTCACACAAGGTTTTAAGTTTGTTCTTACATAAAGGCACACCCCCCTTCTATTTTCCCTGTCTTTTCTGAAAAGGGTGTATCATCCATGTTTATAGCCCAATCGTTTGACTCTTTGCACCATGTTTCTGATATACCGATTATATCATAATCATCCCTTGTGGCCAGGGTTTCTAGTTCCCCAATTTTGCCTGGCAATCTTCTTGCATTGGCCAGCAAGCATTTCAGTTAACTTTCTAACATTTTCTCTTTCAAGGTTTGTTTATGCTACTGATTTCTACCTCGATTATCTCACCTTCACACTCCTCATTACTCTATTTTTTTAACCCATAGTTCCCCGCTCCTCACTACTCTACTACTATGTTTTTATACAGCATAAATGCAAGATACCTCATTGAAATAGAAAAATATTCTGAAATACGGAATTATACATTATCCAAAATGCTTCTGGTCCCGAGCATTTTGGATAAGGGATACTCAATCTGTAGTATAGCAATGCATTTGCATTTGAGAAACATGTGTGGTTTGTGAATATTCATTGTGAAATGTCAATTCATCTTCTGAAGCACTGCCAACAATGAGGTCATTTGTAAAATGCGAACTTTGCTATTACACTTTAAACAATAGCTCAATATTTTACAACAAGACTACTGTATTAATTCAGCAGGAAATATAGATGGTTACACCACAAACTATTTTCTGTCACAACATTGCAATACTTACAGTATCCCTGTGGTTATATGTTTAACGAAGACCAATTGGAAGTTTTAAAATTTCCCATAGAAACATAGAATTTGTCAGCAGATAAGAACCACTTGGCCCATCAAGAACCACTTGACCCAATAGCTGCAATGCCTGATATAAGGCAAAATATATGATATAATATGCACAGTGTTCTATTGCAGATATAAGACAGTAATATTACACATATTAGAATAACTCATCCTATTGCTTGATAAATAAAATAATGAAATTCAGTTTGACCATTTTAACTGCACATAAAGTAGTGTTGCATAGACATATGATACTTTAATTGAATTTTGGTCATGTTATGTTGCCATTGACTGATTGTTTAAACTTTTGACTAATCCTAAATGGAACATTTTAGCTGGATTTTGCTAAAAGTAGACACAAAATCTCAAATTGATCCAGTTTATATACATTTAAATATTTTGCATCAATAACAACTTTGATCGTGTTGATATTAATAAATATTAATTCTGAAAAATGATCCTATCTTTGTAAATAAAGCTTAATAACTTGGGCTTCATCTGAATACTTATATCATTTCATGTGAGTCATTGTGCAGATTTAGATTTATATACATTATACTGTATCATACATTTTGAAAACTGTAGATTTGCTTAATTATCACTAGTGTAATATCTCACAACTTTATGTTAAAGAATGCCACAGGCAAAATAAATACTTGAAATACCTGGATAATTATAGAAAAGTATTTTTTTCGACTACCTAAAACATATTAAGTTATCTTAAAAGCGTGCAAAACAGGTTCACTCGCTTCGTGTTGCTTAGATTTTCCTACGGAATCAAATATCACATAATGGGGTAAATTTACTAAGATGTGTATTCTACTTCACATGTGATGTTGCTTTGGGCAACCAATTAGAATCTAATTTTTATTTATTTTGCACCCTCTAGAAGATAAAAGACAGGATCTGATTGGTTGCCCATAGCTACTTCACATGTGAAGTAGATTACACATCTTAGTAAATTTCCCCCATTGTTTTATAAAATAACAAACTTCCTGTGTTTGGGGGGAAGATTGACAACCTATGTAAAAATCCCAAAAATGTATTGTAGATAATGTTTTAAACTTGAAATCCTTCTTAAATGTAAAAAAACTGGGCTTTGTAGCGTGTAGATACAGTACATAGAAAATATAGAAACCAAAAGGAGGCATTGCAAACACTGTAACTATATAAATAAAATAAAGTATTTCCAACATTGGTCACTGATTCAATGACTCTGCTTGAGTTTAGTTTCAGTAAAAGCCCAACAGCATGAACTTGTCTTACTTCATTTATGATAACAAGCCGGAACCACCTTGACTGGTAGCTCAAAATCTGGTAATTCAATATCAAACATTATATATTAGACAAACTCATACAACTAAATATAATTTTTAGCAGGGAGATCATAGCTAAAGTTGTAACCAAAGGGATTGGTGATCCCTATAGCAATCTACATTTTAAAGGGCTTACACAGAACTTTATTGTGGTTTAAAACAGCACTGTGACGACTGCAAAGCCTACTATAATCCTAAATAGGAATCTCCTTTGTGTTTTACTTCTCTACAACTAAGAAATAAAATATTAGTGCGTACGTTTATTGATAATGGCTAGAACAATGACAAGCTAAATTGGATGAGAATTTCTGAAATATGATAACGATATTGGGAAATAAAAAGCTACAGTATTGGAATAAAAAAGGGAATATAAAGGAAATGTTCTCATTTTAACGAGAAAAAAAAATTACTATTCATAGACCCAATAATAAAAATGAAGCGTTACAATTCATATTATAGGACTAGCTATTATTTATATGTCAACATAAACCCTCACACGTACATATTTTATAGTGTGTACAATAGATAATATGTATATTTTACATATTGTAAGTGAGACAAAATGTAATGTTTGTACAATAAGGGCATGTATCATAACTTAGCTCACGTAACATTAAATGAAGATAAATGCAAGTCATGTCACACACACTGACCTTTACCTCTGGCTAGACTATCTGTGACAGGTAGAAGCAAAAGAAAAATGATGCATACGTCTTAATACTGTGAATGACCGAAATGTATGTTGCTCATTTTAGTGACCAGGGGCCAGATGTACTAAGCTTAAAATGTGATAAAATTGAGAGTGATAAACTACCAGCAAATCAGCTCCGAACCGCGATGTCACAGGCTGTGTCTTAAAAATGAGCTGATTGGTTGGTGGTTTATCACTCTCCACTTCACTATCACTTGTCATGGCTTAGTACATCTTGCCCCAGATCATATTGGACCAGGTAACTGAAAACTTAACTAGAATAAGTCTGAGCTGCCATGATGTTACTGCCCTAAATGTAGCTTTATTTTACACTTCACAAAAATAAGTAAGCCCCTTATGTCTTAAATATCCCTTTCAGACATAAGGCAAAAACCTGGGCTTGTTCCTGTGCATGTGCATAGTCCCAGGTTCTGCTTATGTATGAAAAGGTCTGATCCAGGGTAATCCAACATACAACACGATCAGTGCCTCGCTTATGTGCAAAAGGTTTGACCCAAGTCTTGATGACCCATGCCATGCCTAAATAAAATGCATAGGCAGGGACAGTAGCCAGGGCCGGCGCCACCACTAGGCAGCCTGGGGGCGCCGGCCACTGGAGGGAGGCACTTTGGAGAAGGTCAGTGGTGGTGCCAGGAGCCAGGTGAGCGGCACCCGTGGAGCCAGGTGAATGGCAGATGCAAATCCCCCCTCCACCGGAGCAGGTCGGTGGCGGCACCCCCACCCGCGTGACTTGGTGGCTCCGCCGCCACATCCGCCTCTCCCCCCAGAGCAGGTCGGCGGCGGCCCACTCAGGCAACTTGGCGGTGGCTGCATCCACCCCCTCCCTACCCGGAGCAGGTCAATGACACCCCCCGTGCCACTCGGCGGCCGCCGCATCCACCCCCCCGGGCAGGTCGGCAGTGCCCCCCAGCGGGTGAGTGGCCATGACAGTAGTACTTGGACATGACAACATCTACAAGCATCCACTATAAGCCAGAAGACCTGGGTCACTGGATGACCTGGGGCCAGCATTTAGGATGAAATGTAACCCGGGTTATCACACATGAAAGTAACCCGGGTTATCACACATGTGTAAGTACAGAAAACCACAGCTTCAACACATGCTCAGTGTCCCATGCCCAAGAGAGGATAAACTCTGATTAACCTCCAAGTTAATGTTTGGATATTATACACATGCTTTTTATATGAACTGTTTGAAAATAATATCAGCTGATTAAAATATTTTTTCACATTCACCTCCCTCCCTTTAGTTAAAACCTCCCTGTAACATCAATTCAGCAGTATTTCCCTAATCAGACTAACTACTGACCTCTGCTGGCAGAGCTACAATTGACAGCCAGATCCTGACTGGAATAGGTCAAAAGCAGTGGTACAGTAGGTATCCTGTGATACGCCAGCTTTACTGTAGAACTATACATTCCAGCATGCCTTGCCACAGTTTTAGTGTGTCTTAATAGCAAAACTATGGCAAATCATGCTGGGCGGTCTAGCTCTATAGCAGATGCAGGGGGGGATGTACTAAGCCCTGAAAAGTGATAAAATGGAGAGTGATAAACCACCAACCAATCAGCTCCTACTTGTCATTTTTCAAACCCATTCTGTGACATGGCAGGTAGGAGCTTATTGGCTGGTGATTTATCACTCTCCATTTTATCACTTTTAAAGCTTAGTACATCTAGCCCATAATGTCTCAGATTACCTACCATTGGACTAATTATGAAGTAAGCTAGTAGATAAATAGTACTATAAGGAAATCTATACATTTTAACATTACTTAAACCCCACTTTCATTGAATCACTGTAAATATTGATAGAAAATATCTTAATGTATATAATTTTGAAACTACTACTTAGGCTTAAATGTATACAATTTGTTACCTGAGATATATGGATATCTCATTATAGTACAGTTCAGAAAAGAGAATAAGGTTATACTCTATGTGATGATGTTTTCAAATATGCATATGCCGATATGGACAGAATGATTATGCCTTACATAATATGTTACAGTACATTTGTAATGGTAGCAGGATTACTGTCAAATAATTCCCAATTCTAAATAGTAGATATGACCACATTAAAAAGCACACAGGTGGCAATTCACCTGTTCTAGTGTGAAAAAAACTGCCTACCCTGGCTTTTAAATTACTGCAAGCTAGTGTGTTGCATTTTGGAGAAAACAACATGTTATAGAAGAAAGGAACTTATTTAACACTAGCAGCTGAATGCATGAATCCTCTCAGAAAATTTACAGTATCCTCTGTTGTAATGCTTGCCATCCCAGTGAAACTCACATATATATAAGCTTCCTCTACTCTATATGTGTGTTATAAGTTCCTAGCTTTTTTTATTTTTTCAAAAGCTGGGATACCCAGGTGAACTGCAATATGCTCGGCCCATAAAAACCCACTTTATTGGATGGCAAATAAAATAAAACAATTTTTATTCTAGATGCATAAATAGTCTGAATTTAAATAAAATAATGTGACATTTCAGTTCTGAAAAAGGCGGACTGTCTTAAAAAAATCAGGACAGTCAAAGACCTTATAAGTATCCATTGTATATAACTTGCAGCTGCACAGTTACATTTGCTCAAAACTCACACTGGGTGAGATTTAACAGGATGAGAGATTTGGTAAATAATCTCCAGTTTTTTTAAAGCGACAATCAAAAAACTGGAGATTTATTACCAAATCTCTCACTTTCTGAATCTCTCATCCTATTAAATCTCACCCTCTGTCTCTACACAGAATACTTGATACTATGCGCAAGTTGAATGTGAATGGGTAGGAATTGTTCTTCACCGGGACAATATTTGCAGGGATGGACTTCCTTTTAAAATAGCACGCAGTATGTTCAGGGGAAAAGTAGATACAAATAAAGATAATCCAGTTATTTATATGCTCTCCATAATATATTCATATTGAATATCCTACTGTATATCTGCGTTATAACTTCATATGTTCAGTTCCTGTAAGATACAAACTCTCCTTGAAGCTATTATTTTTGAAACACATATAAAGGATGAAATGCTAACTAACACTTTACGCTTTACACTTTACGCAGTAACAATACAAGTAAATCTCTTAAAAATGGTATGTAAAAAAATCAAAATCCTTTCTCTACACTTACACTTAGTAAAACTGATAGTTATTTACATATGGTATCCATATAATATATACAGTATGAAGATGTCTAGACTGACTCATTCAGAGAACACTGTACTTGTTGGATGAATTAAGGCAATTGGTAACATCAATACCAGTGTTGTTTGAACCGCTTACTAGCCTGAACACATTACAGATAGGCTTATGACTACAAATTATTAGTAGGCTGAATGTGTAGGGTCTTAGGTTTTCAATAAAAGCACAGATTCCATCATAAATCACTATGTCAACTTTTAGGCCAGTATTCAATGCCCCTGATTCTCCTCTGTTTTCTGCGAATCTGCCTGTTTTCACTTAAATTGCGATTCGCTGTATTCAACGCTGACTGTTCGCTGAAAGCGAACAGCGAATGTCAGCCAATTTGCCGTTTGATACTCGCCGCAATTCGCTGGTGTATTTCAATGGGGTTTTTACTCTAATTTGCCGAAAGTGTATTCAATGCTCAAACGGAGAACTGCTTTCACCGAGTTTCACCGTTTTACATTCGTCATCTTTTTATGGTGAACTGAACAACTGTAAAATAAATGTGATTTTTTGCTATCTTCCAACTTTATTCTTTAATTTTTGGATGGCCCATGATTATTTAATTCCTGTACAAGTGCCATAATGATATATATTTATTTTTTAAAGCTATTATTTTTTTTCACCCAGAATGCATTATTCTGACCTGATTCACCTCATTTACCCATGATTCTCCGCTCCTTCCTCACTCCTCTGTTTGGCCTTTAAGGGGATAACAACACAGCTTTTGCAGTCTGCTGATTGGAGTCCCCCTGCTGTGTTGTGCTTGAAGACTGATTTGTGCCTTCATCCTACCTGGGACTTGGAGCATTTCACAGGTGAGTGTCGCTCCACTTGGGGTGGGGATGGGCCATATTCAATGTGTCTGGCATGGGGGTTAACGATCCTCGTTGAATAACCACTGAGCCGGCCACTCTATTCATCGTTCCTGGTTAATCCATGCTGTCAGAGGACAGTGAGGCTGGCGGCAAATGTAGAGAGCGTGCTGCACTTAACCGCAAGTCTCACTGTTTTTCCAGTAACATATGCCATTTCCTCCTTGTACATAAAACGGATCAAGCGGGAATCTGTGAATGTAGTGAAATATTGACCCTGCGAGCTGTGGCTGCGAGCATGCACCGCTGCTTGAAGTCACAGCTCGTCTGCAGATTATAATACATCATAGCCCTAACAATACTTCACTTATACCTTTTCTTTTCTTTCAGCCTCTTCAACAGAAAATCAACTGGGACTTACACTTGCCCAGGACTTACACCTTATACTGTAAACTATTAAAGAACAAAAAATATATATTTTGAAACTTCCTTTTATTGAATTTTTTTTACAAAATGTTAAAAGGTCAACATTTCTTTCTTCCACCCCGGTATTGCCCCTGCACCCCCAAAAAACAGGCAGCATCAGTAAATACATTGCACCTTGCATAAAAACATGAACAACTGCACAAACACAAAAATAGACACAAAATCAAAATGCAATGAAATAAAAACACACCCAGTCCTATGGGGGGGCGGGGGGGACATGGGAGGGGGGCTCCCATCCTCCCCAACCCCCACCTCCATAAGCCATGCTGCACCTTTGAGGGGGGGGGGGGGAACACCATTTAAAAAAAACTGCACTATTTAAAAAACAATGCCCCATTTTAAAATGGCAACCCAGGGCCACACCCAAAGCATGGTGGGCCACCCTGACCTCGCCCCAGCACCCCCAAAAACCATGCTGCCGCCCAAAATACATTGCCCCCTTACATTAAAAAAATCATGAAAAACTGCACAAACACAAAAATATCTACAAAATAAAAAAGCAGTAGAAATAAACACACCCAGGACATGTGGGGGCCAAAAACCCACTCCCCACCTCAAACCCCCACCCCCAAAAGCCATGCTGCACATACAGTATGGAGAAAAAAAAGCACCTTTAAAAAAAATGTACCATTTAAAAAAGGACCCATTTTAAAATGGCAACCCAGGGCCACACCCACAGCATGGTGGGCCACCCGACCTCACCCCAGCACCCCCAAAAACCATTCTGCCTTACGAAATACATTTCCCCAGTACAAAAAAAACATGAAAAACTGCACAAACACAATAATATCTACAAAACCAAACTGCAGTGAAAATAAACACACCCAGGACATGTGGGTGCGGCAGGAAATTCGCTTTTAAGAGCGTACAAGGGTGGGAAAGCAGACTCCAGCCCTCCACTCTGTCTCCTCCAACCCCAGATTGGCTATAATTCACTGGCAGGGGCGTCAAACCCCGACTCACTGAATAGGGTGGGCGGGCAGGTGGGGAATCGTGCACAGGATTCGCTGGCGTGCGCGAGCCGCAGCATTGAATACTGGCCTTAATGTCAAGCTGTTCAAAATGCAGCTATGGTGCTTCCTAGTCTGAATCCATAGTCAAATCACAATACTAATAGGGAATACAATAGCACTTTGGGTAGAATTCAAGTTTAATATTAACAGGTCATTGAAAAAACATTATGTTTTGGTAACTGTAGCATATACACTTTACTGGTATTTGCTGTACTAATAATTAAATATTGGTTTCTAATAAAACATAATAACAAAACATCAATGACTGACAAGAAGTCTTACCTTCTGTATGGACAGCTGACACATAAGTCCAATTATATCTTTTCACTATGTCCAGCATAGCCTTGGCCTGAAGGATGTCAGAAGGAACTACTCTCAGGAAGTATTTATATAGGGTTTTGTCACTAAGGTCTATACTTGTTGCAGAGTAAGCAATCTGTGGGATGTCAAAAAGTTGCAGTAGGTTTTGGACTTGGATAGCCACTGAGCTTGACCCTGGTCCAATAACACCAGCAATAGGCCTTTTTATTCTGCCTTGAGGTGTTGGGGTGGCATCTAAGCACTTACTGATCCCATCTTTGTCATCTCTCATTGAAATAAGAGAATCTCGTATGAATTCAATACTCTGCTCCAGGGCTACAGAAGAGTGCCAGCAGGAGTCTCGTATCTCTGTCCCCAGTGTAATATTAGGCAGCAAGGTCTGATCCATGTTGATTTGATCCAAAGTGTGAAACATGGCTTCCACTCTCTGAATGCCATATTGTTCCCTGATCTCTCCACACTTCCTCTCTGGTACCCTTTCAGCTGGTGGCTGGTGGTGGACAGAGAATAGGGCTCCTATAATTATATCTCCATCCATTCTGGCCACTGATCGTGGGGAAGAAGCACCTGAGAGAAGAGTACCCTTACTGACACTTCTGTACAGGACATCTAAAGTCACCATCATAAGCACAACCAGCAAATGATCAAACATCTTACAGAAGGACGCCATGCAGATCCACACAAGTTCAGAGTTGTCTAGAAAGTGTTAGTCCACACGGTAATGTTTCTTAGTCACAGTCCAGTGTTTCTAGATCCTGACCCAACAACCCTAAATGAAATGGATTGAGCTTATACCTAAGGACATTCTTCTGGACACTTATGACCTGTAAAAGAGACATGGGGAAATGAATGGTTATTGAACAGCATAATTTCAGATGATGTGAATGTACAATTTTCATATATATATATATATATATATATATATATATATATATATATATATATATATATATATTATATATATATATATATATATATATATCTTCTGTGGTTGTTTAGCCTTTCTGTAATACTTATACATTAATACTGCCCAGTATATACTGTATAACAACATTGGCTATATGTGACTGTGGGTCTGCATTTTGTTGCATGTCAACTTCAGTTTTCATCATGAGAGGTTGTCATCTGGCTGCTCTAGGGAGATGATATGGTAGAAAATAGTCCTACATCATCCTTCACAATTTATGTTAAAAAATGCTACTTATTTATCTTGCTCTTTTGGCAAGGTCAGAACTAGTGCATGCTGAGCAGCTACTAAATAAAGAAACATTGCCAGAGACAGAATCTATTATGTCTTAAATAAAAACTTCAGTGGAACGAAACATGTCACAATTGTGTAAACTAGATATATTTCTATCATTGCAGCTTACAACTATATGTCCCCACAGCATACATAACATATCAACCACAGTAGCTAAAAAAATAAAAAGTAGTTATTTTTTTCCTCTCCCAAAAGACAGCTATTGTGTATTGTGTATGTATATTACAGTTATCGAAGCAGATCAGCCATAAGCTTATGCACCCTTTATGTATTGAAAAATATTAATATGCAAGAAATGTTACAGAAATGTTACTAAAGGAATTCTAGCAAGAGTACAAGGAAATTGGTGAATGCCTGCACTTTCTAATGTGCCTACATGCATAGACTATTAGGTATCTGGAAAAGAATATATCGTCTAGCCTTATATGCATGAGAGGATTATAGGTGTGCGTCCTAGACCTGTTTCAGAACCACGGACAGCACTCCAGCTGAGCGCAGCTGTAACACACTCACCCAGACAGTGCAGGGAAAGAATGGTCCACTCCCGTCCATAGCCACAGTTGCCTGTGATTTGCACAGCGCTTGCTTTCTTATCTCGCTCTGCATATATCTCTCTCCCACAGACACCAAGCCCCCACACACATTCAGCAACCCACACACATAAGCAAATCCAACCACCAGTTCATTTTTCTGCTGTGGGCGCAGTGACTTGTCTCCACAACTGTTACCTGGACTAGATCTCCTACTGACCAGTGACACAGGGAATCACTAAGGAATAGGAATTAGATTAGATCACTGATCCTATATACAGTACTGTGTTTATGCGCTTTTAATATGAACAATACAATGAGTGACAGAATGTATGGTGACAGATAAAATCCTGCAGTAAATGTGGGTTTGTGTATTATAGCTAAAATATTGACTTAAAGATTAAAGTTAAGACTTACCTGGATGGGAGACACAGAAATGTTCCTGGATCATATCGTTACTCTGAGCACAATCTACTGCACTGACACAATACGATGCAGACACAGTATTTTGTCTGTACTCTAGTGCCCTCTTTCTTCAACACTGTTTCACCACAAGGAAAGAAAGTTTAGTTCAACATGTACTGCCAAGTCACTGCTCTGTGGCGTCTGTCAGTGTTCACGTCTCATACCGCACTCATACAATTGTATAGCAACAGAATTGCCTATACTACAGAATGATAGCATTTTAATATACAGTATATGGGCTGTACAAACTACATTTCCATATCTCACTAATATCATCAGTTTTTCATTGCTTTTGTTTTATTATTAAAATGATCTTAATAGTATTTTTTTTTATTAATAGTGTTTGCCAAATATTCTATACGCCATATACAAATAGAATAAAGCCTGATGTAGAGATAATTGTTTTGCTACATGAAGCAAATACAAATTTTGCTACCAGCTTATTTAATAACTAGAAAAGCTCAGTAATGAGTTGAGTAGACCTGCAATATGGTTTAAATATAGATTTGTATTAACATATTTTGATTGTGGCTAAGTACAAGTATTAGTGAATTGCATATGAATAAAAGTTTACCAATGCATTTCAAATATGTTCAATATTAATGTCAAAAGTTGACTGAGGGATTAAGTAAAAACCGGACAGGACCCTGGAATGCCGGACCGGACAATACAAGCTCCAGAATGCAGAGTTTGATCTCCAGGCCGGCGTTCCCGGGGTCCTGTCCCTCGGGGGGTGTCCCATCTGGGGGTTGTCTTGTCCAGGGGGAATGTCTGTGATAGCTTTCACCAGGGACATGGGAAAGGGGAGATTACAGCCACCCCATGTGGCCAGAACCATTCCGGATCATACAGGCAGGCTTTATTAGGTGGGGGACCAGCTCCTCTCCCTGGTGACAGGTCTCACAGGCAGCCCCCCAGACAGGACACTCCCGGACAGGCAACCCCCCCCCCCCACCGGACCGGACACTACAAGTTCCGGAATGACAGAAGTTAAGCCTGTCCGGTCCAGTATTTGGGGTTCTGTCCAGTCTGGTTTTTACCCATACCCGTTGACTGACACCTGGTTCTTGTGTCATTACAGTTTGTCGATGCAATGTAATATAAATACTTAGTAAAAGCCTGCAAAATGACAGCTTCTTCCATGTACTTTCACTTTGAGCTGTGATGGATTTTAGCCGACAAACAAAATTCCTAACTCCACTCTCTATCTATCAGCTCCCTCTCTCTATACCCACTTACATGTGCACATCCTCACCATACACTACATGAGTCCTGGTTTGTCTCTTCCAGCGTGAGTGACCCCAAGTGCAAGCACATGCTTCCTAGTATTGGACTTCCAATCAATTAGCTCCAAAGATGGTGCTATAATTCTTGATTTAGCTGAATCAGGAAAGCGATGGAATAGACGGACCACTCAAACTAGTGAAATACTGGACTCCAATATGACAAATTGGTACAATATATTTTTAACACACTGTAGATTACATCGAGACATTCCTCACTTAACGACCATGTTCCATTCCTACGACCCGGTCGTTAAGCAAATTGGTTGTTAAACAAACCTATATAAAACCCCTTAATACTTCTGAGACGCGGGTCGCTAAACAGTCTGGACGGGTTGTTACTGTGAGAGGGTAGGCGGGCAGGTCGTAAAGCAGAGCAGGCGGAGTCTTAAGTCTGAGAGTCATAGCACAGACGCTAAAGGAAGGCCCGGGTCGTAAGTCTGGGTGGTCGGTAAACAGGTCGGAATGTCTGTATTAATTTCTGGATATGGTCATTTGTTCAACAGCATGATGGTCGACAAGTATTGGGTCGACACACCATTAGGTTGACATGGGGATAGGTCTACATGGTTCTAGATCGACATGGGTCAAGGTCGACAGGTCATTAGGTCGACACAAGCATTAGGTCAACAGTGTCTAGGTCAACGTGGGTTTTTTCACTGTTTTTTAAGCCAACTAGTGCCAGCAGGTGGTATTTCATACCCTACCATCCACTAGGGCAGTGGTTCCCAACCCTGGTCCTCAAGTACCCCCAACAGTGCACGTTTTCCAGGTCTCCACACAGAATCACAAGTGACATAATTAACTCCACCTGAGGATCTTATAAAATGTGTCTGAATAATGAGTGCACCTGCTGGGTGACCTGGAAAACGTGCACTGTTTGGGGTACTTGAGGACCAGGGTTGGGAACCACTGCACTAGGGCATGGTGGGCGAATAAAGTAGTGTGTAAGAAGCATTGCGGTGCGAGGGGATGCGGTTCACTTCAAACTGTATCCATGTCGACTTCGTCGACTTTTGGGTAAAAAAAACTGTGAAAAATCCCATGTCGACCTTTTGACTGTCGACCTAGATACTGTCAACCTAATGCTTGTGTCGACCTAATGACCTGTCGACCTAAACCCACGTTGACCTGGACCCATGTCGACCTTGTCCCATGTCAACCTAGAACCATGTCGACCCTTCCCCATGTCGACCTAGTGGTGTAGACCTAATGCTTGTCGACCAACATGCGGTAGACCAAACGATCCCAACCCATTAATTTCATATAGAGGGTGCATTACACACATGCCTCTCTATGATAAGGAGTGAGGTGAGGAAGGGGAGGAAGGCATCATGCTCATTCATGTGTACAGCAACAAATAATTGAATTCAGTGGAAGCCTGCTGTATTCACACTGCCGACTCCATGCTGAAAGCATCAAACCTGCATGGTCACTGCTCACACAGAGTAAGAAATGAGGGCAGAATGGAAATAACCATCTCCATATAAAAACTAGTCGGCATTGACATCACATAATATGATGCACCAGAAATGGTATTCTCTATGGACACAAAAGCTTTTATGTTTTTTATTTAAATACTAAGAACAAATCCTATACACATCTGAATGAACCATTGAAGACAATAGAAGATCTGACTAAAGGGTGACTGGCAAGATAATATCATGTTGAGCAAAAATATGAATCCATAGAAATCGCATAGTATACTTTTTGTAATGATAAAGTTGGCATATGCGGCTTGGTACTGTTCCCAGAAAAGGGGATTTGCTTCAGAAATTATGTTCACAACTATCATGGGCTCCTGCCATGGGTCTCTTCTGTTGTTCCTTGGATCAATTCCAGAAACAAATTTTACTGCTGTTCTCCAAGCATAAAAACATTATCTGGCATGGGGAGACCATTACTAAAAGCTGATGTGAACCGGAAAAACAAAGCTACGCGTATTGTAGGCATTCTGCAACACAACATGTGGCAGCATGGAAGAGATGGAGTCCTGCCAACATACTAAGATGTATCAAACCTTCCATAGATAATGTGTAGAAGTTTCCCAAACAACCAATAAGATAATAGTTATCATTTATCTAGCACAGTTTAAAAAATATCAGAAGCTTATTGGTTACTATGGGCAGCTACTCTACTTTATTTCTGTTATATTTTGGCACATATCCTACTAAATGTCCTCAAGAACAGGGGTGGTCAACTACAATTCTTCAGACCACTGATGGACAACAGGGGACCACTTGTTCTGTAACCTGTTGAGTACTTTAACTGTGGCCCCAACTCCCTAGAATGTCATGATGCCAATATGACTATCATAGCATAATTAGTCGGAGGTGAAGTTTCTAACATGAATGAAGCATTTGGATCATGTGACAAGTGACATCACATGACATCTAAATGCATGGGTGGAACCAGGAGAAAATGACAAGGGGGGCACCATGATAGGGGATGGGAGTGGAAGAGTGTTAGTGGTGCCAGTGTGCAAAGAGAGAGAGGAGGAGAGCAGAGAGAGGGCAGGAATGGGATTAAAAATAGGCCATGTATTTGAGAGATGATAGAAACAATAGTATTGGTTGCTATGGGCAACATCAAGTCATTTCAGTTTTACAAGATTTAGTAAATGCACACCATCGTATTTTCAGGTTTTGACAAATAACACAAAACTAACATTTGCCTTTTTAGATTAGAGCACTTTCACACAGAATCACTGTGCACCCCCCATAGCCTCTGAAGGCGTTTGGTCCTGTGGCTGTTGAGGTGTTTCTTTATTGGTCTTGGATGACCTCCTTTTTGTGGAATGGATTAGTGTTGATGTTGGTGTTGTGGCCCCTGGGCTGCTGCTTGTTCCAGCTGTATGGAATGCCACCAGGATACGTAAGTATTTTGTTATAGTGGTGGCTAGAAACTGTGATTCTATCATGAGGAGAATGCTTTGCTAGTTAGCAAGATTAGCCTCCGTTATCTGCTGGTATCTATCTGAAAATTGTTGAAGTCCTTTTGTATGTCTTGCAAGGTACTGTTCAATTTCCTTGGCTGGTACACTTTGTTTGTTTGATGGGCCAAACTGGACATATTCTGCAGTTGCTGCCTCAGCAGCTCCTGGTTATCAAGTTGCTGGGATGCCCAGCTGGCCCAGAAATGCTGCTTCTGGCTTGGTTGTGGAGCTGTAAAACTGTACAGAGGAGCTGGAGTGCTCTGTGTTGGTGGTGTCTGCAGAGGGACGGGAATGGTTCAGAGCAAAGGTCTCCTCCTCTGCACCTGTTTTTTTCAATGTGGCAGCAGCCTGATGAATATTCTCCACTATAAACAAAAACACTTGTTAGTAACTTTTAAAAACACAATTTCAATGCTCCTGTGTATTAATCATGTGTGCCCTACATTGTTTGAAGGATACAAACATGTATAGTGTTGTTGCTCTCCATACCACCACAATAAAATCTGAGTAGAATGTACAGTATGTTGTCCTTTATTAAAGTATGCAGTGCGTTGTGGTTTAACATAAAAATCATTATTTGTTTTTAGGTGCCCACACACTAAACATTATTTTACATTGATCCTAATGAATACATTGTATAGGCAAATCCAGCCCAATTTCAGAATTCTACTGCAGAATATCACAGCTGCTTGCACTGATTTAAACTGGGTCATAATTTTTAGAATTCTACTGCAGAATATCGCTTGAAAACTGTAAAAAGCTGTTATTGTGGTTTTATCTGTGCTATGTCAAGAACTTAGAAATATTGGGATAGTGTTACTGACATTACATTTGTTAGGTCTGAGAATCACCTTTTGCTGGTTAGGGAGCAGTGGCGTAACTATAAATTTTACTCCCCGCTGCCAAAAAACTTTCTGGCGCCCCCCATAATGCACTTTACACTATATGCCACTCACCGTAGGACCCCTTTCACATATATACACACACAGACACATATATATTTACAATCTATATAAATGTAATCACATTGGGATTTGATGGTTGGCCAGAAAGATTTTATTTTTAATATCTTTCAATACAGGGTACTGTTATTGATAGCAAAATTCTCTTAATGGTCCTGTTTAACAAGTTTCACTAGATTAAATATTCAGTCCTATTATATAGAACTGTTAGACTCCAAGGCTTATGTAATATTGCCTGGAAGTCAATACTTTAAAGTAGCATTCTCATACAATGTCGCTACAATCTGGGTACATTGAAATAGTTACTTTTCTATCCACTACTGTGATATCTATCTACAGGTACACCATATATTGTATTTTTGCATAAATGCTGGATAGTTGTAAGCACCTTGTTCAAGAAAGGATTATTTTTTTTGTATTTTTTAATCTAGTGCATTGCCTCGATTAGTAGTATTATACTGAATGATACTCGTTGTTCTATTATGTATTGATTGACAGTCATTAATATAGTCAATAGGCTCTGACAGCATCAAAAATAAAATGACTGTTAATATGTGTGACTGATAGTTACTGAACAGAGTATGGGCTTGGCACCAGTGTTCCCTCTAAGCTGTGCGCGTGTGCGCGCGCACACAACTCGACAAACGTGCGCACAGACATTACAACAGAGCGCACAAAGCAGCAGTGGTCCCTTTTTGCAGTTGTGGACTCAATTAATGTGTGTTTCACCCATTAACTACATTGTGTGCTGTGGTTTGAATGTTCAATTTCATTTTGAAGTAAAGTTAACACAAATGCTGAACGTAATTTTCCAGTTATATATAAGTGACACACAAAAATTTAAATTTCCTTCCAAAGTTGCACAGCCAAAATCTTTTGCCGCACACAGCCTCCGTAAAATTAGAGGGAACATTGCTTGGCACTACTGTCTACTCTATACCATTAGCAGTTACATATATATTGGTGAATGATGAGCGCTTATTGGTTAATAATAGTGCGCACTACAATGAGCTGCGCTATCAGATCATTCCAATTCAATATCAGCTACAGCATAACACCCTTCCTCACAGGTTCAAGGCAAGAGCCGACCTAGGTGCACATAATCCACACTGTCTACACTTAAGTAGGCTTTATGCACTATGCTGTGCCATTAACCACAGGAGATATATAGTCTGGCTTTGTTGATGTTCTGTTTGCACTGCAATATGCTGCCGCTCTCACCAGTCAAAAATAATGACAGGCCTTGACAAAGATTTTTAATCGAAACGCGTTGGTGGCTTTCTGGACCTGCACAACTTCTTCTTCTTTTTTTTTGGACTATCTTGTTGCCACCACTGGACATTAAACTAAGGTACTGGGTGTTCACTCACCAACATTCCTGACTTATCCGGAAGGTCTTGTTTGTTGTTAAAGTGAGTCCCATAACACCATCCACCCACGCTTGGATTTATTCTTCTGTACACTTGTGGTCCTATTTTAAAGTTACATTTTAAAAAAATTTTTGGGGGGGGGGGGGGGCAATTAAAGTTTTTTCATGTTGAAATTTTCACCGTTGCCTATTTTCCAAGTAAAAGAAACCCAGATGTGCTTTAAAATCTCCCACGAATTGTGAGTCATTGGTACGCTTACTTAGAAATAAACCATTATATGTTACACCATCTGAATCTGAGTGAGTGGAGATGTACGTTTAAACATATTACTCGGACACCTTGGTGGATTCTGGTGAAGGCTATCAAAATCACCATAAAAGATACCTTTATGAGCTTCTGACACACACACTTTTTGTGAGTATGGTATGTCCAAGCCTTGTCTCACTTTTATGTTCTTCAAACAAAATTTATAATCCTACACATTTAATCCTTCTCTTTGTTTCACATTTTTACCATCTGTGAGAACGGGAGAAGAAGAAAATTCAGACACAGACAGCGCTTGGGATATATACTGATTTATTTCTGTATTTCATTGTTTCACTTGTTTTTTTGGTTGAACAAGTTTTTGGGTATATTGAGCTGCTCCTTTTTTTGCACCTTGGAAACCTCCAGTGTTTTATACTATAGAAATAATGGCTATTATTGTTCTTTGTAATCAGTTAGAGCAAATATTTACTGTTGCATTTCATTGGTTAGTGCTTATGTTTAACTGAGCCACCATAAATCATGTATTTAGCTCCACAGCCTTGCAGCAGATAAGCGGCATATCCCGGCTGCACCATCAGTTAGATCATGTAGGGAAACAGTGTGTTTTGTTCTTAATAATATGTGCCAATGGATTTATCAGGAAGGCTGGTCCAGCTGTGAAATTATTGTTATAATGTGCGCTGCAATGTGCTACTGCGCTTATAAGCCAAAATCATGGAGTTTGCTGTGGGAGGGGAGAAAGGTCCCGGGCCGAGGAGGGGGAAGAGATAGCCACCGGAGGGGACACAAATACTCACGGGCTACAGACCTCACAGAGTGGATGTGAGAGGTGGAGTGGAGGGGTCGTAGAGTTCCTGCTGCCGGCGCCATTGACTGACAGCTTGGGACAGCGCATCCCGAGTCCCTGCACTGTATTTTTTTGCCTTACGGCGTGCTCCCTGCAGACCCCATGGGGTATGCGGTTGCAGGCCCCCTCACTGCCGCCCGCTCCCCCAAGCGGCAGCGGGGGCTGCCTTACGCTAACTACGCCACTGTGAGGGAGGTGTATTGGGAGGGGCAGTTAATTCAGGATGGACACATGTTTATGAAGGCTGATATATTGAGTATAGGTTGGGATGTCAGTCCTTCAGGACGTTAGGGACCTAGTATATGAAAGGTCTAGTTATAAAGGGTCAGCTTTAAATTAATAGCAGTGTTATACCGGACTGCATTATAACCAAAAAACTCAGGAACATCATGTGGCCTCAACTCACCTTTGCCATGAGAACACCTGGACCAGGCCCACCACCTCTACGGCTGAAAACACCAGGACTACCCCCAGGCCTACCCCTCATGGTGAGCATGGAGCTGTGAGGGGAAGCACCAGGGCCAACACATCCCCCATACTTGAATGTGTCCCTTACCTCTACTGCTCTCACGAGACCAGGACATTGATGATTCAATGAAAATGATTTCTGAATATTTCCCTGTCGTCAGTCTTTTTTCTTTTCGCCCCCCTCCCCCGCAGCATATATCTACACCACCATGTGCTATTCCTGTAATGTGTACCTCCGCAGATTGCACACCGTGCCAGCGCTGACCTATGCAGTGCACCCAAATGGTTGCCTCAGATGGTTTCTCTGTGGGCAGGATGTGAGTCACGTGGATGTTTCTGTGCAGGGTTTATTATACTACTACACAAGTATTTGCTTTCCATTGGGTCCTTGTATGGCTCGCCTCCTACAGTGTAACACTCGTAGAGCGCCCACCATGGCTGCCTCTTCTGGTGCACTTGTGGATGGGATGAAAAACACATGGACCTGAGTATACACTGAAATCACCCATTTTGGGCAATTTAATTTATGGGTAATCTATTCCACCCAGGGTGATCCTACGCAGAGCACTTCATAATGGCTGCCACACCTGGTACCTTGTCAGGGTGGAGTACACAACCCATGGAAGTTATTATCCAAAATGCTGCACCAACCCTGCATTATGCTTACTGCATTATGCTCAAAGGTTCCTTTTGTCTGTGACTTGCCTGTTATTGTACTACCAACATCCTCTGTATTATGTGCATTGTTTTTAATGTCTGCAAAGCGCCTTGAGTCCTGTTGGAGAAAGTGCGTTATATAAATTAAACTTACTGTATTTGCTGACGTATAAGACTACTTTTTTCCCCTGCAAAACATGCCTCCAAGTGGGAGGGTCGTCTTATACCCCGTACAATGGTGACAATGACAGGTACTGTAATGGCACTTATACTAATGGCACTCATGTAATACCGGTATAATATAAATTAACATGTTGAAATCAAATCTGATCTTTTACATTTTATTTGGTGTGTGGAAGGTGTGCGGAAGAGGGGGTAGTTTTATACGGCGAGTATATAACAAGCTCTATATTTTGAGTGGAAATGTTGGGGGGGGGGGGTTGTCTTATACGCCCAGTCGTCTTATATGCCAGCAAATACGGTACTTACTTACTTACTAAGAATATTTATAATGGACAACTATGGTGACTTTTTTAAAAATGTGTGGGATTGGCATTTCCCTCATTATGAAGTAATATTTAAACAATTGTTGTGTAATATGTATGTTGTGTTTCCTTTATAGGAATATTTCTTAGCTTCCAACTGTGGAGAAGGAGTAATTGGCTGTAGCAGAGTACAGTACTTAGCAGCTGCTGATGGGTCAATGGTGACACAACTGAAACCTCTGTGGATTAAGGCCCTTATATATAAAAAAAAAAACATAATTTAGATGTTTGTTTTGGAATATCCCTTCAACAGCCACACAGTGACATTTTTCTTACCTGTCACTTCTTCACCACATGCAGTCCAGCCATGGGACATTTTTTCTTTTTCAAAATCCACCTCTAGAAGTTAATTTATTTACAGTTTCTTATATAGTGCAGCTTGTTTTGTTGCACTTTACAATTGGAAACAGTGATAAAACAAACGGGTAGTAACAAACCGACATAGAGGTAGGAGGGCCCTTTTCGCAAGCTTACAATCTTATATATACATTTATTATGTTTTTTTGTTTTGTTAAGGACTTATATCAATTGTGTGTGCACACTAAATTTTAGAATCATTACATGTTTATGAGAAAAAATAAATTGATGGATTTGTCTATATCAGCCCTGTTTTAAAAGCTCTAAATAGCGCAGATGTTGTGTTTTACAATTATTGTGTATCATAGTTATAGACAGGGCTATTTTTCAGCAGGCTCCAGCAGGAACTGAGGCCCTTATGAAAGGTTCACTCTTTCTGACAAAATATTTCTTAGATGGCCAAAACCATGTGCACTGCAGGTGGGGCAGGTGTTACTTGTGCAAAGAGAATTAGATTTGGGTGGGGCTTTACTTCAAAGTGAGATCTATATTGCAGTGTAAAAATAAAGCAGCCAGTATATACCCTGCACAGATACAAAATGACTCACCCAAATCTAATTATCTCTGCACATGTTACATCTGCCCCCCTGCAGTGCACATGGTTTTGTCCATTTAAGAAGGATTTTGTCAGAAAGAGTGAACTAGAATAAGGGCCTCAGTTCCTGCTGGAGATTGCTGAAAAATAGCACTGGTTATGGATATCACATCAAAGCAAAGTAATTATGTTAAAGCTAGGTGATTCATCACGCCCTATGGGCGCACTTCACACCGTTGTAAGGGTCTCCGCCCCCAGCGTGAAATATGGTTTGTATTACAGTATATGGAGGATTCCCTGCCATGGGTGTGGTATGGGTGGGGGAGGGATGGGTGTGTGGGTACTATGGGTGGGAGATAGGCAGGTGCGGTGTTGCCGCAGCTGGGTGCAGGGGTTCTGTGGGCTGAGGAAGTCTGGGTGTGGGGGTGATGTGTGTAGGTGCATTAGTACCATGGGTGAAGAAGTGGCAGGTGCGGGGTTGCTGGAGATGGGGGAGGGTGTCCGGTGGTGCTGTTGTTGTGGGAGGGGTGGGTACGGGTGTGCTGTGGGAGATGGAGTTGCAGGTGCGGGGGTGCCCTGTGTGGGTGGTGTGGGAGGGGTGGGGCGGGGGTGCTGCCAGTGTTTGAGGGGAGGGCGCATGTTTGGCATGGGTGAGGGACAGGGTTCTGGGCGTGCTGTGGATGAGGGAGAGGCAGGTGTGCTGTGGGTGGGGCAGGGGTGGGTGTGGGTGTACTGCGGATGAGGGAGGGGCGGTTGTGGTGTTTCCGCAAGTGGATGCGGGGGTGCTGCGGGTGGTGTTGCAGTTGGGTGTGGCGATGGCGTGGGTGAGGGTCGGTGCGAGGGTGCTGTGGGTGGGCGAGGGTGCTTGAGGGTGGTGTGGGTTGGGCAGTGACAGGTGAGGGGATACTGTGGGTGGTGGAGTTACACGTGCGGGGGTTCCCCGTGTGAGTTGGTCAGCTGCAAGTCTCTGAGTGATGCTTTTTTTCTGATCAGAGATTGGGGAGAGGCAATCTCAGAAAGTGCTATGCTGATTGGCTACCCAATCTATCACTCTATGACTCCGCCCAGCGTTATACACATAGGCCCTTATTCAGATCTGATCGCCGTACAAATTTGTTCTCAAAATGGGCAAAACCATGTGCACTGCAGGGGTATAGATCATTGGGTCGACAAGCATTGGGTTGACACCATTAGGTCGACATGCAGAAAGTTCGACATGGGTCTAGGTCCACAGGTCTTTAGGTCGACCTAGACTCATGATACTGATTAAAATTCAGTATCATCTACAGATAAAGACTTTTTTGGTCCTGCACAGCCAACTATTATAGCAGATATGTCAAGGTTTTCTGGTGCTCTGACAAATCTCTATCATCAAAGCAAAAATTAACCGGAAAAGCAGAAAAGAATGCCGTGTTGTGTATCTGAAAAAATGAACATTAGAATCAATGCTGTGAAATTAACAAAAAGAGTACCTATGAGGAAAGGGTCAATCATACCCATGCCTGCCAGATATTGGTGCATATACGGCTATACACATCTAAAGTGTTTTTCTGTATCCAAGGCAACCATCAGAATAGGTTATTTATGTTGATCAGAAACCTTGGCATTGACAAGGTTTAAATCTGCAAGCTTTTAAGTTATGAATAGCTGTATTTAACTGTCACTGTCAGCATTGTAAAAATATTGATCAGCTAAGCAGCTCTTCCAAGTTCCAACACACCCATGAGGTGGCTGTCCAGTTTTTTTTTTTTTTTGGGGTGTTGCAAACAACCCTAATTTCCAGCTTTCCTTTCTGCTCAGTTTTATAATCACGTTTATATAGTGGAGTGGGTTTAAAGTTTTCCTTCTGTTATCAGTGTTAAAACTCCAAGGCAAGGGGACACGGTACACTTATATGGTGTCCATGTCAACCTATGTCGACATACACACCCCAAAAAAACGTCAACTTTTTTTCTTGTCGGCTTAATGAATGCATTTTGAACTTGTTGGTATTTTGCCTGTCTGCCAATGCTTATTTTAATCATCTGTATTTTGAATGTTGGGAAATCATACTGAACCCATTTCAAGTCATTGAATTGTTGTTATTTCTGTTGGGTATTACAGTTCATTAAAGGTATTACAGATCAATAAACCAAATTCATCCAGTGGCAGACCCAGAACTGGTCCATGTACACTAATTAAAGGTTCGACTTGGACCTCAATCCCTGGGCAGGGACCCTGCGGGAGTGGGGACCCCCAGTGAAGGGCAGGGTCAAGGGGGAAACCCCTTCATTATCTTGCCCAGTGAATTATTATTTTTCCCCGTGAATTTCTTAAACTAGGACCAACTCTTTGATCCTGGGGCTCAATTGGGCGGAGGGGGGGCACAAAGTTTTTATTATAATTATTTATTTTTACCATCCTTTTACCCTTAATCCACGCAGGCTTCAACCAAATATGCTGCAATTACCTGCCATATATTACATATGACTGGTTAGTAAATTAGGAGTCACCATTTGAATGAATGGTGATTCCTAGTCGTATTCTTTCTATGGCCTATGCATTTGTAGTCCTGAATAGGAATATGAACATGCCTGTCAAAAGAATACGAACAGGCCTAAATGCCCAAAATACGGGTAGGCAGTTGTATTTCCATATGACTGCCTACAAATATGCCTATTTTTTTTTTAAACACAATTTATTGGTTCAGAAAAACAATAGGATATCTCTTCTCAAAACAGCGCTCTTACCACCTCTAAAAATGTTCTTTAGGGGGATGATATAGAAAGTTCTCAGTTTCCTGTTCTTTTCAAATTTTCTTCCCGCATCAAAGTCATAGAAAAAAATGAAAAGAATAATGGTGTAGCAAGTCTAAATAATAGGATTTTTCGAACGGGGTCCCAAAATATTCCGCTCTGGGGTGTGACGAAAATATTTTCTTATGGGATCACCGTGGTGTTAGAGATGTTAATTCCTGCTTACACTTGCTTACATAAAGTGAGACGTCGCCACATACATAAAGGTTTCTTTTCACCGTTTTCTCATTTTCACCTTCTTCTCTTATTTCTTCCTCTCAAATGAGTTTATGAAATATAAACACGGAGGAATGATATCAGTGGGTGCTAATGAGAAAGGATTCTGAATAGATATTACCCAACGGTCAGACTACATACCCAGTAGGTCTAAGGGGTGTGTAGATAACTTTTAGAAAAGGGATCACCCTTGTGTTCTAAAGGTAAGAGTTGCTTACACTATGCTTACATATAAAAAAACATCACCATATACATAAAGGTATCTTTTTCCTTAAGTTTTCAAGCAGATGCTCACGTTTTGCTTACTTGTAATTTCTGTTACTCCTCATATCAAGGTATCTTTGGTAATTCTTTGGTCCAAAGAAGGAGAGATGCTTCCAAGTAATTGGCAAACTCAATTTATTTTAAAATGGATTATTAAAAAGGCAAAAACATCGGAGTTGGAAAACAGGACCATACAGAGGATAAGGTGACCGGAACACACTCACCCAAACAGATCCTGACCAATGTAGTTACCCCAATAAAAGCCACCAACGCGTTTCGACTACTGTCTTTATCAAGGTGTGCTTAGCATCACTCCTAAAACTTCTTTTATACCTGAGGGGAGGAAGGACATCCCATCCGGGCTGTGTCCATCCCCTCAGACCGGAAGTAAACAGAAGACATAATTTTCTAGCTTAACAGTGTAATTTCTACATGCTGCGCTGCTATCCTAAATGTATTCCAGCCCATGAGAGGGGAAAGAGTGGACTTACAAGTTCCTAGCGGCTGATATAAGCGGTGTTCGTCTGTTTTGCGTTCCACGCTCGTGGAACGCACGCACTTCCGCCCTCGTCTCATCGGAATATGACTACTTCCGGCGTCTGAGACATACTGAATGTTGTGATGCGTGCGCTCCATCTAAATGGAACGCAAACGCCGCTGCTACACTTCCTGGTTGCGAGGGGAGCTTCAATCCATGCGTTCCATCTTAATGGAACGCAAACGCTACTTCAGCACTTCCTTATTCTGTTTATAATTATAGACAGCAAGTACGATTGCATATAGATACATAATGAAAAATACACAATATAAAAATGTACAAAAATTACACCATATAAAAAATACAATGAATATAAAAATGCTGAAATATGGTTCACAATCAAAACAATACATATTATAAAAATCATAAAAACCATTTTATCTCGAAATCGAGATTTAACCCACCAGGATGTAAGGTGCCAAAATTGAATATAGTGCGCATTTCTGTTTGTGCTAAAACCTCTTCTACATTATTTTTTCGCCATGTGCCATTGACAAGCTGTATGCCACAAAATAGGACAAGGTGTTTAGGGTCACTATTGTGGCAATCCTTAAAATGTGCAGATACATTGTGAGTGATCAGACCTTTTTTAATGTTTCGTACATGTTCTGCCATTCTATCTTTTAAACGTCTGGAAGTCCGCCCTATATACTGCTTATTGCAAGAACACTGTAGTAAATAGACAATATTTTTACTATGACAGGTAATAAACTGTTTGATAGAGAACTCTTTTCCAGTTTTTACTGCAGTGACTTTGATTATTTTTGTTTGGTCACAGTTTTTACACATGGTGCACGTACCACACCTGTGGAACCCCTCCGTTTTGATGGTACCCTTTTTCTCAGGTTGGTTTAGTGCACTACTGACAAGTTTGTTTTTAATGTTCTTAGCCCTGCGATATACGAATTTGGGTTTTATGTCAAGAAATTCACTCAGGGTGGGATCATGAAGTAGAATATCCCAATGTTTTTTAATTACAAACTCTAATTTCTTATATTGACTATTATACTTAGTAATGAATGGAATATTTTTCGATGAGAAATTCTTAGTTGGAGTATCTATTGTCGACAGTATGCCCTCCTGACTATCTGTCTGTTTTTTTAACATACGTTTCCTGTCGTAGGTTTTGTATTTTTCAAAGGGGATTTTTACTTCTTCCAATGGATATCCTTTGTCGATAAATTGCTGTTTTAAAGTATCTCCTTGAGTTATATAGTCTTCATGTTTAGAGCAATTTTTTCGGATTCTATAGAATTGGCTATTGGGTACTGACGATAGCCAATTTCTATGATGATTGCTGTTATGGGGGATAAAAGAATTGCAATCGGTAGGTTTCACATATGTACGAGTATTGATCTTATTCTCTTCTATAAAGATTGAGAGGTCCAAGAAGTGTACCAATTCTTGGCTAATATTATAGGTTAATACAATGTTTTTAGTGTTGTTATTTTGTATTTTTTGTATTGATCATTTCTATCTCTTCGTTATAAATCAGTTGGAAAATGTGGAATGGGGATCTGGTTTCACCTTAATAACAGCAGATGTATCATCGCTATATACCGTAATAGAACATAAAGACGGTATAGAAGCAGTATCTCATTTTATGGAAGAAGAAGAATCCACCAGACCCAAAACTGAATTTGTGAAAGCAGAAATAAAATGTATTCTGGAAAATAACTTCTTCTGGTACGACCAGTCCTTCTATTTGCAGACCAATGGGACTGCTATGGGGACCAGGTTTGCCCCGGGGTATGCAAACCTATTCATGGCACACTGGGAGCAACAGTGTGTCTGGGGTGGGCATGACCTCGGGGACAACCTGGTCCTCTGGGTACGATATATAGACGATATATTGTTTATATGGAGGGGAAATTCAACATCATTAGAAGAATTTTGTACACATTTGAATAACAACACTAAAAACATTGTATTAACCTATAATATTAGCCAAGAATTGGTACACTTCTTGGACCTCTCAATCTTTATAGAAGAGAATAAGATCAATACTCGTACATATGTGAAACCTACCGATTGCAATTCTTTTATCCCCCATAACAGCAATCATCATAGAAATTGGCTATCGTCAGTACCCAATAGCCAATTCTATAGAATCCGAAAAAATTGCTCTAAACATGAAGACTATATAACTCAAGGAGATACTTTAAAACAGCAATTTATCGACAAAGGATATCCATTGGAAGAAGTAATAATCCCCTTTGAAAAATACAAAACCTACGACAGGAAACGTATGTTAAAAAAACAGACAGATAGTCAGGAGGGCATACTGTCGACAATAGATACTCCAACTAAGAATTTCTCATCGAAAAATATTCCATTCATTACTAAGTATAATAGTCAATATAAGAAATTAGAGTTTGTAATTAAAAAACATTGGGATATTCTACTTCATGATCCCACCCTGAGTGAATTTCTTGACATAAAACCCAAATTCGTATATCGCAGGGCTAAGAACATTAAAAACAAACTTGTCAGTAGTGCACTAAACCAACCTGAGAAAAAGGGTACCATCAAAACGGAGGGGTTCCACAGGTGTGGTACGTGCACCATGTGTAAAAACTGTAAAAGTGACCAAACAAAAATAATCAAAGTCACTGCAGTAAAAACTGGAAAAGAGTTCTCTATCAAACAGTTTATTACCTGTCATAGTAAAAATATTGTCTATTTACTACAGTGTTCTTGCAATAAGCAGTATATAGGGCGGACTTCCAGACGTTTAAAAGATAGAATGGCAGAACATGTACGAAACATTAAAAAAGGTCTGATCACTCACAATGTATCTGCACATTTTAAGGATTGCCACAATAGTGACCCTAAACACCTTGTCCTATTTTGTGGCATACAGCTTGTCAATGGCACATGGCGAAAAAATAATGTAGAAGAGGTTTTAGCACAAACAGAAATGCGCACTATATTCAATTTTGGCACCTTACATCCTGGTGGGTTAAATCTCGATTTCGAGATAAAATGGTTTTTATGATTTTTATAATATGTATTGTTTTGATTGTGAACCATATTTCAGCATTTTTATATTCATTGTATTTTTTATATGGTGTAATTTTTGTACATTTTTATATTGTGTATTTTTCATTATGTATCTATATGCAATCGTACTTGCTGTCTATAATTATAAACAGAATAAGGAAGTGCTGAAGTAGCGTTTGCGTTCCATTAAGATGGAACGCATGGATTGAAGCTCCCCTCGCAACCAGGAAGTGTAGCAGCGGCGTTTGCGTTCCATTTAGATGGAGCGCACGCGTCACAACATTCAGTATGTCTCAGACGCCGGAAGTAGTCATATTCCGATGAGACGAGGGCGGAAGTGCGTGCGTTCCACGAGCGTGGAACGCAAAACAGACGAACACCGCTTATATCAGCTGCTAGGAACTTGTAAGTCCACTCTTTCCCCTCTCATGGGCTGGAATACATTTAGGATAGCAGCGCAGCATGTAGAAATTACACTGTTAAGCTAGAAAATTATGTCTTCTGTTTACTTCCGGTCTGAGGGGATGGACACACCCCGGATGGGATGTCCTTCCTCCCCTCAGGTATAAAAGAAGTTTTAGGAGTGATGCTAAGCACACCTTGATAAAGACAGTAGTCGAAACGCGTTGGTGGCTTTTATTGGGGTAACTACATTGGTCAGGATCTGTTTGGGTGAGTGTGTTCCGGTCACCTTATCCTCTGTATGGTCCTGTTTTCCAACTCCGATGTTTTTGCCTTTTTAATAATCCATTTTAAAATAAATTGAGTTTGCCAATTACTTGGAAGCATCTCTCCTTCTTTGGACCAAAGAATTACCAAAGATACCTTGATATGAGGAGTAACAGAAATTACAAGTAAGCAAAACGTGAGCATCTGCTTGAAAACTTAAGGAAAAAGATACCTTTATGTATATGGTGATGTTTTTTTATATGTAAGCATAGTGTAAGCAACTCTTACCTTTAGAACACAAGGGTGATCCCTTTTCTAAAAGTTATCTACACACCCCTTAGACCTACTGGGTATGTAGTCTGACCGTTGGGTAATATCTATTCAGAATCCTTTCTCATTAGCACCCACTGATATCATTCCTCCGTGTTTATATTTCATAAACTCATTTGAGAGGAAGAAATAAGAGAAGAAGGTGAAAATGAGAAAACGGTGAAAAGAAACCTTTATGTATGTGGCGACGTCTCACTTTATGTAAGCAAGTGTAAGCAGGAATTAACATCTCTAACACCACGGTGATCCCATAAGAAAATATTTTCGGCACACCCCAGAGCGGAATATTTTGGGACCCCGTTCGAAAAATCCTATTATTTAGACTTGCTACACCATTATTCTTTTCATTTTTTTCTATGACTTTGATGCGGGAAGAAAATTTGAAAAGAACAGGAAACTGAGAACTTTCTATATCATCCCCCTAAAGAAAATTTTTAGAGGTGGTAAGAGCGCTGTTTTGAGAAGAGATATCCTATTGTTTTTCTGTATTTGTTCTAGAGGGTTTGGCGACCCACTATCCCTGATATCTCCACTTGATAGCTGCTCTGAACGCAGTCCCAATTGTCATCCATTCTACAATTTATTGGTTGAATCACAGATAAATACAATCTCGTTACAGTACCAGAACAACAATAGGTATGCAAATCATTATTGTTAAACATCGATGTGATCCAAACATTTTATATAAGGAATGAGAGAGAGAGAGGAGCCTCGCATTGGCAGTGTGGCTGGCTGCCAGCAGTAGAGTCTTAGCGAGGCGAGTAAGAGAGTAGGGAGAGCGATAGAGTGAGGGGGGGGTGTAGTGAGAGGGGGGGGTTTAGGAGGGGGTGAGAGCAGAGGGGGAGAGGGAGATGACTGAGACATCAGGGAAGGGAACGGTGGGGGTGGGGGGGTGACCTCCAATCCTAAAAATCAGAAATCAAATGGGGGGGGGGGGGGGAGTTTTGAGAAGAGAGCCAGGGGGACCAAACCTTATGGAATTTCTTAGTGGAATGGCGTATGATGGACGTCATGTATTCCATTTTATGGATATACCAGATGCGGGAGATAACTGCTTGAAGGGGGGCTGGGGTGGATTTTTTCCAGTCGATTGCTATTTGACATGTCATGGCAGCGGATATGTGGCGGAGTCATTTGTTCTGATGGTGTGTAAGCATGGGGAGGTTTAAAGGAAGAAGAAAGTATCTGGGGTCGAGGGGGACAGCAACATCTAACAAGCTTGAAAGTAAAGTTGTTACTTCTTTCCAAATGTTGGCAATTTTCGGGCAGGACCACCAGATGTGCATAAAAGTTCCCTCAGCCTGGCATCCTCTCCAGCACCTATCTGAGGAATCCGGGAACATCTTTTGTAATCGGGAGGGAACGTAATACCATCGATATAGGAGTTTATATATGTTTTCTTTGGTCTTCACGCAGATCGAGCTGGAGGCGGCATTATCCCATATTTCCTCCCATTCTTCAGAGTCTAAAGGGTGACCTAAGTCTCGTTCCCAGGCCAGCTCATGTGAGGCCCTTGTGGGGTCGGAATTTGTCCCCAGAAGCGAGTGGATTGCGGAGATTAGACCTCTGGTGAAAGAGCGCTTCCAGCAGATATATTCAAAAGATGTTAGGGGTCTGGCAGTGAGGGTTGACAGGATTATTGAGTGAAAGTGCCGGACTTGCAAGTAACGAAAGAAGTCTATGTTTGGGATTGCCGTGCCCCCACGAATGTCTGAGAACTGGGGAAAACTAGTATCGATGGCGATATCGTTGAGGTAGTAGATCTTCTCTTTTATCCAACTATTAAAGGAGGATTGGCCGAGTCCGGGGGGAAAATCTGGATTGTGAAATAGGGGGATTAATGGGGAGGGGGATGGTGCTAATTTAAATCTTTTGTTTACGAAGTCCCAAACAGTTAAAGACCGGGAGACCACTGGGTGGGCGAGAGTGGTGCGAGGGCGTCTGGCTCTGGGGAGCCACAGCAGGGATGCCATTGTGGCCAACCCCAGTGCTTCTGTTTCAATCTTTACCCATACCTTTTCCGCTCCCCAAGGATTACACCATTGAGCGCTTTGTGACAGTTGGGAGGCATAGTAATACTTCCGAAAATCTGGAAGTCCCAGACCACCCTGTCTTGAGGGACGTTGAAGTAGCTTTAGTCTAATTCGGGGGACGTTTTTTATCCCATATGAACTGGGAGGTTTGATGTTGTAAGGTTTTAAAAACGTAATGGGGGATATATATTGGGAGGGTTTGGAAAAAGTTAAAGGAGACGAGGGAGTATTGTCATTTTAACAGAGTTAATTCTACCTATCCATGAGATAAAGTAAGATGACCATGAGGTTAGATCTTTTTTAATCGTATCTAAGAGTCGGGGGAAATTAGTCTGAAACAGTTGGTGGTAATGTTGTGTAAGGTAAATTCCGAGATACTTGATCCTCTTTTTATTCCAATTACAAGGAAGCAGGGTCTTTAAATCGGATTTGAGAGTTTCTGGGATATGAAAATCAAGTACCTCGGTCTTCTCTACATTTATTTTATAGCCAGAGTATTGAGAGTAGTGTGGTATCTCGGAGAGAAGAGATGGGAGGGATCCGGCTGGGTCTGAGAGAGTTATTAAAACATCGTCAGCATACAATGCAATTTTGTGTTCGGAAGGGCCAGTGCGGATACCGCGGATATTAGCGTTGTTACGTATTCTCGCCGCCAGGGGCTCCATAATAAGAGCAAATATGAGCGGGGAGAGGGGGCAACCCTGGCGTGTACCTTCGCTATCTTGAATCTGTCAGATGTAGCTCCATTGACCGAGACCCGGGCTGTCGGAGTGCGGTATAATGCTCTAATGCCTTCTAAAAAAGTTCCTGTGAAACCCATCCTGCCTAGGACCGCAAAGGCAAAAGGCCAGGATATGCGGTCGAAGGCCTTTTCTGCATCGAGTGCTAGGACCAGGGATGGAGTTTTCTGCTTTTGGATGGTGTGGATTAGGTCTACACCCCGCCTCGTATTGTCTGACAAATATGCCTATTTAAGGTGTATTCACCTTAGTAAATTTCCCCATATATCCTCTGTGTATTATTTTCCTGTACAATGTGAAACCACCTGCCATCTGTAACTATCTTTGTATATCTACAACTAATTTATATATTTATTTAGTTTCTAAATTAGCGCAGAAACTCTGTCTTAACTCCCCTTAGCTTTAATGCTGCAAAGTTAAATGCCAGCATCTTTTATTTGATGGAACTGTTCAATTTCCTGAAGAAAGATGAAATATACCAATTGCATACACTGTGTGGCAGAAACATTAATATATAATTAAGTGCTTTTTACACAACCATGTAGAGGGTAATACTCACTTCATTTCAATAAAAAAATTGGTACTTGTTTCCTAGCACGGCCACAATCGCGGGCATCGTGTACCTTAAAGTTAAGGTACACGATGCCTGCGATGGACCCGATTTCCTTTGAAATCAGGTCCATTTTGCCGGCAAAGGAAAAATCGCGGGAATCGTGTCGGTCGCGGCCATTAACATTGCCCCCGACGCGGCCAACGCGATGGCCGCGATTTTGCCATAGGCTTCAATGTTAAAATAATTTTTAACATTGAAATCGGGAGCATCGCGTCAGGCTTGTGCCATTATAATGGCACAAGATGAGATGGACTTGATTAAGTCTATCTCACATAGGAAACAATGTGAAATGGGCCAATATGACCCATTTCACATTGTATATGGCCCCGTTGTTACCCCACGATTGACGCGAACCCGAAGCGTGGTGAGCGCAGCGAGCGCAGCGAGCCCGCGAGGGGCGGCGGTGCGCGTCCTCCGACCTTTTCATTCCCCTACTATCCACGTCGACGTGGAGTTGAGAATATAAAGTGTGGCGAGCGCAGCGAGCCACCGAGCCCAAAGCGTGGCGAGCGCATGCGTATACCTGTGAAGTAATACGCGTCCCCTCGTGGGGCTCGCTGCGCACGCCACGCTTTGGGCTCGGTGGCTCGCCACACTTTATATTCTCAACTCCACGCCGACGTGGATAGTAGGGGAATGAAAAGGTCGGACGACGCGCACCGCCGCCCCTCGCAGGCTCGCTGCGCTCGCCACGCTTCGGGTTCGCGCCAATCGTGGGGTGGCGTTCAGGGTGTCAAATTGGGGGTGTAGGGAATATTTTACATTGAATCTAATGTAAAATCGGGTCCCAGGGACCCTGTTCACATTTGATTCAATTAAAAAATCGGGTCGGTCGCGTCGGTCGCATCGCATGCGATTTGGTCGCATACGATGCAACCGACGTGATTTTTCTGACACAACCACCCCGATGGAAATCGGTGTGGCCGTGCTAGGAAACAAGTACCAAAAAAATTTTTGCCCTCCATGTCTCAATTCTTTATTTAAAGAAATGGACCTCAAAATTAATAAAAATCATAAAAACATCACAAACACCTTTTAAATGACTATAAAGAGTGTGGAATAAGAAAAAAAAAGAACTATAAAAAGAACAGACTATGGGGGGTAATTCAATCACCGCGGCTATATGCGACAGGGGAAATAGTGACGGGTGCCTATTCAATGCTGTATTTCCTGACAGCATTATAGAGGCAAATCAATAAAATGGGCCCGACTTTAAAAGCTGTCGGCCCGTTTTGTCTATAACGGCCATGAATTGTCGCAATCACGGACGAATCTCGACACTCCACGGCCGTTTACATAGACAAGCCCACTTTTCACCGATCGCCAAGTTGGGACGGATCGTCGTGACCCGGGATTGAACACCTCCCCTAAGATACTTCTCCAATCAACGCATAGAGCGGGTGATTCTGGTTGGTTTGCAGAAGCAAACTCCTTTAATGGACAAAACCATGTGCACTGCAGGTGGGGCAGATGTAACATGTGCAGAGAGAGTTATTAGATTTGGGTGGTATTTTGTTTCTGTGTAAGTTAAATACGGCAATTTAGATTTCAGTTTGAACACACCCCACCCAAATGTAACTCTCTCTGCACATGTTACATCAGCCCCACCTGCAGTGCACATGGTTTTGTCCATTAAAGGAGTTTGCTTTTGCAAACCAACCAGAATCACCACCATCATAGTACAACCTGTTTGTTTTCTTACTGTACTTACAGGGGATAAATATGATATCCTGGCAGTAGGGATGCCGGCAGTCAATAGACCAACCCTGGAATCCTGATCAGGAGGCTCCATAAGTAACCTAGCCCTAATACCCTTATCCTGCTGACTATGTCGATCCCCACCCCCACCCACACCCCTGCCATCCCACTCCAAAGCAGTCGATCCCCACCCCTGCCATCCTAACCCCTCCATCTAAGTGCATAAACCTAACTCTCCCTTCTTCCCGGAGACTAACCTTAGCCCTTTCACAGCCTGACCCTAACTCGCCTGATGTACTTACATTCAGGATGCCATTTGTCAGGATTTTGGAGTCGGCATCCCTTATCCATGTTGAAGTTCCAGGGTTCTGTCACAATTGGGAGTCTGGCGCTTGGATTCTGCATCCCACATACAGAGGACTGAGAAACTTGTCAACTGAGTTAATGCCACCCCACTATCAACGCCAACCCAAAGCGTGGCAAGCGCAACGAGCCCGCGAGGGGCGGCGGTACACGTCCTCTGACCTTTTCATACCCCCAGTATCCACGTCGGTGTGGAGATGATTTTATATAGTGTGGCGAGCGCGAAGCGTGGCGAGAGCAGCTTGTGAAGTAATGCGCGTCCCCTCGCGGGGCTCACCATGCTTTGGGCTCGGTGGCTCGTTGCACTCGCCACACTATATAAAATCAACTCCACGCCGACGTGGATAGTGGGGGTATGAAAAGGTCGGAGGACGCGTACCGCCACCCCTCGCAGGCTCGCTGTGCTCCCCACGCTTCGGGTTTGCGTTGATAGTGGGGTGGCGTTAACAATGGGGGGGGCATTTAACATTGTCATTACCCATCAGGGTGGAGATATAATTCAAAATCGGGTCTGGGTGGGCATTTAACATTGAAATCGCATTGCATCGCATTGCATGCCATTATAATGGCATGCTATGCGAAGCTATATTAAAATTGTACACTTATCCCGGGAAAAGCCTCAAATCGGGTCCATCGCATGCCATTGCATTCCTTAATTAGTGGTATGCGATGCGACGCGACGGGCGCCGTGATAATACACAAGTACCATATTTTTTCTTATCCTAAACTTTGCATTGTCATTATTTGAGAAAACCTAGGAACCTACAGTCATCTGGAGACATAGGGGCCAATTTATCATGATCCGCAAATGAGGCAATGGCATATCTGTAATCAGTGCAAGGTGTAGGTCCAGCAGCGCAGTAGGGCCAGTGCTGCGGTGCATCCTCCATCACATGCTGTACATAGTGACACAAAGTCTGACAGCGAACAGGCATGACCATACACTAGTACCCCCATCTAACAATCTTACACCACACACAGTGCCCGAATAATATTACAGCCCACATGCTGTTGGCATTGGAAATCATGTAAGCACTTGCCTATGCTGGGTCTCTGATGCATCCCTTTCAGCAACAATGCTATTCACATCATCTGGGTGTCGGATGATGGGTCAGTATACTGACGTCAAAATTCCGACTCTTCAACTGTCCGACAGTTGGGATCCCGACCAACACAGGCTATTCTCCCCTGTGGGAGTCCACAACCCCCATAGAGTTAGTATAGAACCTGCGGGTAGTGCAGCAAGCCTGGAAGGGGCTTTTTTGAGCTCGTCCCCCTTTCGGAGTACTGGTGGTCGGAATTCTGATGTTGGTATACTGACCGACCTTCATCCAGTCATACCACACCCCATCATCTAGTGTGAAGCCAGCTTAAGCCTGATTGAGCAGCACTACAGTGTATTTTTTGTCTGTACTCAAATCGCCACCCCCACCACCCCCCCATAAGGTGTATTAAACATAGAAACATAGAAAAATAGAATTTGACGGCAGATAAGAACCACTTGGCCCATCTAGTCTGCCCCTTTTTTAAACATGTTACCTCAAACCATATTTGATCATTATTTCTTTGTAAGGATATCAATATGCTTATCCCAAGCATGTTTAAATTGTACTACTGCACCTCTGATGGTAGGCTATTCCACTTATCTACTACTCTTTCTGTGAAGTAATTCTTCCTCACATTTCCCCTGAATCTTCCTCCCTCTAGTTTCAGTGCATGTCCTTGTGTTCTGTTGCTCCTCTTCCTGTGAAGAATGTCTCCCACCTGTACCTTGTTAAAACCCTTGATATATTTGAAAGTTTCTATCATGTCCCCCCTTTCCCTTCTGTGCTCTAAAGTATACATATTAAGATATTTTAGTCTTTCCTGGAACATTTTGTGATGTAGGCCATGCACCATTTTAGTTGCCCTTCTTTGTACAGTCTCTAATGTATTTATATCCTTCTGGAGATATGGCCTCCAGAACTGAACACAATACTCTAGGTGAGGTTGTACCAATGACCCAGTGTTGCAAGTAAGGGGGTACGGCGTGGTACGGAGTACCTGTAAGAAATATGTTGCAGGTACGCAGTACCACTTATTCCCTGACCCACTGTCAATTCTATTTTTATTGTAAGTCTAAATATAATGCATCCGCAGCCCGCCCACCCAGTGTTATGATTGGTGCTGTATGCAGCTACTGGCTACTGCTGATTTAGCCTGTCACACGGTGCCGACAGCATGAAGAGCAGGCTCCACAATTGTAAGTACAAGCTGCCCGGCTCTCCCCAAGAAAGAGCCAACCCACCCCCAGTCATTCCCTGTTTCTCATTCCCTGTCTCCCAATGCCATGCTACTATTGTCATTAATACCCCTTTTACACCAAGTGAGAAACCCAGGTTGGACACAGGTCAGTGTTGGTGTAAAAGGGGCCACCCTGGTCCAGTAACACTGGTTTCCTACCCAGGTCCTGACCGAAGTTAAACACTGGTTGGACCTGGGTCGTGGGTGGTGTAAATGGTCCCAACCCAGGTTCCACAGGGGAGCTCACATGGTTGATGCTGTACTTTTATACCGCTATGTGTCCTTGAGCACTGAATAAAACTTTTTGAAAAAATATTTAACAAAATAAACAAACCGACATTTTTCAATGCTAACTTTTCATGTCTTTTTTATTTTATTTTTTTAATCAATGACGGAAGGTTGACTGGAAGTTTATCAGTCCTAAAATGGAAATTTTTTAATGTCATCCAAAGGGAAAAGCAGGGCTGACCCAGGTTCAGTATAAATGGCGCAGACCTGGGTCCGACCTGGGACATAGTGCTGTGTAAATGGGGTATAAAGCTGGGTTAAACCCTGGAAACTCCTGTGTACAAAGATCAGGTCCAACCAAGGATTTTGGTTTAAAAGGGGTATAAGTCACTCCCCTAGCTTTGTGTGACCATGCCCCCTCATGACACATGGCCACGCCCATTTTTGGTGGAAGCTATCAGTACCACCAAGAAAAAAATTCTACTTGCACCACTGCGAATGACCTATACAGTGGCATTATTACTTCTTTCTTTCTACTGCTGATACCTCTCCCTATGCAACCAAGCATCTGACTTGCCTTCTTCATTGCTTTGTTACATTGCCTACCTGCTTTTAAGTCCCCTGAAATAGTGACACCTAGATCCCTCTCTTCCTCAGTAGTTTCTATTATAGTGCCATTTATTCTATATTTAGTCTTTGGATTTCTGAGACCCAAGTGCATGATTTTGCATTTTTTTTGCATTAAACTGTAGTTGCCATGCTCTTGACCATTCCTCTAATCTACCTAGATCCTCAATCATTTGTTTTACCCCTCCTGGTGTGTGTACCCTGTTGCATACCTTTGTGTCATCTGCAAAAAGGCACATTTTACCCTCAATTCCATTTGCAATATCACCAATAAAGATATTAATAACTAAGTACAGATCCCTGGGGTACTCCACTTGTAACCTTTCCCTCCTTTGACTGTACTCCGTTTACTACAACTCTCTGTTTTCTGTCCTGCAACCACGCTCTTATCCATTCAACTATCTTAGAATCCAATCCCAAGCTTTCAAGTTTATTTAACAGTCTGCGATGTGGGACAGTGTCAAAAGCTTTACTAAAGTCTAGATGTGCTACATCTACAGCCCTACCTTGATCTATTACTTTAGTCACCCAGTCAAAAAAGTCAATAAGATTTGTTTGACATGATCTTCCCCCAGTAAACCCATGCTGTTTTGGATCCTGTAAATTGCTGGTTTTGAGATATTCTACAACTCTTTGTTTTAAGAGTGTTTCCATCAATTTCCCTACTACTGATGTAAGGCTCACTGGTCAATAGTTGCTTACCTCTGCCTTGCTTCCACTTTTGTGCAGTGGGACTACATTTGCTGTTTTCCAGTCCTCTGGGATTACTCCAGTAGCTAGTGACTGGTTGAATAATTCTGTTATTGGTTTTACCAGCTGCCCTTTAAGCTCTTTTAGTATCCTTGGATGTTTCCCATCTGGCCCCATTGATTTATCCACTTTCAGTTTTGAGAGTTCTGTGAGGACTTTTTCCTTTGTAAATGTACTTGTCTCTCCCTCAGTTTTCTGACTATACTTGCAACTTAACTGTGGCCCCTTCCCCTCTCTTTTAGCAGTGAATACTGAGCAGAAATAATTATTAATATTATCTGCTATTACATTGTCCCCCTCAAGAAAACTTCCACTCTCTGTCTTCAGTCTAATTATTCCACTTTTTGTTTTTCTCCTTTGACTTATATACCTAAAAAAGTTTTTCCCCCTTTACCCACTGACTGGGCCATTTTCTCTTCAGCCTGTGCTTTTGCACATCTGATTACCTTCTTAGCCTCCTTCTGTCTAACAAGATACACCTCTTTGTCCTTATTCTTCTGCATCTGCTTAAATTTCTTAAATGCCAACTTTTTTGCTTTCACAATACTTGCTACTTCTTTTGCAAACCACAATGGCTTTCTTTTTCTTGTGTTTTTCCTAACTCTTTTGACACAAAGTTCTGTTGCTTTTAGAATTGCACTTTTTAATTTTTCCCACTTATCCTGCACTCCTTCCAAGTTCTTCCACTCTGCCAAGGAATCCCTTACAGAGTTTCCCATCTCTACAAAATCAGCCTTCCTAAAATCTAACACCTTTGTTTTTGTGTGCGATGAGTCGGTCTCTGTCTTTATTTTGAACCACACTGCTTGATGGTCACTGGATCCCAGATTTTCACCCACTTTTATGTCAGATATTCTGTCTGTATTATGGTGTATACGTACTGTATATATAACCTATATGATGGGCCCTGTAGTCCCCTATCCTGCATATTTGTTTAGCAAGTATAGGAGCCCAGGGTAGCACTGGCAAAGGGCATATACAGTGACAACAGTGTGTGGCATTCTTGACCCTCAGATCAGCAAGGCAGGGAAGGCTGAGTACCCAGCACAGGCCCATTAAACTCACTTGTCGTAAACATGGCAGGACCCTGCCTCCTCTGTCCTGATCAGCTCATCAACCAGCACGCAGCTGTCAGCAATAAGCTTGTGTTCTGGTCAGCAGCCTCTGCTGGCTGGATGGACCTCTGTGCTTCAACATAGAAAGCCAGGCCAGCCCAGCTGATGCTGCTTGTGCTGAGCAGCATCAGCTGGGCTGGCCTGGCTTTCTGACTGCCTACTCATGCTGCTGTATGCTGCTCTATAAAAATGACAGATGCAGCCAGCAGCAATATTGGAAATCAGCCTCCCTGCTGTCAATACTGATTTATTATGATCAAAGAACAATAAGTGAAAAGCGTAGGTTACGTATTATGTCCGTAACCTGTGTACCCTTTATTCCTAGCTACGTGCGAACAAAACGTAGCGCAGCGTAGCGTACCTTTATCGTGTATTATACACGGAAGAACCAATGCATTAATAGGAGATCCCTTCGCAGTACTTTGTCTCTAATCTGCGAATACACCTTATAAGGACAATGTCCGTAATACACCTTATCGCTAGATGCGAATAATAGACAGGACCACAGTATAAAGGTGAGGAGATAGGAACTCCGTAAATAGTGTATTTAGTCCCTAATGGACAAAAGGGGATTACAGAAATAGGAAAAAAACACAGAGTAACACGTGATGCGATTCTCTAACAATAATAAGTACTTTAAAAACACTTACAAAGATGCAGAAACAGATACAATCATAATCAGCCACATTACATAAAAGGGGAATACAAATGTTTACCTTCAGGGGAAATAGCGCAGCGCAGTCCGGTCGGAGCTCGCTATGTTCAGGTTTGAACTATAGCCCGGTCAATGGTCAGGGAAAAGAAGATGTGCCGAAGTGACCGAGGCCGCCCTGGGTCACCTATCTTATAGGGTCAGAAGGGGGAGGTCAAAGGCCATTCCTATTGGTCAGGGTTCATATGTCAAGTCCTCTGTGATTGGGGCAAAATAATGCACCTGGTTTGGATAGGTGCAGGGGGAGTGAACTTTGGAGTCCTTTGTCTGTTGGCATCGTCGTCAGGGGTTGTAAATAGCAGTAAGAACCGGTTATAACTGGATTCTTTTGTCACACACATTTAAACAGAAATAGTCCTTGAATTATGGATTTTGTCCATAATTATCGGACCGTATGACTTGCGATTTATTCGTAATGACCGGACTATTGCGCAGGGGAAACGGAACGTAATGGTACCAAACATTATACAGACAGAAGTAAGTAATGCTGACTAAACTATGTGTAGTGCTCTAAGCCTTTAATGGTACTTATGTAGTATCTGGGCTGCCGATTTCTAAATCGGGTCGGATCGGGAGATCGCATCGCTTCGCATGCGACCATGCGATTCGATGCGATGACCCGATTTTTCCATAGGAATCAATGTTAAAATGGACTGAGTCCATTTTAACATGGAATTCAATGGGAAAAATGGGTCCTTTTCATACCCCTACTATCCAAGTGGGCATGGAGTTGGATATAAACCTGTGGCGAGCGTAGCGAGCCACCGAGCCCGAAGCGTGGCGAGCGAAGCGCGCCCCGCGAGGGGACGAATACCGTCCCCTCGCGGGGCTCGCTTCGCTCGCCACGCTTCGGGCTCGGTGGCTCGCTACGCTCGCCACAGGTTTATATCCAACTCCATGCCCACTTGGATAGTAGGGGTATGAAAAGGACCCATTTTTCCATAGGAATCATTTTAACATTGATTCCTATGGAAAAATCGGGTCATCGCATCCGATATCGGATGCGATGCGATGCGATGCGATATCGCATCGCATCGCATCTGATTGTATGCCTTAACTTAAGGCATACAATCAAAAAATCGGCAGCCCAGATACTACATAAGTACCCCTTTAATTAACTATATTATATTTGGTGTAAATATGGTATTGTGAATTTATGTGTAATAGTATGGCTGCGCTTCTGGTCCACTTTGTCACACAGACTCGGGTATGTATACTTTATTTGCGCAACTCTGCGAACCAAAATGGCGGCCATACTATCCTAAAATGGCGTGTATAAAACTCGACATTGACACTGCTTTGCATGCTCTGCTGAGCAGCAGGGCCCGTGCAAGGGTTTTCAGCTCCTCCCTGCAAACTATAAAATTTGCGCCCTCCCATTCTTTGCAAAGACAGCGTGTGCCCAAGGCACGCACTAAAAATAAGTGTGTATATTGCCAGTAATAGTAGTGCTGCTTATACACATAATGTGCCCAGTAGCAACAGTACTGTAACTAAAATTACATAGTGCGTGTCTCAGGCGCGCGCAAAAAATTTAGGGTATAGCCTTGTAGGGAAGGGACGTGGCCACATAGTAGTAACAATTCACATTACACCACACAGTAGGGCCACTTTTGAACATTGTGCAAGCTAGAGCTCCTTAGGCACAATGCTCCATGCTCCAACTAGAGCCCTTTAGACACACTGCGCCAGGTAGAGCCCTTTAGACACAGCACTAGGTAGAGCTCCTTAGACACACTGCACCAGGAATACGCACACCGTAATGCCCGTTACACATTATGTCGCACACCGTAATGCTTATTACACATTATGCTGCACACCGTAACGCTTATTACACATTATGCCACACACTGTATTGCCTATTGCACATTATACCACACACCATAATGCCTATCATATATTATGCCACACACCATAATGCCTATTACATATTATGCCACATACTGCAATGCTATTCCATATTATACCACACATTGTAATGCCTAAGTGTCAGGGGGAGTACATGCTCATTTCCAAGGGGAGAATACATACTTGTTGCTACGAGGTATTACATGATCATTGCCATGAGGAGTTACATGCTTATTGTCCAGGACTGCAGGCACACAGCATGTCAGCGCTCCTGGAAACCCACTTCCGGGTAGACCTAGGTGCTCCTATGTCAAACGTTAGGTGCTAGTGTCTGTCTCCTCTAGACCACAAACGCCAGGCAGGGGATCCAGCAGGGGGGTGGATAGCTGACGGAAGGGAGCAATTAACTCACTTACTGAGTTCTGTTGGCTCTGGGGGTGATAGAACAGAGCCAATGTTAAATGTCAGAAAGAAGACAGGGGGGGTGACAGAACACAGAGGAGTGGGGGGGGTGACAAGTCAGAAAGAAGACAGGGGTGCGTGTGACAGAACACAGAGGGGTGGGAGTGACAAAACAAAGGAAGGGAGTGTGACATAGCCTTCCCTGCCCAGTGCCACATACTGCAATGCTATTCCATATTATACCACACACTGTAATGCCTAAGTGTCAGGGGGAGTTACATGCTCATTTCCAAGGGGAGAATACATACTTGTTGCTACGAGGTATTACATGATCATTGCCATGAGGAGTTACATGCTTATTGTCCAGGACTGCAGGCACACAGCATGTCAGCGCTCCTGGAAACCCACTTCCGGGTAGACCTAGGTGCTCCTATGTCAAACGTTAGGTGCTAGTGTCTGTCTCCTCTAGACCACAAACGCCAGGCAGGGGATCCAGCAGGGGGGTGGATAGCCGACGGAAGGGAGCAATTAACTCACTTACTGAGTTCCGTTGGCTCTGGGGGTGATAGAACAGAGCCAATGTTAAATGTCAGAAAGAAGACAGGGGGGGTGACAGAACACAGAGGAGTGGGGAGGGGGGGGTGACAAGTCAGAAAGAAGACAGGGGTGCGTGTGACAGAATACAGAGGGGTGGGAGTGACAAAACAAAGGAAGGGAGTGTGACATAGCCTTCCCTGCCCAGTGACCTGAACTGCAAAATTAAAAGCACCGATCTCCCGCTCAGGATGCTTGTTTTCTGGCTCCTGTGCTGCCTGTTTCTGCCTATGGCAGCCGCAATGCTGCCTTGCATAGCTGGCAGCTGGGGGACAGGAGAGCGTATTTCCACCAGCCGCGGAGGAGTACAGACAGCGTGTTCAGTGACAGCTGCAATATAAGGATCTGCCGCTCTGCGTAAGGGGGTGGGGCGTGCTGCTATCTCATCGGGTAAGGGAGGTTGTCGCGTTGAGCTTAATGAAGCTTGGCCCTGTTGTACTATACACAGCTACTGGCAGCACCTCTGTATGAGTGCCGCAGCGGCAGCATCAGTTGTGTACAATAGCAGAGTCACACAGCAGGGAGAGCGCCTCTACAGCCAGGCGCCTCCCTGCTTTGCAGGCTCTGCTGAGCGGGAAGCGCCGGCCCTGCTGAGCAGTTAGCACCAGTTCTGTGCGCAGTAACATAGAAACAAAGAATTTAATGGCATATGAGGACTATTGGTCCATCTAGTCTGACCCTTTTTACCATATACTCTACCACTTCTAATGGGAGGCTATTCCACTTGTCCACTACCCTTTCTGTGAAGTAATTTTCCCCTGAACCTACCTTCCGCAAGGTTTAATGCATGTTCTCATGTCCTAATAGCTTTCTTCATTTGAACAATGTTTCCCTCGTGGGCCTTTTTAAAATCCTGGATATATTTCCAAGTTCTACCATGTCCCATCATTCCGTTCTCTGCTCTAAACAATAGATATTGAGATTTTTTAGTCTTTCCAGATAAGTTTTGTGATGTAGGGCATGTATTTATATCACAGTACTCTAGATGAGGTTGTACTAATGACCTATATAACGGCATTATTACTTTGTGCTGCTGATTCCTCTCCCTATGCAGCCAAGCATCTGACTTGCCTTCTTCATTGCTTTGTTACAATGCTTAACTGTTGTTAAGTCACCTGAAATAAACCCCTTCAACATTCACCTCAAACCACGTTTATTGCCCAGTTGGTGACGTACTGTATGGACCCGGGTTGAAGTGCAGTGTGAAAGCACCCCAGTTTATAATCTGGACCAACCAACTCAACAATTTAACCCAGGTTATAATAAGGGTTAAACCTGGGGCACCCTCTGTATAATTGGTGACCTATGTTTAATGTGAATGAGATCCCAGGTCTGAACCAGCTTTGCAATGTAAAATGGGCAATAGTTAATCTTAGATCCATTTCTAATATAGTACAATTAATACTATATTTAGCCGTTGGATGTCCAAAGTGCATGATTTTTCATTTTTTTTTGGCATTAACATGTAATGGCCATGCTCTCAGACATTCCTCTAGACCAGGGCTGGGCAACACCGGCAATCCAGATGTTGATGAACTTCACATCCCATCATGCCTTGCATCAGTTTCAGCATGGCCACATAGCAAATCTAATGCAAAGCATCTTGGGATGTGTAGTTCACTAACATCTGGAGGGCCGGTGTTGCCCAGCCCTGCTCTAGACTAACTAGATCATCAATCATTTGTTTTACCCCTCTTGGTGTGTATACTGTGTTACATACCCCTGTATCATCTGCAACAAGGAATATTTTTGCTTCAAAACCATTTGCATTGTCACCCATACAGATAAATAAAAGCACAGATCCCTGGGGTACCCCACTGGTAACCTTTCCCTCCCGTGACGGCACTCCATTTTCTACAACTCTCTATTGCTATCCTGCAACCAAGCTCTTATCCATTCAACCATTTTAGTATCCAATCCCAAACTTTCAAGCTAATATAAATTACTTTGAAGTAAAACCCCACCCAAATCTAATCTCTCTGCACAAGTTACATCTACCCCACCTGCAGTGCACATGGTTTTGTCCATCTAAGAAGGATTTTGTCAGAATGAGTGAACTAGAATAAGGCCCATGGTGTGATTCTTCTAAGCGAGTTTGACAACATAGTCAAAAACGCTTAGAAGGTTTGCCTGAATTGCCCCATGTGCAGAGAGGGCGACAGCGATGCGCGGCTGTGCAGCATCGATATCGCCCGTCTGAATTGACAGTGCAGGCAAGAATATTTTTGCTACACTGTGTATTTTGCCGTGGCTCCCGGGGCTGACAGGATGTAGTTACCCGTCTCTCTGACAGTGGACCTTATTCTGGTTCGGCCGGCCAAACGTACGTACGTTCCGCATCACCGTACGTTTCCGTACGCGAACGGTAAGCGAAAGTCCACCCACAAAACATCCGCATACGGACGGCCACAAAGACCGACAAAGGGGAGTGGCATACACTTGAGCGTACGCCACCATATACGGACGGATCTTCTCAGACACCGCTAACTGGCGTACAATAGAGCATACGCCAACGTTTACGGACGGTTCTCCTCCGCTAACACACCAACAGCTTACGGCTGTCTGAGCGTAAAGCCACCGTGCACGGACGGGTCTCGCCTGTTTTCAATGGAAAACTCAGCGTATGTCAACCATCGTGAGAGTGAGCGTACGTCCGTGCACGCTGGCATACCCTTCACATATATGGCCCTGCTAATCTAGCCTTTCAACTATGATTAAGGCAATTAAATGAATTATTCTAATTGTTATTCAATTATTGTTTTCTATTACCTCAATTGTCTACCTTACTGAACACCCTAATAACAATACATTTTAACTTAATAGTGGCCATGGCCTTAAAACATTGCTGAAACATCCTTGTAGCTGTTAGATGTGGTTTATGTATTTTTATCATAATTAAAAAAACGATGTTTGTATAAGAGTGAAAAGGTTGACACATGTCGACTTGTGTAGATTGAGTGTGCTGCTGTTTAAAGTATATGAAAACACTTACTGAATGTGTGTAAATGGTTACAAAATAACTACCTTGGCATATATAAGCAGGTCTTAAAATTAATCTTAGCTAAAATGAAAGCAACCTTTACATGTAGAGAAGTGTAGAAAGATAAGCTTCCAATGTGTTTGAGTGCTGTGTGTGGCTTGCAGGTAGTGAAATAATGGTTTGGACATAATAGGCTGCAGCATTGCTTATTACATTCAGGTGTATGTGTTTGACCAGTAATCAGCGTTAATTAGCAGACCCAGGCGTCCGCTCTCATGCGGTATCTGTAGGGGTGGTCTGGAGGTGTCGGTGGCGGCCGCCTGTTTTGTTTCCGAAATGCACGGTGCTTTCGCCAATCGAGCGGTAGTAGCACCGTACATTTTTTGTGCACACCCCCGTGTACGCCCATGTTTACGCCCAGTTTCCCTCATTATTTCAGCCGCTCCCCTCAACACGCCCCTATGCTGCCCACAATGACCGTACTCTTGCGGACAGGGTTTTTTCGCAAGGAAAGACCCGTCTTTGAGCTTTGTGAAGTCGCCGCGCCTGCACATTGCGGAAGGTACACATGCGCAGATAAAAAAAAACAGATCCGCCGGCGTACGTTAATAACGTACGAACCAGAATAACCCTCAGTATAACTACATCTTGATACACAGGGTGCTCAGCCGAAATCCTGGGTGTACACGTCTTCAAACAGATACCTCTTGTAATCAGTTGCAAGAATCAGGTGTGGAAAGTGCCGGCGGGCAGAAATGAAATCATCAGGTATGAAAGATGGAATTGCTGTAACTATAGAGAGATGAGAGTTGGTTGGAACTCCTGTTTCCACTAGAAATGACATGCTTAAGATGCAAACTTAATATTGTACACATTACAAAGACTAGGTTTGTAAGTTACAAAACCGGTTATTTCCAGGGCCATTGGCATAAATATAACTCATTTACACCTTGTCAGTTACCCAATTCTTCTTTAGTTCTTAGTAAATTGCTCAACATAAAAAATGCAGTATTTTTGCCTCCCTCCTAGTTCAGGTATCCATATATTGGAGTTTGGTTATGCAAACTTTACATACTTAACATGTGTCTGTTTACTCCCTTGTTTTCCTGAGATACGCAGTACAGGTTGAGTATCTCTTATCCGAAATGCTCGGGACCACGAGCATTCCGGATAAGGGAATATTCCGTTTTTTGGAATAATTTTTTTTTAGTCATACTTACCTGCCCCTGGTGGGTCCCCGATGGTCCCTCGGCGTCCATGGAGTCCTCCCGCGTCCACGGCAGGCCACCAGCACCGTCTCCGGCGTCTCCAGCGGTCCCAGGAGTGCTTTGCGCAAGTTCCCAGGCGCGCCGATGACGTCACCGGCGCGCGCGCACTCGCGCAAAGCACTCCTGGGACCGTGGGAGACGCCGGAGAGGATGCTGAAGGCCTGCCGTGGACGCCAGAGGACTTGTTAAGTATTAAAAGAGGGTTAGGGGGGGGGGGGGACAAAAAAAAATTGAATTATTCCAAAAAACCACGGTTTTTGGAATAATTCGGATACGGGATGCCCGGATACAGGATACCCGACCTGTAGTACCACAAATATATATTTTTTTACTTCTATTGTGGATCTGCACTATATATTGTAAATTGTGCCCCTCTAGCATGCCGTGAGATGCGAGTCCCGATGCGATCTGATCGCGTCAGGACTCGCATCTTACGGTAGGATCTGCCGTGTGTACACACCTTAACTGCAGCAAAGGATTTACTATTTCTTTACATAATTTTTTTTTGCTAAAAGAACGACTGGGATATCTGTAACAGGAACTACGGGGACATGATATGTTACTGGCACTAAATATGTGCAAGAAAGTGATTGCTTGGCATTTAAGGTAGTGCCTGAGATAATACACACACTTTGTTTCATGTTTAAAACCCTTCTTTCATGCACAAATAAAATATATTCCTGTGTATGTCAAGTGTTTGATGTGTTTATACAACATAAATAAAAGATACCTCAAGTAACCTTATTGAAAATATTCCGAAATTGGGAATAATCCATTATCTAAAAATGCTTCAGATCTGGCTCTCCCTGATAGGAAATGACCTGGGTGCCTGCTCCAGGTAACCGCAGTGACCCAATACAGTGCCCAAATGTAACAGCACTCCAGAGGTCTTAATGATACAGGGCAAATAATGGCTTTAACTCAGCAACATTGAGTCAATAACATTTACAGGGCTTAGAGATTAATCAGAGAATCATAGAATTTGACGGCAGATAAGAACCATTTGGCCCATCTAGTCTGCCCCTTTTTTTACCCTTCAGGTAATCTCAACCCAAGCATGTTTAAATTGTTCTACTGTCTTAGCCTCTACAACCTCTGATGGGAGGCTATTCCACTTATCCACTACCCTTTCTGTGAAGTAATTCTTTCTAACATTTCCCCTGAACCTACCTCCCTCCAGTTTCAGTGCATGTCCTCGTGTTTTATTCCTTCCTTTCCTTTGAAGAAAATTTCCCTCCTCTACTATGTTAAAACCCTTGATATATTTGAAGATTTCTATCATGTCCCCCCATTCCCTTCTCTGCTCCAAACTATACATGCTAAGATCTTTTAATCTATCCAGGTAAGTTTTGTTATGTAGACCATGCACCATTTTAGTTGCCCTTCTTTGTACACTCTCCAATGTATTTATATCCTTCTGAAGATATGGTCTCCAGAACTGGACACAGTATTCCAGATGAGGCCGTACCAATGACCTATAAAGTGGCATTATTATGTCTTTTTTTCTGCTACTGATTCCTCTCCCTATGCAACCAAGCATCTGACTAGCCTTCCTCATTGCTTTGCTACATTGCTTTCCTGCCTTTAAGTCACTTGAAATAGTGACTCCTAGATCTCTTTCCTCCTCAGTAGTTTCCATTATAGTACCCTTGATACTATATTGAGCCTTTGGGTTTTTGAGTCCCAAGTGCATAATTTTGCATTTTTTAGCATTAAACTGTAGTTGCCATGCTCTTGACCAATTCTCAAGTTTACTTAGATCATCAGTCATTTGATTTACCCCTCCTGGTGTGTCTACTCTGTTGCATATCTATGTGTCATCTGCAAAAAGGCATACTTTCCCTTCAATACCATTTGCAATGTCACTAACAAAGATATTAAAGAGCACTGGTCCAAGTACAGATCCCTGGGGTACTCCACTGGTAACATGTCCCACCATAGAATGAACTACATTTACTACAACTGTCTGTTTCCTATCCTGCAACCAGGTTCTTATCCATTTAATTGTTTTATAATCCAATCCCACACTTTCAAGTTTATTTAGCAGTCTGCGATGTGGGACAGTGTCAAATGCCTTACTAAAGTCTAGATATGCCACATCTACAGCCCCCCCTTCATCTAGAATTTTGGTCACAGAGTCAAAAAAGTCAATGAGACTTGTTTGGCATGATCTCCCTGCAGTAAAACCATGCTGTTTTGGATCCTGTAAATTGTTTAATTTAAGATATTCCACTATTCTTTCCTTTAACAGTGTTTCCATTAATTTCCCTACTACTGATGTAAGGCGCACTGGTCTGTAGTTACTTGCTTCTTCTTTGCTTCCGCTTTTGTGCAGTGGAACTACATTTGCTCTTCTCCAGTCCTCTGGAACTGCACCTGTATCTAGTGACTGGTTGAATAAATCTGTTAATGGTGCTACCAACACATATTTTAGTTATTTTAGTATCCTTGGATGCACTCCGTCTGGCCCCATTGATTTATCCACTTTCAGTCTTGAAAGTTCTGTTAGGACTTTCTCCCTAGTAAATGCAGTTCCATCTACCTTATTTTTATGACTGTCCTTGCAACTTAACTGTGGTCCCTTCCCTTCTCCTTCTATAGTGAATACGGAGCAAAAGTAATGATTTAGATGATCTGCAATTGCCTTGTCTCCCTCCACTAAATTCTCAGTGTCTGTCCGCAGTCTTATTATTCCATCATTTGATTTTCTCCTTTCACTTATATACTTTAAAAAAAAGTTTTGTTTCCTTTATCTACCGACTGAGCCATTTTCTCCTCAGCTTGTGCCTTGGCACGCCTGATCACTTTCTTAGCCTCTTTGCGTCTGGCAAGATACACTTCTTTGTCATTATTATTTTGAGTCTGCTTGTATGTCCTAAAGGCCATCTTTTTTGCTTTTACACTAGTTGATACCTCTTTAGTAAACCACACTGGCTTCCTTTTCCTGGTACTTTTCTTAACCCTTTTGATACAAAGGTCTGTTGCCTTTGGTATTGCACTTTTTAATTTTTTTCCACCTCTCCTGCACTCCTTTCAAGTTAATACCTAATCAAAGGAAATTATGCATAAAGGCAATAAAGCAGGTAAGTTACTAGGCATTGATTAAATCATGTATGATCATGTCAACCATAGGGGTGCTACAGTACAGGCAGTGTATTAGGCCAAGATGTTCACTCAAGCATCGAGGCGCAAGTGTGCCTAATCTGTAAATTCATTGTGTCTCGAATTTAAGTAAATGTGCCCCTCTGTTGCCACCCCGTAGGGACATGGTTACATGATCAATCATCCTGTACAATTCTGAACGTGTGCTCGGTTTTCCCTAAAGGAACGTCCACACAGGCAAATTAACTGATATATTACAAATCATGATTTACACGTCAGCCTGTGTCTAACTGACATAACCTTTCCGGTAAGAGGATGATAAAATGTTTCTCCCGCTATTAGACTTTGGCAGGGGCGGATCCAGGAGAAAATTACAGGGGGTGCACCATGATAGGAGAGGCTTTGGGAGGGGGAGGGGGGTGTTAGTGGTGCCAGTGTACATGGTAAGAAAGCATTGAGAGAGGGGATGAGAATGGGATTAAAAATAGGCCCTGGTGTTTAAAGTACACAGGCCCACCTTGGTGTCAAAAGTGAAGGATGAAGTTGTGCGTGCGCCGAAGGCAAGCTCCGGGAAAAGAGGGTGTGGCCACTCAAAAGGGGGCATGTCCTTGAGTGTAGTGTACCACACCATAAACCACTTCTACATATTATGCAACAAAATACTAGACTCCATAATAATTGCCCCACACACATGATACCAAATGGAATGAGCCACAATTCACATAATGCCACACGGATTGGGACAAAATTCACATAATCCCACATGGGTTGTGCCAAAAATTCACATAATGCCACACGGATTGAGCCAAAATTCACATAATAATACACAGATTAAGCCAAAATTCACAATATGCTTCATAAAGAGTAACATTGCGCGTCAAAGGCACGCATTAAAAATTTACACCATAATACCCATTACACATTAAGCCACACACCATAATGTTCACTACGTATTATGCCAAACACCATAATGCTTATTAAAAATTATGCTACATAAGTGCTGCTTACCTACATGCTCATTGCCAGGAGTTCCATACTCGTTGCCATGTGGGATTACATGCTCATTGCCAAGGAGAATACATGCTTGTGGTTACGGGGACAGCAACCGCCGGGCAGAAGTGACAGCCATTGACAGCCAGGCAGAGAGAAGAGAGCTGCCCAGCTGTACTCAGAGCACTGCAGGTCATGGCTATTTAAAATAATACCCCTTTCACACCAGAAAATTCAGAGACTTACTCGGGAATATGGTCCCAGGATCATGCAGGGACATTCCCGGGTTGACCCCTTTCACACCAGCCTAGACCCTGCATTTTCTGGTGTTAGGGGGAGAGAAAACTACCCCCTCTACCACCACCCCCCCCCCCCCCCCCATCCTTAACCAGCTATATCGTTTATCCAGCTATATCTTTGGAACCAACTGTATCATTTACATGAGACCAGTATCATATTGAAGAACTTTTGAGTGGGCTTCGAATGAAACTGGGTCATTTGGTTCCAGAGTAATCTGCCCTCAAAGAACAGAGCAGCCATGAAACATTTCAGAATTAAAAAAATATCTCCGGAACCAAATGACCCATATGGACCAGTTTGTTATCAGATTGAAGGCCCAGTGATATGAGTTTGAATGAAACCACAAGCTTCTGGAGCTGGGGTGGGGTGGGGGGGGGACTGGCAGGCATCGGAAACCAGGTGGGTGTCAAGATTAGCGGGTCCTATGTTATCCTATGGGGAAAATGTTCCAACTTTGCCCGGTGGTATCTCCGGTTCCCAGGGGCTAGGGACGCGTCAACCTACCACAGGATCTACCACAGGATAATGGCATTTGGTATGTCCTCCTCACCGAATACAACCCATGTTGGATGACAATTTGGAGGGATTACCTGAGTTTTAGGGATTATATCGGTTATCACTAAATTGTCCTGTATGCTCTTTCCTCTAGTATAGCACGATAATAGGTTGGTATTATAATACTGGGTCACATTGGATGATTGGCCAGAGTTTTTTTTTTTTTTTAAATAAGATTAGTACCCTGACTGATATCATTGTATTGACATACCCTTGGGATCATACATTTTTCATTAGTTTTTTGTTTGGGCAACAAAATAGCTGAGCTTTTAATCCGCAAAGCTTTAGTTTTAGTCTGACCTAGCAATGTTGGACTGTAACCTCTTTGCAAAAATTTGTTGTACATGTTGTCTGCAGTAACTTCCTGAAAATTAGCAGTAATTCTCATAACTCTCAAAATTGAGAGTATGGCAAGCCATGTTCAAGCTGCGTTGGGTGAAATCTTTTAAAGTGCAACAAATTATTGCAATCATTAGATTGCATTAGTGCAATTACTAGAAAATAGCATCTACCAAATACAAAGTGTAGCTCCAGCAACCGATGTTGGGGACCTGGAACGGAAGCATGTGAAAGGAGGAGGAGAGCAGAGAGTCCTCGGGCAGCTAGGAACATGGCAAAGATGGTAAGTGTCATGGATAGCCACATAGTGAGCAAAAACGCCACACCCTCTCATGTCCATGTGGCAGTGCGCCTCCGGCTATACATGGAGAAGGACAAGGAGAAGGACAAGGAGAAGGACTGCGTGAGAGGCCTCGACTTGCAGTCACTAGAAATCGTCAACGTGGGGAACCAGCTTAAAACCATGCAGTACCAATTTGATGCATTTTATGGAGATGATGCCACACAGTGTGATCTCTACACTGGTTCTGTGTATCCAATTTTACCCCACCTGCTAATTGGGCAAAACGCCAGCGTGTTTGCTTATGGTCCCACAGGAGCAGGCACAACTCACACAATGCGTGGGAACTCCATCCAGCCTGGCGTGATTCCTCAGGCCATTAGAGACTTGCTACAGATGACCAGGAAAGCAGACTGTTCCCCCGAGGAGAAGAAATAGACCTAGAATCACACCATGTCCTATGTGGAGATTTACCAGGAGAAGGTGATCTACCTTCTGGAGCCAAAGGACCTTCCAATATCAGAGGATAAACCACAACAATAATCAGACCACAACGTCCTCATCCCAGGTGTGACGAAGAAGCCCATTAACACATTTTCAGACTTTGACAAACAGAACAGTCCTATTACTTTGACACGTTTACTGCCCTCAACTTCACTGCCAAGTCCAAACAGATCATTAATAAATCTTTCAGTCTGGAGACTACGCAGGCCCCAGGCAAAACAAACCATACAGAATACATTAAACACAGTATTTCATGTATATGTTATTATATATATTTATTAGAGATGTGCAGGTTCTGATTTACTCTGATTTCAAAGCAGGATCTTATTGGCGATCTCAAATCACATGACAGTTGTTGACAGTTGATAGCCAATAACATCCTGCTTTGAAATCAGAGTAAATCAGAGTAAATCAGAGCCTGCACATCTCTAATATTTATATATATATATATATATATATATATATATATATATATATATATATATATATATATATATATACTCAGATCTATCTATCAACCCCAGAGTTGTCACCAGTGGTTTTGGGCCGAGCCTTTGAATGCCTCTCTGCCATCTCATCTTGGATGTCTTCTCACCACCTCAAACTCAATATTTTCAAAACAGAATTACTTAAATTCCCATCAGCTAAGTTACCATCCTAATATCTCCATCACTGTTGACATCTCGACAATCTACCCTACCTCACAAGCTCATTGCCTAGGGGTCATCCTCAACTCTGAACTGTCCTTTGTTCCCCACATTCAATCTGTCACCAAATCATGTTACATGCATCTAAAAAACATATCGAAAATACGACCCTATCTCACACAAGACACCACTAAATCTCTTATCCGTGCACTCATTATATCCTGCATTGATTATTGCAATAGTCTCCTAACTGGTTTTCCCTAAAACAGACTCTCGTCACTGCAATCCATTCTAAATGCTGCTACTAGGCTGATCTTCCTAGCAAGACGGTTATTGTCTGCTGATCCACTCTGCCAGTCCCTCCATTGGTTACCTGTGTTTTACCGTATTAAAAATAAAACCCTTCTGCTACCATATAAAGCTATTAACCATACTGCACCAGCTTATATCTCTTTACTTATCTCAAAATATCTCCCATCTCGACCACTCTGCTCTGCACAAGATATGTGTCTCTCTTCTGCACGGATCACCAGGTCCCATTCACTATTACAGGACTTTCATCAGGCTGCTCCCACCCTATGGAATGCCCTTCCATGCACAATAAGACTCTCCACTAGCCTCCAAACTTCCAAGCGTTCAGTGAAAATTCACCTCTTCAGGCAAGCCTATCATATTTAGTTCCATACGCATAACCCTCTGAGGAACTTATGTATTAGATAGCTTCCCTTCTGGACCTACAAGCTATGATATTACTGGTGCCTTTCCTTGTGTTTCCCTCCTATATCCCTATAGATTGTAATCTTGCAGCAGGGCCCTCCTACCTCCAAGTCTGTCTGTTGTTACCCAGTTTGTTTTAGCTCTGTTTACAATTGTAAAGCGCAATGGAATCTGCTGCACTTTATAAGAAACTGTACATACATAAATACATTTATTGTAGAAGGATGTAACAATATTAAAAAAGTACCCTTTGTAATTGAAAATTTTTACATCCAAATAGTATATACTGTCTTTACTAATGGAGTAAGCTAATTTTGACAGGCTATTGTGATGTTCTAAAGGCCCCCATACACTATGCGATTTTGGGACGATTTCATCCGATTTCGACACTTTGGGTGCCGATAACCGGGTGAAATCGGCCCAAAATCGCAGGAGTGTGACATCTGATCCGATCCGATGCGCGGTCCCGTGCGCATCGGATCGGGGAGGTCGGACGGTCAGCACATAAGATCACGTCCGACCTCCCTGTTAGCTGGCGGCGCCGGTGAGTGCTGACCTGGGCAGGCGGTGTGGTCAGCAGCAGCGCTCATCAGGGCGACGCCGGAGCGGGCAGCGGGTCCTGACGGTTTAACTAGCTAGCGGCGCCGGTGTGTGATGACCTGGCCGGGCACTGTGATCATTCACAGATATCATTCAGCAGCGCTGCGGGACGGACGGGGCCGGGCAGTACAGTCACCGCCGGCCCCATGCCCCTCACTGCCCGCCCCCTGCTCCTCACCGCCTGCCCCTTGCTCCCCGTTACATGTGATAAATCGCAAGCGATTTATCACATGTAAAATTTGGCTCATCAAGTGCCAAATTGTAGGTGAGCCTCCCGGGGAGCTGCCGGGCGGCTCACAGGAGAATTGGGTCTGACTTGTCCTAAGGACAAGTCGGCCTAATGTATGGGGGCCTTAAGACTGCTATTATCGCTTCGTGACTCCCTTGCCATAAGATAAGTAGATTGTCTATATGTCAACAGTAGAAGACAACATTCTTTGACACTTCAACATTATCAAAGAAAATTGCCTGTTCTACCTCAAATCAAATTTTTTTTTTTATTGTCACTACAACATTAAAAAGGCATAAGTGATATTCCAAGGAAGAAGAAGAAAGGGAAAGAAGCATCCATAATTCACACACTACAAATTCAAACTTAAAACAACAGATGGGAAAAAACTATTCCACAACAGACTAATACAGCAACCTAAGCACCTATAACATTTCCAAGAGGGCAACAGTAAGAAAAGAGAAAAACAAGGATGGCTAGGATCTAAAATCATTTTATTAGCATTCACTTTTCCATTTCCCCTTTTTACAAAAAATATCTGCCATCTTAGGCAAGGGTTGGCCAATTACTTTTTCTACGGCCTTGACTATCCTATCTAGGGATCTCCTATCAGAGTACTTAGAATTCCCATACCATACCGCAATGGCATAAGTCAACAGACTCTCAATTACACAGCAATAGAAATTCATAAGTATTGGCCTAGATAACCCTGCTACTCGCAATCTCCGCAGAAAAAAAAGGAATTGCTGAGCCTTTCCAACTGCTAAAGCGGTATGTGAGGATTAGTACAGATCCTCAGTAAACGTAACACCCAAGTATATCTAATTGCTCTTTATATTTTTCATATATATTTAATATTATAACAGACAAATATCAGGGTTCACTGTTACATGCTGTAAATCAGCTTTTATATGTAGGTTGTGAGTGACTAGGTTTCTTAAATTATTCTGTTTGGTGGGCACACTGCCACCAATTAGGTTTGGATGTGTAAGCCCCAATTCATCTCTTCCCTGCTTTTTCCCAGCTGCCTCTGCCATCCATAAGATATCCAACAGGACTCATTGACAAAGAGTGGGCACAAGCCTGCTAGACCAGTGTGTAAAGCACACCAAGCAGTGCTGCTTACTATTCCTCACCCCCTACCCAGAGGCATATGTTTTCAGGTGCTCAGGGGAATGGCTTAATCCTGCCATGAACATAATGCAAAAATAAAGTGTGAGGAGTGCAGTGCCCTCAGTGTGCCTCCTGCTATATATACAATTGTGTTTTTTTTTGTTTTTTTTTTATTGTCTTTGTCTAAGAAAGAAATATTTTGTTATATATAGGTGAGAATAAATTTATGGTTTATGCTGATACATTTTATATAGCAATATTTTAGTAATAAGTAATTAGATCTACCTCTATATCTACTCCTATTTGATTTGTGCCTTCAAGCCTATGATTGCTGTACCTGGTCCATTTGACTTTTGATTTGATATTCAAATAGTTTACATTGTAAATATGGCCTTAAACTAATATAGTTTTTGCTTATGCGCAGTCCATCTGTCATGTGACACACTCAGTGACGACTTCCGGCAATGGGCTAAATAATAGAAAATAGAAGACTTTTGAAGGACCTTACAATGGCCCTCTCACTGAGGAGGTTATTCTGATCGGAGCGGCCAAACGTGCGTACGTTCACTATTAACGTACGCTAGCCGTACGCGGCCGTTAGGGTTAGGTCCACCCACAAATCTGCCGCTTACGTACGGGCAGAAATACCGTAGAAGGGGAGTGGCGTACAAATAAGCGTACGGCAACGTACGCGGACGGGCCAGCCCTTGCACTCCGACAACAGGCGTACAACTGAGCGTACGGCGCCGTTTATGGACGTCTTTCGTCCGTCTTCCCACCGACTTCTTGCGTAGATCTGAGCGTACGCCAGCTTGCACGGACGGGTCCCTATTGTTTTCAATGGAAAACACAGGTTATGTCACCGCTCGTGAGAGTGAGCGTACGTCCGTGTACGCTGCCATACCCTTCACATATATGGACCTGCAAATCTTGCCTCTCAACTACTAATCTGACAATTGATTAATTAATCTATTTGTTATTCAATTATTGTTTTCTATTAACTCAATTGTCTACCTTAATAAAGACCTAATAAAACTACATTTGAACTCTCATTACATGTATATTTGTTATGTTCTAATGTGGCATTTTAATCACTATCTATGTGTCCCCATATTGCTGTTACTTTTACATCAAGTTATGTTGGTGTTTCTGTATATGTACTAAATTATGTCCATAATTACTTTGTCCACAATGTGTAACATGTATACCTACCCTGATGTTATGTGTGATGTTTTAATCTAACAACATTAAACATGCATGCATTTTCACTATGTGTTATTTTACTCAAAAACACACACATTCACACATCAATCATTACCCCTCACCTCAAATTACAAGTATAACGTACAGTACACATCTGTATGTACCTACCCTTACAAGCCCTCTAACATATTTATTAGTAAAAACACAGGCAATTTCGAACTGTACATAAACGTTTATTTTGGGCAAAAATAATAAGGGGGGGGGGGGGGGATAAAAAAAAATTAAATCCGGGCCTCCAACAGTCCAAACAGTATCTGGAGGTACAGGAGGGTCAGTACTATCTCCCTCATTAGGGCTGCCACCTCCTCCTGCTGCTGTTCAGTGTCTGTAGTGAAGGGATAAAAAAAAAAAATTAATATATAACATACACAAATGTTTGTTGTATTTGTACATAATAAAAAGTTCAGAGTTATGTGTGAAGGCCACATACATTTTTAAACTACATTGAAGATGGGTCTGCTGTCAACACAGTACTAAAAAATAATATGTTAACACACACATACTGTACATAGTAAATAACATTAATTCAATTACTCCTTCATGGATGAATGTATGCTGTATCCCAATTGGTACTTTGGTTTTGGGGGACTGTCCTCTAACCTCACAATTAGCCTGTGCTATTTAAGGGTTATGAGATTGTTGTGGCTTAAGCACTCCTTACTATTTTAAATTTAGGACATTGCTGTACAAATTATAGGCCTACAGCTATGTTTGTAAAGCATGCATCCGCATGGCCTCACACACTATTACCAAAACAATCTCTACATTTATGTTGCACCAGTGCCAGATTAAGCCTTTGGGGGGCCCGGGGTACTTTAGACCGGGGGGCCCCCTTGCACTTGTCATTACTGGCCGCACACTGCATGGGAGAAAATTATACTGTCAAAACACAGAGTAAACTTGGTTAATGGTTAACTGCAGGGGATATATATATATATATATATATATATATACATACACACACACACACACACACACCACATGAAAAGCCTGTGTTTGTCCCTCTGCCCCTTACTCTGGAGGAGACCTCACAGTCCTATTGCTGCCTCTGATTAAAAACCCTCCCATGACTAAGCTGCTGCTGCTGTTCTCCATGGACCTGAGAAGCATGTAATGAGCTCCACCAATCAGAGCTCAGCACAAACTTCTCAGCCTCTGTCCTCTGGTGCAAAGTGTCAGGGGACTTAGTCAAGTCCCAGAAATGCACTGCACACTTGTGCAATCAGTGTGCCTTGGCTCCCGATGTTCAGCACCATAAATCATTGTCACATTGGCAGATAGGTGAAGCTGCAGCACTACCCCACCCATGGACAAAACCTTTAGCTAAAAACAAAAAATACAAAAAAAAACTATTTTTTTTTTTTAAAATACATGCCAACCACAGGGGGCCCCTAACTAGAGGGGGGCCCCTAACTAGAGGGGGGCCCAGGGGCACTGACCCCTTGTGCCTCCATTATAATCCGGCCCTGTGTTGCACATCATGCTGGGAACTGGAGTTACCCAACACCTGGAGCCACATAACTACCACACCACTAATGTCGGATATCTCATTGGATGTACTGTTATGTCAATTATTCAAGGGGTGAGGCATGGCCACACTCAAAAATATCACCAAGGGGACCCTTGTTCCTGGAGAAGGACAGGACACACCTCATGGTCGGCCTGCAGTGATATGTTGCAACTAATGTTGATGTTGGATACACATATGTGGTTGTTGTGATTGTTGATGTGTAGAAATGTGTAGGTCAACATTATACACATTATTTACTTACGGCTACTTGAGCCATCCTGGTCCCCGCTGGTTGGCTGTGCGGTGTTTGGGGTGGTCATGAGCAAGGGGGAGGGGGTGGGGGTTGAGGAGGGGGTGGGGGTGGGGGTTGGGGAGGGGGTGGGGGTTGGGGAGGGGGTGGGGGTTGGGGAGGGGGAAGGGGATGGAGAAATAGTGTGGGACCCAGCTACAGCCAGTGTCTCCAGTGTTGGGGAGGGGGAGGGGGTGGGGGTTGAGGAGGGGGTGGGGGTTGGGGTGGGGGTTGGGGAGGGGGTGGGGGTTGGGGAGGGGGATGGAGAAATAGTGTGGGACCCAGCTACAGCCAGTGTCTCCAGTGTTGGGGAGGGGGAGGGGGTGGGGGTTGAGGAGGGGGTGGGGGTTGGGGAGGGGGTGGGGGTTGGGGAGGGGGTGGGGGTTGGGGAGGGGGAAGGGGATGGAGAAATAGTGTGGGACCCAGCTACAGCCAGTGTCTCCAGTGTTGGGGAGGGGGAGGGGTGGGGGTTGAGGAGGGGGTGGGGGTGGGGGTTGGGGAGGGGGTGGGGGTTGGGGAGGGGGAAGGGGATGGAGAAATAGTGTGGGCCCCAGCTACAGCCAGTGTCTCCTCTTCTTCCTCCTCCTCTTCTTCCTCCTGCTCTTCCTCCTCCTCTTTCTTCTCCTCTTCCTCCTCCTCTTCCTCCTCCTCTTCCTCCTCCTCTTCCTTCTCCTCTTCCTCCTCCTCTTCCGGCTGCTCCTGGGCTGCCTGGTCCCGGCGTGCCTGCTCCCGGGCTTCTCTGCGGGCTGTTGCCCGTGCTGAAATGTTCATGTTGATGGCATAGAAATCGAAGATTGGGTTTCATAAAAAAGGGGGAAAGAAAAAATCACATTAGTCATGCTCATAACCTTCAAAATTATCATTGCTGTGATATTTCAGACATTTATCATGCAAACTAATTGATATCCTACACCCAAAAACTGAGCAACTACTTAAACCCCCCCCTATACACCCCCTATACACCCCATATAACCCCAATATACCCCCCATATACCCCCATATACCCCCCATATACCCCCATATACCCCCCATATACCCCCCATATACCCCCCCATATACCCCCATACACCCCCATATACACCCTCATACTCAGGAACATATTTATAAAAAGTACACAAAACATTGCTAAAAAACGCTGACATACTGAATACAGTACACATCTGTATGTACCTACCCTTACAAGCCCTCTAACATATTTATTAGTAAAAACACAGGCAATTTCGAACTGTACATAAACGTTTATTTTGGGCAAAAATAATAAGGGGGGGGGGGGGGGATAAAAAAAAATTAAATCCGGGCCTCCAACAGTCCAAACAGTATCTGGAGGTACAGGAGGGTCAGTACTATCTCCCTCATTAGGGCTGCCACCTCCTCCTGCTGCTGTTCAGTGTCTGTAGTGAAGGGATAAAAAAAAAAAATTAATATATAACATACACAAATGTTTGTTGTATTTGTACATAATAAAAAGTTCAGAGTTATGTGTGAAGGCCACATACATTTTTAAACTACATTGAAGATGGGTCTGCTGTCAACACAGTACTAAAAAATAATATGTTAACACACACATACTGTACATAGTAAATAACATTAATTCAATTACTCCTTCATGGATGAATGTATGCTGTATCCCAATTGGTACTTTGGTTTTGGGGGACTGTCCTCTAACCTCACAATTAGCCTGTGCTATTTAAGGGTTATGAGATTGTTGTGGCTTAAGCACTCCTTACTATTTTAAATTTAGGACATTGCTGTACAAATTATAGGCCTACAGCTATGTTTGTAAAGCATGCATCCGCATGGCCTCACACACTATTACCAAAACAATCTCTACATTTATGTTGCACCAGTGCCAGATTAAGCCTTTGGGGGGCCCGGGGTACTTTAGACCGGGGGGCCCCCTTGCACTTGTCATTACTGGCCGCACACTGCATGGGAGAAAATTATACTGTCAAAACACAGAGTAAACTTGGTTAATGGTTAACTGCAGGGGATATATATATATATATATATATATATACATACACACACACACACACACACACCACATGAAAAGCCTGTGTTTGTCCCTCTGCCCCTTACTCTGGAGGAGACCTCACAGTCCTATTGCTGCCTCTGATTAAAAACCCTCCCATGACTAAGCTGCTGCTGCTGTTCTCCATGGACCTGAGAAGCATGTAATGAGCTCCACCAATCAGAGCTCAGCACAAACTTCTCAGCCTCTGTCCTCTGGTGCAAAGTGTCAGGGGACTTAGTCAAGTCCCAGAAATGCACTGCACACTTGTGCAATCAGTGTGCCTTGGCTCCCGATGTTCAGCACCATAAATCATTGTCACATTGGCAGATAGGTGAAGCTGCAGCACTACCCCACCCATGGACAAAACCTTTAGCTAAAAACAAAAAATACAAAAAAAAACTATTTTTTTTTTTTAAAATACATGCCAACCACAGGGGGCCCCTAACTAGAGGGGGGCCCCTAACTAGAGGGGGGCCCAGGGGCACTGACCCCTTGTGCCTCCATTATAATCCGGCCCTGTGTTGCACATCATGCTGGGAACTGGAGTTACCCAACACCTGGAGCCACATAACTACCACACCACTAATGTCGGATATCTCATTGGATGTACTGTTATGTCAATTATTCAAGGGGTGAGGCATGGCCACACTCAAAAATATCACCAAGGGGACCCTTGTTCCTGGAGAAGGACAGGACACACCTCATGGTCGGCCTGCAGTGATATGTTGCAACTAATGTTGATGTTGGATACACATATGTGGTTGTTGTGATTGTTGATGTGTAGAAATGTGTAGGTCAACATTATACACATTATTTACTTACGGCTACTTGAGCCATCCTGGTCCCCGCTGGTTGGCTGTGCGGTGTTTGGGGTGGTCATGAGCAAGGGGGAGGGGGTGGGGGTTGAGGAGGGGGTGGGGGTGGGGGTTGGGGAGGGGGTGGGGGTTGGGGAGGGGGTGGGGGTTGGGGAGGGGGAAGGGGATGGAGAAATAGTGTGGGACCCAGCTACAGCCAGTGTCTCCAGTGTTGGGGAGGGGGAGGGGGTGGGGGTTGAGGAGGGGGTGGGGGTTGGGGTGGGGGTTGGGGAGGGGGTGGGGGTTGGGGAGGGGGATGGAGAAATAGTGTGGGACCCAGCTACAGCCAGTGTCTCCAGTGTTGGGGAGGGGGAGGGGGTGGGGGTTGAGGAGGGGGTGGGGGTTGGGGAGGGGGTGGGGGTTGGGGAGGGGGTGGGGGTTGGGGAGGGGGAAGGGGGATGGAGAAATAGTGTGGGACCCAGCTACAGCCAGTGTCTCCAGTGTTGGGGAGGGGGAGGGGTGGGGGTTGAGGAGGGGGTGGGGGTGGGGGTTGGGGAGGGGGTGGGGGTTGGGGAGGGGGAAGGGGATGGAGAAATAGTGTGGGCCCCAGCTACAGCCAGTGTCTCCTCTTCTTCCTCCTCCTCTTCTTCCTCCTGCTCTTCCTCCTCCTCTTTCTTCTCCTCTTCCTCCTCTCTTCCTCCTCCTCTTCCTCCTCCTCTTCCTTCTCCTCTTCCTCCTCCTCTTCCGGCTGCTCCTGGGCTGCCTGGTCCCGGCGTGCCTGCTCCCGGGCTTCTCTGCGGGCTGTTGCCCGTGCTGAAATGTTCATGTTGATGGCATAGAAATCGAAGATTGGGTTTCATAAAAAAGGGGGAAAGAAAAAATCACATTAGTCATGCTCATAACCTTCAAAATTATCATTGCTGTGATATTTCAGACATTTATCATGCAAACTAATTGATATCCTACACCCAAAAACTGAGCAACTACTTAAACCCCCCCCTATACACCCCCTATACACCCCATATAACCCCAATATACCCCCCATATACCCCCATATACCCCCCATATACCCCCATATACCCCCCATATACCCCCCATATACCCCCCCATATACCCCCATACACCCCCATATACACCCTCATACTCAGGAACATATTTATAAAAAGTACACAAAACATTGCTAAAAAACGCTGACATACTAGTAATCAAAACTTACATCGGGCAATATGGCGGCGAAGGGTGCTGAGGAAAACTGGCTGCCGCCGGCGCAGGTCTGACCAGCGCCGCTCAACCTGCCCCAGGCTTCTGCGGACGCCGGTCGTCGAGAATATCAGGCGGCGGGCAGCAGTATACGCCCGCCGCTTGTCCGCATTGCTTACATATGGGCCCCTGGGCCCCAGGTGACGGTCCATAACGTCAACCAGGGCCAACAGCTCAGAGGTGGAAAACGGCCTAGCTCTGTTACAAGTCATATTGGCTATGGCGCAGTTAATAATTGCAGGTACATATATCAATTTTGGTGCTTGCTGATTGGTCGAAAAAATTGTTTGTTTGGTATTAACTTTATTAATCCCTTACATTAACAAACTGGATGCGAATAGAAACTTACGCGGACCGTGCCGATATACACACACCACAACCAACAGCATGCATTCAATGTATAGAGAGGAACTGTATATACAGTAGGCGGAAAATAATACACGCAACCATCAACTTATAACTACGCTGCTTAAAGGGGGCTCAATACACCGATTTCCATGAAGAGAGAAGTACTGTATATACAGTAGGCGGAAAATAATACACGCAACCATCAACTTATAACTACGCTGCTTAAAGGGGGCTCAATACACCGATTTCCATGAAGAGAGAAGTACTGTATATACAGTAGGCGGAAAATAATACACGCAACCATCAACTTTTAACTACGCTGCCTAAAGGGCCACAATGCAACATGTTGCTGTATGACAATTTCATACACATTACATATGTAAGGAAAGCATTATAACGTGATGTTTTGAAATGTGACTCACAAAGCATACACGAACTCCAACAGATACCAGCTGACAACACTCGTCATTGGAATGACAGGTGCCCACATTTCACGATGTAGCACAATGCTCCACAACCTGTGTATGTGCATATACAGGTGTTTGATCAGGTGCGTTGAGACCTGCGTAATTTAAGCGGGAATTATCGGCGGGAAATATCGGCGTAAATTTGCATCTACATTGCGTGGAAAAATATACGCCCCCTTGTTCATGGCGGGAGATTAACATATAAATATTCAGTCAGATGCAGCCCACAATTGCTGCAAACATGTCTGACTCAGACGATTCCGCAGCTGAGGACGCTCTGCAGAGAGCTACAGCACAATCCCTGCTTGATGCACTGAACAAGAGGGAACAGGAGCGGAGAAGGAGGGCCCAAGAGAGGAGTAGCCTGCAAGACCAAGCGGGCCCCTCAGTAACAGGCCCTGTTGAACCTCCACCAGCTCCACAAGGGCCAAGCAACCAGCCAGAACAAGAGGTTGCATCTCTCCAAACAGGTGTGACCCAGCAGGTGCATGGTGAGAGAACTGGGGCCACCAGAAAACGAGCTGCAACATCGAGGGTGAGGACTGAGCAGGATACCACCACCAAAAAGAGAAACCCTGCATTTGTAGAGGCCGAAATGCGAATTCTAGTGCCCAGGGCACGCGAATGGATAGAATTGGCAACCAGGAAGCCTAGTGCCAGTGCAAGGAGAAACCTTTGGGAGAAGATCACAGAGGAAGTGAACCAGGTGGCACCAGTGGTCAGAAAATGGGACGCGGTGAAGAAAAGGTTAGTGTGTTTGTCAGGGCTATTTTTCAGCAGGCTCCAGCAGGAACTGAGGCCCTTATTCTAGTTCACTCTTTCTGGCCAAATATTTCTTAGATGGACAAAACCATGTGCACTGCAGGTGAGGCAGGTGTTACTTGTGCAGAGATAATCAGATTTGGGTGGGGTTTTACACCTGCCTCACCTGCAGTGCACATGGTTTTGTCCATCAAATAAATATTTGGGCAGAAACAGTGAACTAGAATAAGGGCCTCAGTTCCTGCTGGAGACTGCTGAAAAATTGCCCTGGTCTTTGTCCCCCTGATGTCATATGTGTGTACATATGTTACATGTATGTTTTGAGACTAATAGAAAGGTGTGTTTGTAGATAGTGCTACACTTCAATGTCACATGTGAACACAACCATGTCTAATAACCCACATTGATATATGAAACATGCACCATTGGTGTGATGTGAGGTTATGGGCACAGTTCTGCTCATGTGAAGTATGTGATGGGATAAGAGAAAGTGTGTTTTTGAAAGAGTTGTTGTAACATGTTCCATATGATGCTACTGAAACAACAATGACCAAACTGTGCACATGTAGCTGGTGAGAAACTACACATCCCAGTATGCCATTCCATAGTTAAATTACTCCATAATAACCACATTGTCAAGCTATGGTGGAATGTGTAGTTTCACACCAGGTGGAGGTGCATAATTTGGCCATGGATGATGTCATTTCTGCATAGTGATGTATGTATGTGCATTTAGTGGCCTAATGAATGAGATGAGACACTGAAATGCCTCCTAATTAAGACATGAATGTGTGTGTGGGACACATATGGCAAAAAAACATTAGATCACCCACACTAGGAAATGTCACGTAGCTAGGGGTACCACATAGTCCCTTTAATTCCGGACACATATTAATTACACAGGTTCTGTGGCTGGCTGACTTCAAGACTCCACTTCACCTAATTTTAAACTGCCACAGAACCTGTGTAATTAACATGTGTCCGGAATTTAAGGGACTAGGTGGTAACCCTACACGTAGCACAGTGGTGCACATATCTCATGGTGATATTTGTATTTTTAAACTTGTAGGTGGACTGACTTCAAAACGGCAATGAACAGGAAGATGACTGACCGGTACAACCACAGCATGTCCACCGGGAGAGGTCCTATGGCCGACCATTTGGAGTATACCCCCCTGGAGCAGGACTCCTTGGACGTGATTGATGTGGGGGAGGTCAGGGGGATCTCCAATATGGACAGTGAGCTCCCGGCGGAGGTCTTTGCTGCTGATTTTGATGGTAAGTCACAGTAATGCATTGTATTTAGAAAGATATTTTTTATTGCGTATGTGATGGTGACATTGTTTTCAATTCTTATACTAGAAGAAGCAGAAACACAGTATGTACTGGCAGCATCTTCCTCTGCAGAGCCACAGGTGGAGCAAGTGGTCCAGCCTCCACCAACACGTCGCACCCAGCACCAGGAGACATGGGATGAGAGCATGTTGGTGATACTGGAGAGGATAGAGCAGCAAGGGTTGGATGCTGCGATCCGTCAGCAGCAGGTGGGGGAATTTCTGGCGGAGTGGAAGGCCACAAACAGGCTGCAGTGTGAGGCCTTGAACCGCATTAACGACACTCTGGCGGCTGGCATAGTAAGCATTGGCCAACACCTCAGCCGCCAGAATGAACTTCTTGCGGAGCAGCTGTCCACCGCCAGGTCCCTAAGGGACAATCCCCCATCTGCTGCCCCACCCCAAGCTGCTCCCCAACCTTCCACCTCTGCTGACCCTCCTGTGTCGACTAGTGGAAGACGCCGCAAGGCAGCTGAGCCAAAGGCCCCTGTCCCCAAGGCCCCATCTAAAAGGGGGAAAAAAGGGCCCAAATAATGAGACCTGGTTCACTTCCTCTGTGGTTGGACCCCAAATGTTTAAATTGCACTGGACATCCGCTTCCTGAGTTGGCCATCTATCCATTTGCGTGCCATGGGCATGAAAGTTCTTATTTTGACCTCTACAAATGCAGGATAAATTTGTGGTGGTGTGTATCTTGCTTAGTATTCACCCTGGTTGTTGCAGTACGTATTCTGGTGTCCCCATTTCTTTCACCATTGCATTTGCAGGGTTACACATGTTTGGAGATATGCAACCTCTTGTTCTGGCTGTTTTATTATTTGTGTGTCTATTTTATTTGTTTATTTGATTTCTCACATTAAAGTGTGAAATAAGCTGTGATGCTGAACAGCAAATACATTTATTTTACAAATTAAATCAAAATTGTGCTATGTGTCATTTCTTGTGTGAAACAAATACTAGATTTATGTGTACTTACTGACCAGGGTATTTTTGAACATTTGTTGAAGTGTGGTAGAAGTTTCCCATGTGTAACCCTCTCCATGGCCATTCCCATGTTCCTATCCAACTTTTCCCTGCTAATTAGTTTGTGTCAGCACATGTGCAGAGCAACTTAATAGGTGAGAAAGCAGTTTGTGTGCAGGTGAGGTAGCTCCTACAGTAGTAGGTAAAAGCAGGTCCAGAACAATGCTTTCCTCATGGAGTGGGTGAGGCAGACAAACAAGGGTGAAAAGCTACATTTGTGTAGGAATGCATATGTGTCCTCCCTAAAAAAAGATGTGTGAATGGGCCAAACATGATAAAATAGCTTGTGAACAAACATGCATAACTTTTTAAATATATATGATTTGACAGTGTCATAAGCAGATGTAGGAATCCTTTGTTAGAGAGATGAGTGCAATAATGTGATTGGTGGCATCTTACATCCAGAGTGTAGTCAAATCCAAATCATAGCAGATGAGATAGTGGTACAGGTCATTATTTTGGGTACTATACAAAGATTGTGTGCAAAATAGTGGACATGGGCTTAAAACATTGCTGAAACATCCTTTGTAGGTGTTAGATGTGGTTTATGTTATTGTATCCTAAATACAAAACCTATGTTAGTATTAGAGTGAACACGTTGACACATGTCGACTTGTGTAGATTGAGTGTGCTACTGTGTAAAGTCTATGAAAGCACGTAGTGAATGTGTCTAACTGTTTAGCAAATACCTACCTTAGCGTATATAAGCAGGTCTTAAAAAGATTCTTACCTTAAATTAAACAAACCTTTAAATGTGGAGAAGTATAGAAGATAAGCTTCCAATGTGTTTGCGTGCTGTGTGTGGCTTGCAGGCAGTGAAATAATGGTTTGGACTTAATAGACTGCAGCATTGCTTATTTCATTCAGGTGTATGTGTTTGAGTAGTAATCAGCGTTAATTAGCAAACTCAGGCGCACGCCGGCATGCGGTATCTGTAGGGGTGGTCTGAGCTGGCGGTTGGCGGGCGCTTGTCTGGTGTCCGAAATGAACGGTGCTTTAGTAGATCGTGCGGTAGTAGCACCGCTCATTTTTTGTGCACACCCCCGTGTACGACCATATTTACGCCCATTTTCCCTCATTATTTCGGCCGCTCCCCTCAACACGCCCTTATGCCGCCCCCAATACCGTACACTCGCGTACAGGTTTTTTCGCACGTTGAGACCCCGTCCGAAAGCGTTGTTCAGTGGTCGCGCCTGCGCATTAGCGAATCTGCACATGCGCAGATCAAGAAAAATCCCGGAACGTACACGTACAGCCCGGCCGCACCAACAAGAATAAGGCCCTGAGTGTATAACAGAACTTCTTAGACTGGTGCTAGAGTGCAAACACTTTTTATTCCAAGCAGAATATTGTGTAGAGGTAGCTGGCACCATGATGGGGTCAAATTTGGTGAAATTTTTATATTTTTAAGCATTGGTATAAACTGGAGAATATTTTGACCAAATATAAGGAGCAGATCTTTTATTATCAAAGGTTTATAGATAAAAAAAATTTATTTAGGCATGATCCTCTCAGTTGTTCCACACCATGGTAGAAAGTCTCAATAAAGTCCCCAGTCCTTTTAGGTTTACATCCACAATAAATAAAGACAGGAAGAATTTTCTGGATGTTTCTATCTTTAAGTGTTCTGTAGGTCTAGATTTACATTATATCGAAAAGAGATTGGCTACAACATTATTCCGTGGGCGACAAGCCACTATCTTGATTATCTAAAATCAAATATATCTATTTGCAGTTTTTGCGTATACTGAGGAACGATTTCAACATCAACGTATGGTACTAAATACTAGTTGTGACTCCAGTATGAAAACAGTACCTAGCTTTATCAGAAATAAATTGGCATATAATGTCATCTGATGTGGCCTTTGAGAAAGCGAAAGATCTTCCATTGTTGAGCATAAGCCGTGGACGCATTCTCAAAGATTACTTATTAAGACCAAATACTCAATTGAATACAGGAAGTGAGCAAGCCTAGTTAAGACAACACAATGGATGCTTTAAGTGCCTTGGATGCACCATCTGTTGAGCATTGGTTACTGGGATGTACTTTTGCCACTTGCACAATGGAAAAAAAGATCTACGAACGATATTGTATTACTTGTCAGATGGATCACATCATCGACTATCTTGTGTGTCCTTGTGGATTGATGTATATTGGCAAGACTTCAAGAGTGCATAACATAGCATCGGTCTTCGATAACACTTCTATACTAGTGGCTCTGACAAATCTGTAGTTTTCCTGAAATTTTTAAACCAGGTCTCTTCACTAAGATAAATGATCATCGCCTGGATCCCGATGTCCAGTAGAGGTGGTGATCGGGATCTCTTACTCCTGAGGAAAGAAGCTAAATGGATACATCATTTGAGTACTGTTTCACCTTGGCTAACCCTTTATCGATGTTCCTGTAAAGGGAATTAGATGAGTATCTAGAGGCTCCCATGGTGTGGTTCAACTCGGCACTCAAAGAGTGGGTTTTTGGGTGCCTCCTGCCCTTTATATAATTGTGTCTTTTTTAAAATTGTTTTTGTCTAAGAATTATTTTTCTTTTGTTGTATGTAGGTGGTTTACGGGGAGTTCTGGTTTACGGGACGCACATCCAGTTTTGTCACTTTCAGTGACATCACTTTCTGGCTTCGGTGTAGTGCCTGCATTCCAATGACCAAGTGAACGAGCTGTGAGGCACTACTGGTATACAGAGAGCCATTCTAGTGCTAATGGACACACTCCTTAATGTGTGGAGATGTATCATATTAAAAAAGTAAGGGTTTATTTGTCTATTCTGAATATAATGTTTGTGGATTAAGAGGATTATATGGAAGAAAATGACTTCCGGCGACGTCATTTCCATGGGTCTCACATGGGTCCAGGTTCTCAGTGGACATCCGGTATAAATAGAGTGAATGGCGGGAGCAGATATAAATAGGGTGATGTACATGTAGCCATTTTATGGATGTACTTGTGGTTGTGATGATGATTCCTTAGAAAGCAGAAACATCACCTGTTTTCTGATGCCTATGAGTTTGGATTAAAGCCTTAATGACTTACTGCTGCTAATTAAACTAGAGCGAGCTCTATATTATTCCCATATATATGCATTGGTGGTTGATAGTAGGTGGCAGCTATAGTATGTCCTCCATCGTGCTAGAAATATCCCACGGTGCTCACCACACTCTCTATATAGATGAAACCCCCATTTCAGTAGTCACATCCTCACAGTGCTGGTCACACCACCTACGTTAGCACACAATAGGCTTTTCATACATATCAGCTCCAGGCCTATGTGGATCTGGATGGTAGCATATTATAGTGCGTACACACGGTTTGATTCCGTTTTCAATTCGATTTCTATGCAATATGGACTATTCGCCCTGTTCTGAAGGGTTTTTTTACTCCTTTTCGATTTCCACTATTTTCTATTCGATTTTCCATTAGATGTGCATTCAATGTGCTATAAGATTTGCTATAAAATTTGCTATTAGATCAACACTGGCTTCAGGCAGGAGATGGACATCGAATCGAATGCTGCAATTAACACATTAGATTTTCACTCTCTACTATTAGATTTCCACGATATAGTCTTGGCTGCAAAGACTATTTTTGTATTTGATTTACACTACATGGGAGCGCGCATTGGGATCGAATCTGCATCGAATGTAGAAACACTATTCGATGCCCATTCAGTTTTCTTTTCGATTTTGCTTCTATAAGCAAAATCGAATAGAAAAATAATGCATATCTCACCGTGTGTATGCTCTTTTAGGTGCAGACAGTTCATCTTCATTTAACTGTGACTCAGCTAGAATTGCGTACACAGATAAGTCTGAAAGTACCCCACTTGTGGGTGTTGGGGTATTGGTGTAATTGTATACAATAATGATGTCTGAAGTACTACCTTTTGGTTGCGACATACTGACCCCGTGAGCTGGGGGCTCCCAGTTTCTTGTTACGCCATTGATACCTCTTGTCATCAGTTGTAAGAATCAGGCGTAGAAACTGCCGGTGGGCAGAAATAAAAGCATCAGATATAAAAGATGGAATTACTGTAACTATAGAGAGATGGTAGATAATTTGAACTCCTGTTTCCAAATGAAATATGCTTAAGATGCAGGCTTGAAATGATACACATTACAAAAAGTAGGTTTGCAAGTCACAAAACTTTTTTTTTCCAGGGCAATAGTGATAAATGTATGCCTTTGTCATAAATATGAATCCTTTATACCTAGTCAGTTAACAAATTCTTCTTTAGTGCTTAGTAAATTACTCAACATAGAAAAATGCAGAATATTTGTGTTTCTCAGAATTCAGGTATCCATATAGTATACAGTAGTTTCTAACTATCACAAAATGAAGGATGACTCTGAGGCATTCTTGTTGAACTTAATGCTAATGGCATGTGTTGATCTTCTAAGAGGCCACCTCCACACTTTCACCTGAGGTCCTGGAATGATAATATTGGCGTGTGGGTGGTGGGAACAGTAAGCTCAATATTGCCTGGGGTACCAAAAAACCTTGCAAAGGCCCTGGATGGGAGCATACTTAAGTACAAACAGTCACTTAACTATAACTCAGCTAGAAATGTGTATACAGATAAATCTGGAAGCACACCGCTTGCGAGCGCTGGAGTACTGGTGTAATTATATATTCAATAATGATGTCTGAAGTACTACCCTTCAGTTATGACAGTGAACCCATTAGCTGTTAGTACTTATTATATGAAATTGCCATTTATTTGCATTCATTTTTAATTTGTACTACTGCAGGAAAGATTACCCTCTGAGCGCATATGCATCAACCTCTAAACGAGCCAATAGCTGCTTCTTCCAACACGCCTGACTGGTGCTCAGATTATTTACATATATTTTGTATGTTGGGATTGGTGTGCCAAGAGAGTATATCAGGCGAAGCAATTCTGTCTTTCTCACCTTTATGTTCTGTGACCACAGAAAAACAGCATGAAATTATGTCATAATCTCAGTGCAATACAAAATATTATATGAACTAAATTTAAAAGGAAGAGACTAATGATGTTACAGTAACATGGAATTGCGACCCCATGTTACTGACCATGGGGTCCCGACCATGAAGGTCAGGACCCACTTTGGGGTCAGGACCCACAGTTTGAGAATCGCTGGTCTAATCATCAGTCACATTAGCCATTAGATTTAGATCTTACTCATTTACAATAATGGTAATCCCACATTGATCCTCTATCTATAAAAAATTGTTGGGCCCTTGAGCAACTTGCCGGCCCTCCATTAACATAATTGTATTAAATCAAATGCAGACCATGGAAGGTGAGTGGTGGCAGTTTGCTTGGAAGGTCTCCTGAGCCTGGAACAGCTTGCAGCCAACAGCATTGACTCCCCATCATCAACAGCGCAAGAGTCAAAGAAGCTGGTGGTAACAGGTGTCATCTGCCTTCTGCTTGCTGCCCGTCACATTTCTGCTACTGGGGATGGGGCAACCAGTAACAGCTGAGCTGCAGAGAGGCCAAGCGAAGGCACCAAAATGCTGTCATGTCATACATTAATGTACTATTTGCGGTGAGCCTCTGTCTCGCCCACTTTACTCAGTAAGTAGACGACTGAGTGCTGGCGTGCAGGTGGGTCTAGGAGACTTGTCCACTTTCCTAGGCGGAAGTGGCAGAATGCCATCCAATATTTAGAGGCCTCCTGGCAGTTTTGGGAGAGCAGGCAGGCATTACTTAACTAACAATTATTTTCCAACAAAACTAATCTGTGTTTTGCAACCACCACCCCATGTCCAAAGGCACCTATTATAAAATATCTTCTCATCCCCTTTGTCAATGCCCCATCCAGTGGATGTGCGAGTTCGGATTGGGGTAATTCGGACACCCCCAGACACCCCCCAATATGAACTACTTTCCAAACCTGTTCATCTAGTTAATGATGACAGACTGGGGTAGTGACCTGGTAGTCAAAAATAAGAAATGTTTGGGTTGGAAACTCATGTTGTAATATGCTTTTTGCTTGATAGAGGAATCCAGTGACCTGGTAGTCAAAAATAAGAAATGTTTGGGTTGGAAACTCATGTTGTAATATGCTTTTTGCTTGATAGAGGAATCCAGAGAAAACGTTTCCAGGGGTAACTGAAGCATGCAGTTACAGCAATATCATTACAATACAGTATATTGTCAAGATCTGGGATTGTTTTAAAAATCTCTGTAAAAATACATAGGCCTTATTTAAAAGCGGCTCACTATACTAATAACATTTCTGTAAAGCAGGTGTGGTTGTATATAATACATTTGACAAAAATGTAAATGATAGTATAATTTTATGCAGCAACTTTCTAAATCATACACTTTCCAGTAAAATCAGTGGCAGCTATGCATTAGGGGGCTGCTTCAGAGGTGGACACAGCTCCGATTTATATTAAGTTGGTCAATATTTAGAGGACTGCTCATGTGTCGGAGATGCAGTGCGCATGTGTCTCCATACAGCTGTGATGGCAGCCACAGTGTCCTAAGGACAAGTCGGACCCAGTGTATGGGGGCCTTCAGATCTGCTGTAATTGAAGACGCAGCACCGATGCACACTGGGCCCACAAGTCGCTAAGTTACTGATCTCCTGCCTCTGATATCAATGTTTTCTCTGTTTTCTCTGAGGATAACACTTAAATGAATCAGGTGATACAGTTGTTTTTAAATGGTGATCAAGATGTGAGATGTGTGAAATATTTACCCTCGAATACTTCACAGAGATTGTCAGCTTTTATGTAGAGAGTGCAAAAGGTCTCTGAAGGGGTTTGTAACATTTGAAGAGAAGAAACTGCAGTAATGCAGAGAGATCTCCATGGTAACACACACTGAAAATATTGTACATTTTCTTGTTTACTTTGCAGTAAGGCTGATGAATTGATTTTTTCAGTTGCCAATAAATCAGAGTTGACGACAAGTCTAGTTAACATTAAATATGTCAAACAGATTGCTGTTTTCAGGGAAAGTAGATTTACTCATTTAAAGAAATATATTCTGCGGTAGATAGGTCACTTATGTATTGCCTCTGAATGTGAAACGGTGTGAAAATAGACAACAAATATATAACTTGACTGCAAAGAATAATTACCTTTACTGTGTTACACTAATGATAACACAGTAATAAAAAATGTCATGCTGTAGAAATATTGTACAGCACCATATTTTCCCTATCGGTGACTTTTTGCAGAGTCCTGCTTCCCATGTTAGTTTTAATTAGCGTTCCTTCGATATTTGGTGACATTCTGTTTGTTAGATGAAGGTATAGTCGAATCGGCTCTCAATATGGGTAGTTTGATTATGACCATCCTCATGTACGAGGTGTGCCTATTGAATAATTAGACTGATATCATTTACAATTAATTATATTAAGTACATTTTCTTAATTCTCCTTCAATGCACTCAGGTTCTGCATCCACACACCACTGATTGTGTATTTTTCATTAGTCAAGGCAATGCTGTAGTTGTCTCAACAGCTCAATCTTTTTCTTCTTTATCTCAGTAACTGATGCAAAATGGGTTCCCTTGAGTGCAGATTAGAATTTAGAAAGACACCTCAGCCGTGCCATGTTAAAATAAGGGGGAGTGGCCTGCAAATAAGGCATGGCCAATGTGAAAAGGCATGGCCAGGCCTCCTCCCTAAAAAAAAAAAAAGAGAAAAAATTACTTATTTTGTGCCCAAGGTGGGCCCAGGTGTCTGATCCATTGGACGGTGGGGTAAAACTCGTATGCAGGGAGAAGAAAAGGACAGACTGCTGCTGCAACTCCCCAACTCCACACACAGCCCTGAGCAACATGTGCTGGGATTGAGAGTGAGACTGCTGCAGCGGCTCTCTCTCGCGCTCCATGCAACCCCTCCAACAGACTCAGGCCCAGGTAAAAAGTAACCCCCCACCACCACCACCACCACCACCACCACCACCATCATTATTGGTGCCACTGGTTCTAGCACAGCAATCTGTTTTTTTTACTGTGTTTATTGAAGAAGAAGAAGAATAACAACAATTGCAATCTGTTTCTTGACCAGAAACTGTTTCACAGAGAGAACTGTGTGGGATGGTGCATTTTCCCGATGAACTCTTAAACCATTTTTCCACAACTTTGGCCTTCCTTCTGATTCTTTTATGTAAAGCTTCTAGAATATTTTTGTAATGTCGATTCACTGTTACACCTTCTAGTACCCAGTCTGCCAAAATAATAAGCTTGTGATACATTTATTTAGTATACATCCATAGCATTTATGGTTTTGTACCTGCTTTGTTGGGACCACTTTTAGGGTCTAAACAGTCCAGTGTTGCCTGGGTGCTTCTCCTCAAACACATCCCAGCTGCTGGTGCCTCGCAAAGGTGCAGCCTTATCTGGAAGTAGTTAGGGATGAAGTCAGGTTTTCGGTTAAATCGATGCATTTCCCCACCTACAGGTAGTCTCAGTGGCTTCCTCAGAATAAATGGTGAGGTTTTTAGCTGCCGGGTTTAGATCCCGTTACTCGTGCTGTTGCTTGGCAACGTCCCCGAACTTCCGCCCGGCAAGCATCCACAGTGCGGCTGATGTCAGCAGCCGTGGAGGGCGGTAATTTTGAATAGCCAGCATCTGCTGGGAACAGACGCCGGTTATACCTTCTTTGACCCTGCGACAGTAGTCAAGTAGTGTTCCTGGTTCCTGTTACCTTAGCCTGTTTGCTCCGGAGTTCCAGTCCCTGCTTCAGCTAAGTTGCCTGCTTCATTCCTGCCGTCCTCTTGCCTTCACCTGTATCCTTGTGGGTACCTGTGTTTGGGGCTTGCCCCTTGCAGTGTTGGGAATTGAGGGAAGAGGTTGTTGGATTTTTGGTACCATCATCTGAGCATTGTTGCCTACATTATTTACCTTTATTCCATCATTTGTGCATTGTTGCAATTGTCATTATTAGTATACCATCATTTGTGCATTGTTGCCATTTGCCATTTATTTATATATCACCATCTTTGCATTGTTGCATTTATCAGGCTTGACACAGTAACCACCACTGTGCGTCATTGCCTATTGTGTCCAGTGAGGGGTCCCCTGGCCTGCCAATTCAGGGAGTAGTTAGACTTCCTCTTGTGGTCTGGCCGTCTCCGTGGTTCCGTTGTCCCTCCTCAAGACCTGGCAGCATCGGGGTTGGAGCTGGCCTAACCGGCTCCTTTGAACGTGGCTGTTATAGGTGAAGCCTAGTTTCTGCACGGACCCACAGACCTTGGTTCAGAGGCAACAGAGTTAGGGGGCAGGTTCGTGGATCTTCCTCGGGGTCTAACACTGAGAACTATTTTCCAACTAGTTCTCCATCTGATCTGGTAATTTATCCCCCATTGCGGATCCATCATATTAACACCCTTTTTAAAAACACCCAAACCCACCGCCATGTACCAAGACCTAGCTGATGAGCTGAACAATCTCTATTGCAATTTTTAAACCAAACCATACCCTCTGTGCTGCCCCAAATGTCGACAGCCACATCCAGTCACTCCAGGTCACCCAAGTAGAGGTAGAGGAGATGTTCAAGAGAGCCAAACCAAGGAAAGCACCAGGTCCTGACTGGGTGTCACCATCTGCCCTGAGAGTATGCGCGGGTCAACTTGCCCCCATATTCACCAGGATCTTCAACAAATCACTGGAGCTACGCAAGGTTCCCTCTTGCCTCAAAAGCTCCACTATTGTTCCGGTCCCGATGAAATCAACTATTACAAATCTGAATGACTACCGTCCGATAGCTCTGATGTCTGTGATCATGAAAACATATAAGCGCCTGGCACTGAACCACCTGAAAGCTGTGACTGGCCACCAGCTAGACCCCCTCCAGTTCGCCTACCGATCTAATCGATGCGTTGAGGACGCAGTCAACCTGGGCCTGCACTACATTCTGCAGCACCTATGCAAGGGTCCTGTTTGTCGACTTCAGCTTGGCTTTCAACACAATCATCCCCAACATCCTCCACCCCAACTACTCCGCCTAGGAGTCCCTGTAGCTACGTGTTCTTGGATTGCAGACTTTCTGACTGATAGAAAACAAGCTGTGAAAGCAGGGGAAACCACCTCCCAAGTGCGGTCCAGGAGTCCCCCAGGGCTGTGTACTCTCACCCCTGCTCTTCTCCCTGTACAGCAACGACTGCACCTCAGAGGCACAATCAGTAAAGATAATCAAATTCGCAGATGACACTACGGTCATTGGCCTTATCAAGGACGGGGACGAATCAGCCTACAAACAAGAAGTGGACTGATTGGCCCGGTGGTGCAGCAGCAACCATCTAGAGCTCAACCCACTTGAGATGGTATTGGACTTTAGGAAGAAGGCTGTTGGTGTTCCTTTGCTAACAATTGCTGACAGTGTGGTGTCGCTAGTGGACTCCTTCAAGTTCCTAGGAACCACAATCTCCCGGGACCTTAAATGGGGGCCCAACACTGATACTATTGTTGGAAAAGTGCAGCAGAGGCTATTCTTCCTTAGGTAACTGAGGAAGTTCAACATCCCACAGAAGCTTCTGCTCCTCTTCTACTCAGCAATTGTGGAGTCTGTTCTGTGCTCCTCAATACTGGTCTTGTACGGCTCCACCAGTGAGAGAGACAAATGCAGACTCCAAAAGGAGAAGATATATATATATATATATTATATATGTCTGGCATCTCCCCGGACTCACTGGCTCTGGTGCCTTCAAGGGGGGCTCAAACAGCCCAAATGCAAACACCTCCAATCCGAACAAGCGGCACTCAGAGACTTGTAGTGAAGTGAACTTTAGTGCTTTATTACGCAATTACAACGTTTCGGGGCTCGCGTCCCCTTCGTCAGGATAACCTTGCAGAAGTAAAACATCGCTTTAAATAGCATAAAACTTACCCCTCCCCGCCTGCTCCCTGCGTCCGCTCCGGTCACCGGGCATCACGACACCGCCTCATCACCGCCTCGTATTTAGATGCCGTAGCGTCTTAATTCAGACGCTAACAAATTTTGCATCTAAATTTAGTTGGGTATAGGGGTACATAGGGGGGCAGTGTGCAAAACACTATTAAACCTGTTAACAATGACACTGGTTGACGTAACAGCTGTTGACTTTGTTTATTCCACTATCCACGCCAGCCCGAAGCGTGGCGAGTGCAGGCGGAATACATGTGAAGTTATCCACGTCCCCTCGCGGGGCTTGCTGCGCTCACCACGCTTCAGGCTCAGTGGCCCGCTGTGCTCGCCACACTATATAACATCAACTCCATGCCGACGTGGATAGTGGGGGTATGAAAAGGTTGGTAGGTCACGTACCCCATCCACTCGCCACGCTTCGGGCTGGTGTGGATAGTGGGGTTGTTTCAGGAACACATTCACACCTGCCATATCATACACCTGAGACAATAATGACGACATGTGTTAACTGGAAACTGGTTTTTAGTGAATAATAAAGAAGATGAATGAAGAAAAAATGATTAAATAACAATACAATTAATTTGAAGAAGAAAAAAAGACACAAAATTTTTTAGAAAGAAGTCATTGTTCAGAAACTGCAGTGCCATAATCAGCAGTAGAAGACGACGCAGCAGCTGAAGTTCGACGCTGTTGCCTCTGCGGCGTCAACTTTGTCTGCCTGGGGGAGCAGGGTCAGCGCGTGCAGGATTCTGCACCAAGTGTCTTTCTCCAAGTCTTTCTCCGAGTCTGCCTTGAAAAAACTGTCACAAGTGAAACGCGCATCGGCGTTTCAGTGTCCATATGCTATGTTTAAACTGTGATGCTTTAATCTAATATGACTGTATATAGTTTACTTCCATAGCAGTGTGATAAGAACTGACTGCACTTGCTCTGCCGGCTGTATAAACATAGCCGGAGAAGCGGCTGCAGGAACATAACTAATCCCCATAAAAAGTGTGATAATATATACATGCACCTACTTGGCTGATTACAATGATATAGTTGAATAAATGGCTTAAGGGATATCAGTGACCCTTTACAAACGGGGCAATAACATACAAATGCACCTGCTATATAGCCAGCAGCAATAAGCTAAAAATGCGGTGGTAAAATCATAAAATCAATCGAATCCGCATGAATACGAGATTGTGAAACCAACTGAAATAGCAGAGTACTGTTAATTGTGTCAACTCAATCTATCTGACTCGGAACACATAGCCAGTGAGACATTCATAAACATATGTCGACAAATATGCGAAAACAGACAGGTGGTGGAGCGCTAACACAAAATTAGAATTTGACCAATTGGGTATAACAATTATTTTATTTGCTAAAAAGGTATATTAAAATGGTATAGACTCATTTAAAAAGCAATTGCAATTCATAACACAATATGATAAAGTGCACAGCCTATTGGGGAACATATAATAGCATGTTTGCAGTTGGAAATATCTCACTTGTTCCAATTTATCATATTGTGTTATGAATTGCAATTGCTTTTTAAATGAGTCTATACCATTTTAATATACCTTTTTAGCAAATAAAATAATTGTTATACCCAATTGGTCAAATTCTAATTTTGTGTTAGCGCTCCACCACCTGTCTGTTTTCGCATATCTTCCTTCTTATTGGGGGCTGACCTCCCCATGGTGTGAGCAGCTTGCCAAATAACCCACCTCAAAGCGCCTGTATACCCCGCCCCACCGAGGTGGTACGGTGTATATTCTTTATGTCGACAAATATGCCTGCCTTAGCAACACAGAATCTAGCAGTCACAATAGTCGGCAATTCCAGCCGCTTACTACACACAAAGTTACTGCATACTCTATAAATGTAATAGTTGTGAATACCCAGCAGTCATATCAAACAGTCTGCAAGATAAATTGTTGCGCATGAAGTCCAACAGATTTGCAGATGGGACAATCTGAGTAGCAATAACAAATCGACAGGCTTATCTGCCAATTCCAGCCCCAAATTCTTGTGTACTCTCTAACGCTGAAAAAGCGGTGATACGCACTTTTTGCAGCTAATCCACTGATGAGATTGTGAATACCCAGTAGATATATTCAAACAGTCTGCAAGATGAATTGTTACATATTCGCAGATGGGACAATCTGAGTAGCTACAATAAATTGACAGTTTTGTCTGCCAATCACAGCCATAAATCCTTGTGTATTCTCTAAACGCTGAAAAAGCGGTAATATGCAGGCTTTGTTGACAAATCTGCTGTTGAGATTGTGAATACATAGTAGACACATTAAACAGTCTGCAAGATATATTGTTACGTATTAAGTCTAACATATTCACAGACGGGACAATCTGAGTAGCAACAATAAACCGACAGCACTGTCTACCAATCCCAGCCATAAATTCTTGCGTATTCTCTAACGCTGAAAAGCGGCAATACACATTTTCTGCAGATAATCGGCTGATGAGATAATATCAGTAGATACAATAAATTGGCAACATTGTCTGCCAACCCCAGCTATAAAACCTTTGTGCATGTGCAAACTCTGAAAAGCGGCGATATATAACACTGGTAATTAATTCCTGCCTGGATAACACTGACAGCAATAATAAATCGGTAAAAAGTGTGATACATTTATGAAATCCTGCATGCCAGCCAATACTGAATGGCAGCAGCACACAGTGCAATTACTGTACTTGATCGCGCAAACTGGAGATTATGCAACCAAATCACCTACTATAATTATAAAAAATGTGTGATATGTGAATTAAAACACATGATACAAATCGAATGATCACACATTTGTTTATTTAGCATCACAGTGGGAGAAAATTCCTAAGGGAAATAAAAAGAGTGACCTACGAAAGAGTGTCTTAAAAAAGCACTCAACGGTAATATTGGAACAACTCTTCTATAGAAACATAGACAAAATCTCCCTAGTAAACAAGAATTGAATAAAGACACATAAAGGACACTGACAACCATAAAAGCAAACATTATTAAAAAATTAAAAAGATAAAAAATTAAAAACTTTTTTCACACATTTGAGATATTTCACTCATTGGACAGTATCTATGGTACTTATGTAGTATCTGGGCTGCCGATTTCTAAATCGGGTCGGATCGGGAGATCGCATCGCATCGCATGCGACCATGCGATTCGATGCGATGCGATGACCCGATTTTTCCATAGGAATCAATGTTAAAATGGACTGAGTCCATTTTAACATGGAATTCAATGGGAAAAATGGGTCCTTTTCATACCCCTACTATCCAAGTGGGCATGGAGTTGGATATAAACCTGTGGCGAGCGTAGCGAGCCACCGAGCCCGAAGCGTGGCGAGCGAAGCGAGCCCCGCGAGGGGACGAATACCGTCCCCTCGCGGGGCTCGCTTCGCTCGCCACGCTTTGGGCTCGGTGGCTCGCTACGCTCGCCACAGGTTTATATCCAACTCCATGCCCACTTGGATAGTAGGGGTATGAAAAGGACCCATTTTTCCATAGGAATCATTTTAACATTGATTCCTATGGAAAAATCGGGTCATCGCATCCGATATCGGATGCGATGCGATGCGATATCGCATCGCATCGCATCTGATTGTATGCCTTAACTTAAGGCATACAATCAAAAAATCGGCAGCCCAGATACTACATAAGTACCGTATCTATTTTAAATACTACTAATAAAAAATATTGAAATTTTAAATATATACAATTCTCTCAATTTATCTTTGTGCGTCAACAAAAAAGACGGTACTCTTTACCTAGAACGGCGCCCATCGCGACCATCGTATGCACTAAAAAACGGGTGCGATGCGATGCCCGCAATTTCCCATAGGGATCAATGGTAAAAGTGAGATTGGACGCGATTTTAGTGTTCAATGCCTCAATGCCCGCGATTTTTCCATAGGAAACAATGTTAAATGGGCCACAGAGCCCAAATAGTCACCCTAAAGTCTGAAATGGCCCCCACAATTGTTAACGCCACCCCACGATCAACGTCAACCCAAAGCGTGGCGAGCGCAGCGAGCCCGCGAGGGGCGGCGGTACGCGTCCTCCGACCTTTTCATACCCCCACTATCCACGTCGGCGTGGAGTTGAGAATAGAATAGAGTGGCGAGCGCAGTGAGCCACCGAGCCCGAAGCGTGGCGAGCCCCGCGAGGGGACGCGGATACCTTCACAGGTAAACGCGTCCCTTCGCGGGCTTCACAGGTATCCGCGTCCCCTCGCCACACTATTCTATTCTCAACTCCACGCCGACGTGGATAGTGGGGGTATGAAAAGGTCGGAGGACGCGTACCGCTGCGCTCGCCACACTTCGGGTTCATGTTGATCGTGGGGTGGCGTTAAAAATTGTGGGGGCCATTTAAGACTTCAGGGGGACTATTAGGGCTCTGTGGCCCATTTAACATTGTTTCCTATGTAAAAATCGCGGGCATTGAGGCATTTAACACTAAAATCGCGTCCAATCTCACTTTTAACATTGATCCCTATGGGAAAATCGTGGGCATCGCGTCGCACCCGTTTTTTATGTGCATGCGATGGCCGCGATTTTTTACCCCCGACGGCCGCGATGCCAATCGCGGGCGCCGTTCTAGGTAAAGAGTACCAAAAAGACATTCTTCTCTGTCCCTTTTTTTCTTCCTCCAAGTAAACTCCTGCAGGTAGGAGTCCAGTTGGTGTCGCGCAGTGCCCCTTTGGCGCTTATTGCACCACTTACAGGATCCCCACAACCTTTCTATATTTTGAGTGTGAACCCCGCTGTCCGGATCCAAGAAGTGGTACCGGTGGTTCACTCTGGCATGGTGGTACCCAGCCTGCTCCAGCTGCTCTGTCTGTTGCCCTCCAGCAGTCGGAATATATGGTGGTCCCGGGCTTCACGTGCCTTTCAATGGCAGCCATGAGGGTGCTGGCATCACACCTCTCAACAGCCGTCAGAATACACTTTCCGGTCTCTCTGGATATGCCTCGAAAACCCACTGCTGGGGCAGCATGCGGCCAATGTTGCTCTTGCACTTGACAAAGAGGCTATCGTCCACCTCAACTATGGTGCCAGGCCCGCCAATTTGCTGGTGAGGCTGTGACAGGAGGTCGATGGTGCAGGCCTCCCGCATTAAATTACTGTACTAGACAGTGGTTGCCTGGGATATGGAGAAATGGCGCTGGCAAAACTTGATGCTGGTCATCTCCTCTGCCCAGCAGAATACAAATCGTATGAGGCTGACGAAGGTCAGGTGGCACCCTCTGAACCACTGTGCTGCCCTCAGACTGACCTTTTTGGCACAGCTGCGGATATGGCAGCGCCACATCCACTCCCTCACACTGAGCCTCATTGGGTGTCCATTGGGGCAGGTCTGGGTCTCGGGTAGGACATTGTGGCCCTGCAAATAAGCCACCACCTCCTCCTCAGACTGAGGCAGATTGAGGATGGTCAGCTTCTCCATGACTGTAATATACGTGTGTCTCTCATGGAATTAAACAGCTGACTGACTAGGCTACCTGCGTAGCGCTCAATCTACCAGATGACTGACTTCGCAACAGCTGACTGACTACGCTAACTGCGTACCGCTCAATCTACCAGCTCACTGACTTAGCCGCGAGAACTAGATGCTGTACAGTACTGCCTATGCTGACTACACTACGCTACTTCTGACTGATTATGCGGTACTTGTTTAAGGACGCTGATAATGTAGATTACAGAAGTAAGGCAGCTGGCGAGCTGCCAGGATTCAAACAGGCGCTACGCTGATAACGTAGCTTAGAGAAGTAAGGCAGTTTGGCAAGCTGCCAAGATTCAAACACAGAGTGGCGCGCGCTGCCGCCGTGAAACTAAACAAGTACCGTTGATCCTTTTGACCTATTGCACATCAACCTTTTGGGGTAGACCTATTGACTGTCCATCTAGATACTGTCTATCCAATAATCCACACCCATCTATCCACCTCAGCTGTATTACATTAAGGGCCATTAACTAACTTTTTAAAGGCATCCCTAAACATGCACACAGCTATCAGCTGCATATGAACTGTATTGTGTGGGGAGTTTAATAATTGTTTTATTGAATATTGTAACAGCTTATGAATTTTGTGATTGTAATTAATTTACCCATAACATGCAATTTATTGTATGTAAAAAGGACTTCCGTGGGAGCTGTTGGGGAGTTTAAAGGAATGCACCTCCAAGACCCCCTACTTGTCCTCCACCAGCCATATTGAGAGGCTGGTGGGGAACAGGCTGCGGTCAAAACTCTGATTCAAATCAATGATTTGAATGGCTGATTGGCTGAGAGAGCTCTTTCAGCCAATTAGCAGCCGCTCCTTGATTTTAATGGGAGTTATGCTTATTTCATTGCCATGGCCACTGATGCAGCAATGTCTATATAGTATGTACTTGTTGTACAAGTACAGGGGGGGCGGCGGTACGCGTCCTCCAACCTTTTCATACCCCCACTATCCACGTCGGCGTGGAGTTGATTTTAGATAGACAATTAATAATCTTATAGGGGGGCCATTTAACATTAAAAACACCCATTAGGGTGTATATGGCATACAATGCGATGGTATATGATTTTAAATTGTATAACATTGGGTGCCATCGCGCAACATTGCATCGCATCGCATACCATTGTAAGGCTTATGGTATGCGATGCGATGGGTGCCGTGCTAGGAAACAAGTACCAGCATGTCGCTTAGCATCGGCTCCCCCTTTGCCCCATGTTTTCGGCGCTTTAGGCTCTGTGGAACCCTTGTGGTGCTATAAAAATAAAATATAATATAAAAGAAGTAATAGTAATGCTCATGTGAGGTAATGTCTCGGATACATGGTGGTGTAAAATAGTCAATAAAGTAGACAGTAGTGATATGTGCGGTCACAATGTAGCGGTGGGGGATCAGGACCCACCTGGATGTCATTCATCATGGGGGGTTAGGCTCCAAGGCATGAGTGTTTGGTTTAGGCAGCGGGGCAGGAGGTTAGTGTTAGGCACTAGTGAGGAGGGTTAGAGTCAGGACACAGGGGGTTAGGCTGCTATAAGGGAGGGTAGGGCCTGATTAAGGGTTCCAGTCTCCCTAGGTTAATACAGAAGTGGACACTCAGGCAGTTAGAGGATGAGGTCAGGGATGCTGAGGTGAGAGTAGAGATGTTGAGAGGTGAATGTGATGGTGGGGACGCTGAGGGGGAAGTTGGAGGAAGGATAAGGGCAGTGTTGCTGTGGGTGGAGTTAGAGGGAGCATGATGATGTGTGCATGTAACACATACTTCTGGTATACACCTTTTGCAGAATTTCATTTAAAATTAGGTGTAAATATGTGTGTATAAAAAAATGCTTTGTTACAATAAAGGGGGTGATTCTGAACTTATTCGGACAGAGCTAAATTCGGCCCCGTTCCGATGTTAGGGGGTCTGTGCTTGTGCATGGTCTTTTACGCACATGTGCAGCTACTCATTCTAAACGGCTTGGGCGACTTGCATAGTTGCTGAACTGTTCGCAGGGATTGGGGTGGGCATTGCCCATAGGAACGCCCAGCGTTTTATAGGTGTCCCCATGAAAATGCTGGGCTTTCCCATGCCTACGCAGGTGGTCAGCCACCTGTCCCATCTTTATTTCCACTGACTTTTATTTGCAAAGGCTGGAGAAATCATTTGATGGTCGGCGACCATCAAATGATTATTCCTTCTGCAGGTACATGCAAGGGGATGTGTTTTTGTTCAGACGCTCGGTGCTTGGTAAGCTCACAGAGTCAATCAGAATGACCCCCAAAGTGAGGAGTTCCTGATTTTATGTGCATACTATTTGCTATGAAGAGAATATTCACTGTCCTGATATTTGCTTAAGGAGTGCCTTCGTTCTACTTCTGGGCGAGGCAGCTGTCACAATTGGTTTCTGTATTGTTGAGACTGAGTCTTTTAAGTAGATGAGTATGCCTCTTAGGGACTGTGTGCCATGGCTATCCTTTTTATTATGAGCAGCCCACAGGGGAGGCGGAGCTCTGGAGCTCCTACTGTAGCCTTCCTAGTTTTTCCTGCAAAGGGATGCAAAGAGCCAGCGAGTAGGAGACCCCACTCTTCATGCTACTGGTGCTGCTGTTTCCTGTCATATAGTGGGACAGGCTGCTGCAGCTGGCAGTGATAGTGTGTGGTACCCAGGGGTGGCAGGTATGCAGAAGTAATGCAAAGCAATTGAAATGTAAACATCATGGTCTTTTCTCTTCCCAAATAGTTAATCGCAGAATAATGTTCACTTCATGTTCTTCTTCACAAACACTATTCAAACAGGGTTCTCATGAACACATCTCTTGATCCCTCCAGCACAATCTTTTTTATTGTAGGTTTGAGTTTTATCATTTTCCTACATTGCAATGCTCATGGTTGCCTACCTGACCATCTCCCTCAGGGAGAAAATGCTCTGTTCCTGGACTTCCCTGGTAATGTATGATTGCCAGCACTTGGGGTAATTGATAAGAAATGTGTCACCACAGGTGATGGCAATCCTATATCATACCTCCCAACTTTGTGAATCAGAGAATAGGGACACGCGAGCGCCCGAAAAGGGGGTGTGACGTATGCAAATGAGGCCACGGCTAATGCAAATTAAGCCGCATCCCCGTTTTCTGTTGCGAATAGATGCTGTGCATCACAGCATCTATTCTGTCAGATTGGGGAGGGGGACTCCCAACTGCCCCCCCCCTCCCCCGCAGCGGGACACTGCCGGCCGCGGGAGGGACGTGGGAACGTCCCAAAAAATCAGGACGTTCCTGCGTTTAGCGGGACAGTCGGAAAATATGCTATATTACCAGGGAAGGCTAGGAACAGAGCATTTTCTCCCTGAAGGAGAGGGTCAGGTAGGCAACCCTGGCAATGCTGTGATGTTCAGTATGTCAGTATTGACTATCAATTTACTATAGATCTGTATAATCTATTAATTCCACAGGTTCTTTGGCTGACTGACCTAAAACTTGCACTTCACCTGGTTTTAATTAGCCACAAGTGTAGTATTGTAAGTCTTATGCCGCTTATATGCGATGCCCTGCACCTAGTTCAAAATGCATGCGATGTGCTAAAGCATTGCGCTTTTTGAACTAGATGCGATGCAATCTAGTTAAAAATGTACGGGCAGTATATACTTCATGTGCTGTGTGATTGGACCATGTATGCACGGCATAAGTGTTTGAAGTGGAGCTTGTCAAATATAAACAATAAAAGTTGCAGGTGCCAGGATGGGGGTAAGGATGCCTACTGGGAAGGAACATAACAGGTGATCTCAATTGCCACAGGGGGGTATTGCATGGAAACCGTGGGTACTGGTGGCTGTTATTTGGGTGCATAGTGATGATAGATGCTCCTGGTGATTACAGTGGGAGAGATGAGCAGCATCTCTGGGTCTCCTGTTATTGCTATGGTATAACTCACCGACAGTTTGGATTCCGACAGTCGTTTCTCTGACATCTGAATCCCAACTGTCAAAATCCTGATAGGGACCAGCACATTCAAGCCCCTTGTGAGCTCGGTGGCAAGCTGCACATACCACATATTCTATTCTCACTCTATTGGGGGAAATAGCCCTTGTAAGTCAGGGGTGCCGGACGGGGTCCGGACAGTCGGGATCCCGACAGTCATTATCCCGACGTCGGGATCCTGACCTTTAAAACACAGACGGCTGGGTTCCCAATGGCTGTCGGTGATTCTCTGTGGGGGTCCACGACCCCCATAGAGGGAGAATAGAATAGGTGGTGAGCGCAGCAAGCCACCGTGCCCGCAAGGGGCTTTGTTGCTCTGGCCACGCTGTCTGAGTCCTGCCAGTCGGGATCCTGACTGTCGGAATGGCATACCACACCCGTAAGTTAGAATTCCAACTGTCGGGCACCTGGCAGTCGGGAATCCAATGTCAGGGAAATGACTGTCGGAATCCCTGCTATCGGTAAGTCATCCGGCACCCCTGTTACTGAGGAGGAAGAGAGGAGGGCAGCCACTCTGGGACTCCTTCCTGGTACTGAGAGTGTGGCATGCCACTAGGACATATAGCTCATCCACTGCCACTTGCTACTGCACATTCGGTTTGGGGGGAAAACTATTATTATTTGGAAAATCAAACATGTTTGAGTTTTACCTGTTAGTTTAACCTGCTATTTGTAACAGTTTTTAGCCATATGGGAGGGGACTATGTAAAAACCGGACCGGACTAGACTCCGGACCGCCGGACAGGACATCAAAATCTGCAGTACGGAGCTTATAGGGTCCGGTCCGTGTCCTGTTCGGGGGTGTCTTGTCCGGGGGGGTCCCTGTGATAGCTATCATCAGGGACATGGGGAAGGGGAGATTACAGCCTCCCTCTGTGGTCCGGACCGTCCGGTTTTTGCTACATGCCCGGACCATACAGGGAGACTTTATTCTACCCCTCCTCCTCTACCTGGTGACAGGTGTCACAGGCAGAACCCCCAGACAGGACACCCCCGGACAGGACACCCCCCGGACCGGACATTACAAGCTCCAAAAATGCAGGGTACTTATGAGTTATCTGGGCGCCCGATTTTTTGATTGTATGCCTTAAGTTAAGGCATACAATCAGATGCGATGCGATGCGATATCGCATCGCATGCGACCATCGGATGCGATGACCCGATTTTTCCATAGGAATCAATGTTAAAATTGACAGAGTCCATTTTAACATGGAATTCAATGGGAAAAAGGGGTCCTCTTCATACCCCTACTATCCAAGTGGGCATGGAGTTGGATATAAACCTGTGGCGAGCGTAGCGAGCCACCGAGCCCGAAGCGTGGCGAGCGAAGCGAGCCCCGCGAGGGGACGGTATTCTGTGTCCCCTCGCGGGGCTCGCTACGCTCGCCACGCTTCGGGCTCGGTGGCTCGCTACGCTCGCCACAGGTTTATATCCAACTCCATGCCCACTTGGATAGTAGGGGTATGAAAAGGACCCCTTTTTCCCATTGAATTCCATGTTAAAATGGACTCAGTCCATTTTAACATTGATTCCTATGGAAAAATCGGGTCATCGCATCGCATCCGATGGTCGCATGCGATGCGATGTGCCCGATCCGACCCGATTTAGAAATCGGGCGCCTGGATAACTCATAAGTACCAAATGCAGAGTTTGATGTCTGGGGGTTTTGTCCTGGTCCGATTTTTACCCATACCCATATGGGAGTTTTTGGTTGTTTTTTAGCTGGCTGATTATCGTTTGCTACCACACACTTTACTCACCATTGAATTAACCGGTACTTGTTTCCTAGCACGGCGCCCAGATTTTCTACGTACAGCACCGTAGGAAAATCGCATTGCATGGGCCATTATAGCGGCATGCAATGTGATTTTTTCATGTATTTTTTTTCTTACTTTACACCACTATATCGCATTGCATGTCCCTCAAAATCACATGCGATTTTATAGGGTGTGCAATGCCATGACATTAGGTATACAAAGCGTGGCGAGCGGCGGCGGAACGTGTCCTGCGACGTTTTCATTACCCCACTATCCACGTCGGCGTGGAGTTGAATTTATATAGTGCGGCGAGCCACCGAGCCCGAAGCGTGGCGAGCGGACGCGGATTACTTGTATTCCGCGTCCCCTCGCAGGGATCGCCACGCTTCGGGCTCGGTGACTCGCTGCGCTTGCCACACTATATAAAATCAACTCCACGCCAACGTGGCTAGTGGGGTAATGAAAAAGTCGGAGGACGCGTTCTGCCACCGCTTGCCACGCTTCAGGGTGGAGTGGATAGTGGGGGGGGGGGGGGGGGTGTTAAACCTATTTTTGGGACACACAATCATATTATTGTATACCTAATGTCATGGCATCACACACACCCTATAAAATCAAATGCGATCGCATGCGATTTTGCAGCTGATGCGATGGCCCGGGGCAGAGAGAGCAGTGAATAAATTACATCGCACAGCCCTAAAATGGCCCATGTGATTCGATTTCTCTACACAGAATAGCCCACTAAGCAAATAGCTTAGTGGGCGCCATGCCAGGAAACAAGTATCAATTAACCTTTTGCTTTCAGCATCCAGTCTGGTGGTCTGCAGCCTTCTTTACACCAGTGTGCCTGAAACATGCATTTCCTGCAATTGTACACTAACACTACAGTTTACTAACGTTCTGTGTCTTAAGTTGTTTCCAGTTTGCATGCATTGTTGCACAGTTCCGTTACTGACTGCTTTTACTAGCATGCAATACCTATCACAGTATTAGGGTTACCACCCGTCCGGGATTACTCCGGACAGTCCGGTAATTCATACCGGCGTCCGGAGTCCGGAAGGGTGGCTGTCCCGGACTATACATTGTCCGGTAATTGGTCCCCCCGTGGCAGCCCGCCCGGCCGGCACCACCTATACTGATGCGAGAGGCTGCAGTGCGCCGGCTGGCCATCAGTGACAACATCATTTACATACCCGGCCGGGCAGGGTCCCACCCCGTCGTGAGGAAGCCGGCGCCGGGAGGAGGGCAGCGGGGCGGTGATGATGACGTCAGACGGACCGTCCTCCTAATCTCCCCCTATGTCTGTTGTTGCTGAGTGACACTCCGCTGCTTCTGCGCTGGCTTGCAGGGAGGAGGTGGGACACAGAGCTCCGGCTCCTCCTGCGGGCTGCGACCATGTGACCTAGGATGGGGAATCCTGATGACTACTAAAACGGTAATGGTACTTATCCCTCCTTCTGACCCATGTTATGGGTTCCATGCTTTTATCTTCTTTTACCATGTGAGTGTGCCTAATAAATATTTGTATTTGTGACTGTGAAAACGGTATTTGCACCATATTTGCTTCTATCGAGTCCCATTTAGGGCACAAAGAGGAAGAATATATCTTTGAGAAGTAGACATATATGCTTGATATGCAATTTTAATACAAACCTTTGTGAGTGGAATATTAAAATAAAATAAATCCACCCTTTCTGTATAGTGTTGCACTATGTCTTTTCTTGTTTGAGTTTCAGAGGAAAAGAATTACAAGCTGCACGGACCTGGCTTGCTCACTGGCTATTTCAAATCTCACGGTTCATCAGCCAATCAGGAGTGGTGGCTCCTGATTGGCTGTCGGACCGCGAGACGGCGCGAGATGTGAAATAGCTAGTGAGCAAGCCAGGTCCGTGCAGCGCCTAGCTCCCCGTGTCCCGGCCGGCGCTCTGTTATAGCCTGCCTGCCTGCCAATAACACTACTGGTACACCGGATGCAGTGGCACCAAAGATCAGCCCACCCACAGTCTCCCCCCGCACTTAGGAATCACAGCCGGCAAGTGAGAGCGCTCCCCGGAAGCGCTCTATCGCATTACCGTCTGCCTAGAAGTTGCACCTCGTATAGCAGGTGGTCTATAGTGCCGGCGTGCAGGACCACTGGCAGCTCAGCACCTGGATGCAGACGGGGACTGATCATGTGGCAAGCGATCGAGTCCAGCCCAGCAAACCGTGTGAGAGAGCATTAAGGTACCGACTCCTATATTGGGGCAACTGGGACGCCAGACCCCCTTCCCAGGGCTCACCCCAGCTTTACAAGCAAACTAATTATTTGAAAAGCACAGGCTCAGCCCATTGAGATGGAGACATTATTATCCTTTTGCACCAGTGAAAGTTACCACACTCTGTAAGTATAGCAGCGCCACAACACATGATAGCATCACAGGTAAGCGCGGTGTTAGACTACAATCCTGTTACCTGCCTGTTTAAACTCCCCCTTGGCAATGAGCATTATTAATATTCCCCCCTTGGCAACGAGCATTAATAATATCCCCCCCCCCCCGGCAACGAGCATTAATAATATCCCCACCTTGGCAATGAGCATTAATTAAATTCCCCCTTGGCAACAAGCATTAATTAATCTTGGCAATAGGCATTTGTTCTCCCCCTTGGCAAAAGGCATTTGCACTCCCCAGTGGCATTGAGCATGAAGGCCCTGGCATCCAGCACAAAACCACTATCAATTAACATGTAGGTAAGCAACACTTATATCTAATAGGCATTACGGTATATGTAATGGGCATCACAGTGTGTGGCATAATGTGTAATGGGCATTAAGGTGTTTGGGATAATGTGTAATGGGCATTACGGTGTTTGACATAACATGTAAAGGGCATTACAGTGTGGAATCATGTGTAATGGGCCTTATGGTGTTTGGTATAACGTGTAATGGGCATTACAGCATGGGGTATAATATGTAATTGGTGTGACGTGCAATAGGCATTACGGTGTAAATTTTTGGCATAACATGTAATGGGCATTATGGCATGTGGTATACTATGGCATTTTGTACACTATGTAATGGGTGTGTGACGTGTAATCGGCATTATGTTGAAAATTTTTGACGCGCGCCTACGGCGCGCACTGTCTGTGTTATTCCGACTTTCCAAAATACCTTTTCAGTCCTAGCATATCGTGTAATGGGCATTGTGGTGTATGGCGTAACATGTAATGGGCATCTTGCTGTGTGGCATAACGTGTAATGGGCATTATGGCATGTGGCATACTATGGCATTTTGTATGCTATGTAATGGGTGTGTGACGTGTAATCGGCATTATGTTAAAAAAATTTGACGCGCGCCTACGGCGCGCACTATCTGTGTTATTCCTCCTTTCCTAAAAACTTTCTCAGTCCTGGCATATTGTGTAATGGGCATTGCGGTGTATGTCGTAACATGTAATGGGCATCACGGTGTGGGGCATAACATGTAATGGGTATTACTGTGTATGATGTGTAACATGTAACTGTTATGGTATGCAAAATCAAGAATGAAATTGAAGCAAAGGTTAAAAAAATTCAACATAAGGGGGTAAAAGGGCGGAGCTGGGGGCGGGACATGGGTGGGGCAGTGGGTGTGTCAAGGGGTGGGCCAATGTCCGGGAATCTCTCAACAAAAAGGTGGTAACCCTACACAGTATACATATGAAATACCAATGGTCGTCAAAATACCGGCGACCTTAAGGTTGAGACTTTAGTATGAAGAATCCTGACATGGGCTTTCCTCCTCCAAGGCAGCTGCATTGCCCACTACCTCCTCTTTACTTAGCGCCCACGACAACAGAAACTTACTACAATTTTTCTTGAGAGAAAAATACTAGTCTCATGACGTCATCATGCAGTCATCCTATCAGAACTCTTCTCTCACAGGCTAACCGCACGGCCGCCGGCGAGAGCTGAGCTGCTAGTGGTCCCTGCTTCAGACCGACGCAAAGGCCCCGGGGGCGGGGCTTAGAGACGAGTAAGGAAGCGTTAGCTACTTCCGGTTACAGAATGATACTGTACTGCTTGTGCTGCTGCACAGATCCTGAACACGGTGTGACACTGGCATTAGCTGGGGAAGTGTTTCAGCGTTGCACAATGCCTGTGTTTGCTTGTTTCCAGAAAACATAGCAGTTTTGACCGTGACGTAAATAAGGGTAGGTGATTACCGTGTTGTGTGCAGTAGCCATGTAGCAGGGGTGTCTCAGGTTGTCCTGTCCCTAGAGATGTCAGTCATAGTTTATACATGTTTCATAGATATTTACTGAATAAACGTGTTATTCACATTATGTTGTAAATGAGAAGCTGTTTATAAATATATTAGTAGAAATTCAGTTTGCCAGTATTGCATACCTCCCAACATGACCATCTCCAGGAGGGACACAAATGCGCTGCTCCTGGACTTTCTTCTTAATGCATGATTACCTTCATCTGTGTTGAACAGGTTAATTGCGAAGAAAGGCGCTTCACCACAGGTGATGGCAATCGTACATTAAGAGGAAAGTGCAGGAGCAAAGCATTGTGTCCCTCCTGGAGGGGGTCATGTTGGGAGGTATGGTATTGTCTAGGTTAGGAGTCTCCAACCTGGGTGCGAAAAGCATGCCCAAATATGGGAACAGTTATTTTGATTTAACCACCTGTGCTGAAGCCTGAATGTCAATAAACCTTTGAATATGTTTTTCACACTGACATATATTTCCTGGGTTATTGCACACGCATCAATATAGGATATTGGTCAGTGGGAAAGGGTCATGGTAGATTATGCCGGGTCCAGCATTCTGGGATTTCAACCCAGGTTTGGATCCGGAACGCTTGCGGGTCCAGGCGCAATGTTACCGGGTATCTATCATCTTCCAGCGCTGCCCTGGCCCCGCCTTCAGATGACGCCACCCACCCTGCTGCTATTGTGAAAGCGTTTGCAAGCCGGGTCGCACCTGTGATTTTTTTACTCGGCTTGCAAGCGTGCGCCTTGAGGACCGAGGTTGGGAATGCCTGTTCTTGGTCCATTTATATAAATACAATATACATCTTTTATCGTACGACATTTTAACCTGTGATAAGATGTGCAATCTCAAAAAAACATTGTACAAAGTTTGTTCTCCCCAGTAGAATGTAATAGATTTCACTTCTCTTGGATTTGCCGCCTAGAGAGATTTTTGCTAACCATCAGCCCACCAAGGGCAATTTGTTCCTGAAGCTAATTAGAGAGCACATACAGTTCCTCATATACAGCTATTTATAATATTATTGTAAATATTTGTTTAACTTTGGCCTTTATTAACTGCTATCTGTAGTTTGCTTCAATTGAATACTGGCAATATTATGAATACGACGATGTGCTGTCAGCTCTTTGTTATGGTATGTTATTTATTGCTTTTCTTTTCTCTCCAGAGTAGAGAAGACCTGGGAGATGGCTGGGCGCAGGAAACAAGCTCCTCCAGTGAAGCTCGACGATGGAGCCAAAAAACGACTATGTTGGAATATGCATGAAGACCGGAGGAACGACTTAACCATAGAAGAGAATGGCGGCGAACCAGAACCAAGCACATCGTTTTCTTTCACAAATGATAGTCTTGAAAGACCAGTTTCCACCTTTGACCAATCCATTTTTAGATTAGAACTACAAACAAAAGATCTTTTGGAATCTAATAACAGTGTGGCCCAATTGTCTGTTGACTTTAGCATTGTGGTCTCTCCTCTTCCTAGAGATGATGTTTGGAGAGCATTGCTTGGTACATTCTGTCTTCATTGTATTTCTGAACAATATGTTAATTCAGATTTTAATGGGTGCACTTTTACATTGACTAGAACTTATCCAGGCTCTTCACAGCTATTGCTTTGTATACATGAAAGTGTAACTGAGGAGGGCGATTATGAAGGGACAAAACAAGGATCAAGCAGAGTTTATGCAGAAGAGATTGTGGTTGAAGCTTCGCTTAGTGCTCCATTTTTTGAAGACTTAATGTGGTTGCAAAAGAAGAAGCTTGTTTCACTTTGTCAGAGGCAAACCCAACATAAAGAAATTGAGGTATTTAAATAACTTTCTGCGTTCATTTTGTTACAAATGTTGTTGAAAGAGTCACTCTGCAAAGAAGTGCAGAACAGGACATATATGCATGGCGTGTGCGTGTGGTGGGGGGGGTCTTTTTAGCATGTTCTTATTGTATTGTTTATTGTGTCTGTATATATGTATATGTGTATATGTATATGTGTGTATATGTATATGTATATATATATATATATATATATATATATATATATATATATATAATCTCGCATGACTTGCTTCGCTCGCCATGCTTCAGCACTGTGCCTCGCTGCACATGGCACACTATTGAATTCTTACTCTATGCCCACTTGGATAGTAAAGTAAGAAAAAACACTTTTTTATTTAATATTTTTATAAAATAAAAGGTACTTGTGTAGTTTCACGGCGCCATGCTACTTCCGGGTTCTACGCTCGCCACAAACTATGTTAAAAAAGTAACTTAACTCCATGCCAACATGGATAGTTCATACCTCCATTATCCATGTTGGCATGAAGTTAATTTTAAATAGCGTGGCGAGCCCGCAAGGGGACTCAGACGCACAGCGCCATACTGGTGCCGTGAAACTACACAAGTACCAAATAAAAACTCATGTCTACCATTTGACCTTGCTTGCGTCGACCCTTTCGCAATGTCGACCTAAGCTGTGTCTACCCTTTTTGTTGTCGACTGTTGACAATTAGTGGTCGACCTAGACATTGTCTATCCACTGACTGCATACCCATGGGAGGTGAAGTATGAAAAGTAGAAAAAATTAAAAACCATTAAAAAAAATTTAACGTAACCTTTTTCTTGTGTAGACATTTTGTATACGTCATCCTTGTTATTATCTACCATATGGTGTTAACCCGCTGACCAGATCCCGGGTAAATGGAATGTATACAAATTCTAGAAGAGCATCAGGTTGGTGTGCATTACATTAATTGATGTTAGCAAGCCTATTGAGTCAAATTGAATAGCTCTGGGCATTAAGGCCTGAAGCTACCTCCCATTTCACCTTCAGTAATTTATCCAGGGTAGTATCGGATTGTCCCAAATCTCATCACGCAATCGCGCTGAAGGCATTACAGATTGTTCTTTCTTTTTTTTCCCTCTACAATGTTCTCCTTAGGGGTAGATGTGCTGTAGTTTCTAAAAATGGTGCAGTTACTCTAGTGCATTTTAGAAAATAATAAAAAATCTGAATATAACTCCTCCACTTGTTATCACCCCAAAGCGACAGTCTAATTGGTATAAAGGGACAGATGTACTAAGCTGCAAAAAATGATGAAATGGAAAGTGATAATCTACCAGCCAATCAGCTCCTGACATTTTTCAAAAACAGCCTGTAACATGGCAGTTTGGCTGCTACTTTAGCTCTCCACGTTATCACTTTTTGAAGCTTAGTATATCTGGCCCAATATGTGCAATTGACTTCATCTACAGATGTGTCCTCATACATCTTGCCTCAATACACCACACACCGTGAAATGCCTGGCTTGAGTGAGCCGACGGATCCCATGAAACTTGATTAGCGTCAACCATGTGTCTTATTCACATTGCTATGGGAATAAGATGCACAAGCAGACTTTGCTGAATAAAATGTGGCACGCGTACAGTATATTCTGTATGCGACTGTGGCTATATCTGAATACGAAATGCAACTTATTATTTGTATTCAGATATAAATGCAGTCATACATAGAATATAGGCATGCTGCATAGAATTTTAATAAGCAATAGCTGCTTGTGTGTCCTTTTTGCATAATTTTGTGATTAAGATACATTTTATTGAAAGAATCGCACTAAAAGATGCTTCATGCTACCAAGCTACTCCGCCGCATGGTGTGACTAGAGGGCTGTTTAACATGCAGGTAGGCTAGATGTAAGTGGACATCTGTATACACCACCTTCCGCTGCTGTAGCTAGCCATGGTAGGCCATAGGGTCAATCTTATTAGGTCCGAAGGATGCGAGGTGCCATTTTCATGCATTTAAACACTGAAAACGGCACCTGAATTAAGCCGATCTCGCATTTTCTGGGCCGCTTTTTAACACCCCTATGGAGATCTCTTTTAAGCGATTTCAGCCTATCAGAAAGTGCGGCCAGTGCTGTGATTATTCGCATTCGCATGGAATTGGATCGACCCCCGTGTGTTCTGCAGTTACTGGATGCCTCACTTCTATGATCTCACTGCCAGAAAAGTTTGTCAATTTAAATTTAAATACAAACTACTGAATCCTGGTAATAGACTTGTTTTAATAAAGTGAGACTGTAGACAGAAACACATGGCAGCAATACTCCGTAAGAGTTTTAAGAAGGGTCAGTGTTATTGTCTTTACCTTGTGCATCATCTGTAGAGAGTTCAAATAAAATCGAACCGTATACCTACAGCACATCATTGTCATCAAAGTACTATTGGGACATTTTAACATTGAATTGCTTGTGCCTGTTAGCATCATTATTCAGTTACTGCATTAAAGAAAAAACAAAAACAAAAAAAAGCATGCTAGCATGGAAGAAAAAAAAAGCTCACATGACAGTTATGCAACTGGGTTACACAAGTGTAGTAATAACAGATGATTTGAATAACAGGGTGTGGCAAGCAGTCACATATTAATGATAGACTGAAAAAACTCATATGAGAAATGTGAGTTTTAAAGAAAATGGAAGACAGGGACAACTGGGCGGTAGGAAAAAACAATTGGGTGTTATCAATAGCCATAAGGTGCGTACACACGGGGCAATATGATCGCTGGCAATATATTGCTAGCAATATATTGCTCAGCAATCATATTGCCCCGTGTCCCGTTTTCATCTGCGACCAGAGATGGTCGCAGATGAAAATTTAAACATTGCCAGGAGAAGAGGCAGGGGAAGTCACTGGTCGGAGGAGCATGCTCCTCCGACCAGCGACCATTCAGGGGCTGAAAACGGGAGCGCCCACCCGGCGATTTATCGCTAGTGCACACTCCAATCACTGGCAATATGGTCGCTCAGCGACCATATTCCCAGCGATTTCAGCCCCTATCGCCCCCGTGTGTACACAGCACTAGTGATGGCGCCCAACGTGATATTGAATTGTTTCTCTGATCAACTCGCTACTCCATGAGGTGGGGGAAATCCATTCAAAGTTCAATTATGAATGTTCCAGTTGCTTGACCGTTTAAAAAACATCTTCAAAAACCTTTTTTTTTTTTTTTTTGCTTGCTTTCTTTTATAAATTATGGTTATCTTTAAATCTTGGCAGAGAGTGATTTTCATGTTTTTATGCATAAACCCAAATGCAAATATGTCAAGATGGGATGTGGCCATGTGAAAAAAAACAAAAACATTGTTCTCAGTAAAGTTTGGCTACATTTTTGGTTTTATGCATAGATTACCTTATTTTACTTTAATGGTGAAATAGAGGGCCTAATGAGAACAAAATGTTACCAAAAATGACCTTTCTTGAAAAGAAATATCCGGTTGTCGGTTTTTATTGTGAAAAAGTACATAAGTGCTAGTAGTTTGCTATTCAAAACTGCTGAAGCTTGAGATTTGTGTTCTACAATATTTATATTAAAGTTTGAAAATTGTTTTCAAACCAAATTTAGGCTTACAAATTTCAGGTGGCAAAATAGAAAAAAAAAAGTTTTGGTACTTGTGTAATATCTGGGCGCCCGATTTTTTGATCGGGTCGGAAAAATCGTGTCGCATGCAACCAAATCGCATGCGATGCGATCAACGCGATTTTCCATAGGATTCAATGTTGAATGGTCCCTGTTCATACCCCCACTATCCAAGTAGGCATGGAGTTGATTTTATGTAGCGTGGCGAGCGCAGCGAGCCACTGAGCCCGAAGTGTGGCGAGGGGACGCGGAATACATGTTAAGTAATCCGCGTCCCCTCGCGGGGCTCACTGCGCTCGCCACGCTTCGGGCTCGGTGGCTCGCTGCACTCGCCACGCTATATAAAATCAACTCCGTGCCCACTTGGATAGTGGGTGTATGAACAGGGACCATTTAACATTGAATCCTATGGAAAATCGCGTCCATCGCATGCGATTTGGTTGCATGCAATGCGATTTTCCCGAGCATCGCATTTGATTGTATGCCTTCAGTTAAGGCATACAATCAAACACATCGGGCGCCCAGATATTACACAAGTACCAAAGTTTTCTATAGAAGTCAAGGTTTATGTAATACACTGTTCTCACTGCCGCAAAAACCCGGGTTTTTGCCAGGGCAAGCAGTAATTTCCCGTGTCCTGTCTGTGTGAAAGGGTCTTTGTGAAATTCCCGGGTGTTATGCCCTGGGAATTATACACAGGTTTTTTGCATGGTTTTTCCTGGGTAATACACGGGTGTATGGCAGTGTGAACAGGCTAGACCCGGGTTTTTCTCACACAATGCAAAAAAGCAAGTTCATCCAATCAAAGCTGTTCTTAGATGCCACACACTTAAAAGCAGGCATACCAGGGGAAGCAGTGTGAACGGGGCAGACACGGGAATTTCCTGGGTCTAAGGTGCAGTATGAATGTAGTCTGTAGAGCTGAGATGCTCTATGCCCCGCCAAAAACATGGGAACAAAAACCCGGGATTTTGCAGGGGCGGCAATGAGAACGCAGCATAATTCTAAGCTGCTTTGAAAATTTCAAATTTGAAACGGAAGTGGGACTAGAGTTATATAAAATTCCTTTCTAGAAGATTTAATTTTTTAAATAAAAAAATAGTAAAATAAAAACTAGAAATATTACTTTTTTCATGTTATCAAAATATTGATTAGTTGGGTTATAGGCTGAATGGCTGAGCAGAGGACAGCTTTTGTCTGTAGAAGAGGCTTTCACAGTTTAGAGAAGGCTGAAATAATATATGTCTATTCATGTTGAGACTTGAGCTTCGTGTTCCCACTAGGTTATTTTAGTGAGGTGCCTCTCCCTGCTCCCTTTTTCGGGACTCTGAAATGTGCCCTGTCCGATTTGTAGCATCCTTCTGAACCAGCATAGTGGGTGAAGGGTTAAAAACTCCCTGACGGGAGAATGAATGCCATGCAACAATTGAATTATTGAAACTGATAAAGTGTATGTGCCATCTTTTATGGGTAAAGGCTGTTTGGATTCCTGTCTATACTTCCCAAAACTGATCACCTGGTCAAAGGCTTTAGCATAACCTTGTAGCATATGTTAAGGCAGATGACCGCTTAAGAAAAAAGTGATTATGATACTCTTCCTCGGCTTAATGTTTGCAGCCCAAGCCTATAGTGCAGGGGTTCTCAAACTATTTAGCTCTGGGACCTCGTTAGACAATAAAATGATTACAGAACCCAGTAAGTGTCTGCAGAATGGTCGCCATACATATGTGGTTGGCAGACCGAACATGCACGGAACCATTGTGGAGGCACAAAATGGTGCGAGGAGTCTGAAGGCAATTCAACTGATTCTTCAGACTCCTTGGATCATTGACTGAGAGATTAGAGAAGTCACCAGCCTGACTGTCAGCGCTGGATTCAGTATTGAATCCCGGCGGTCGGGATCCCGGCGTTCAGAATCCCGACGCCGGAATCCCGACAGCCGAAATGCCGACAAGGGGGGGACGTGGATCACTCCCCCTTGCGGGCTCGCTGCGCTCGCCACGCAGCGGGCCCGGTGCCTCGCTACGCTCGGCACACTAATTTATTCTCCCTCCAGGGGTGTCGTGGACACCCCAGGAGGGAGAAAGTGTCGGCATTTCGTCGGTCGGGATTCCGGCGTCGGGATTCTGAACGCCGGGATCCCGACCGCCGGGATCTTAACTGCATCCCGTCAGCGCCATGGAGTTGCGACCCCATACTATAATGGTCGTGACTCACTTTGGGGTCAGGGACCACAGTTTGAGAACCACTGGTATAAAATAATAAAGATAATATAATAATGAATGATCGTGTAACCATTTGCTTCTTTTGTAGCATCTCTATATCTCGGGTGGTTGTTGTCCTTGCAGGTGTGATCTCTCCAACTTATAATGCGAACATGTCTAGTGAGGGAGATCTGTGGGAGTAGGCTTGACAGCTGTCCTGGATGGGTTCTTATGCTGGTGCAATATTAATCTCTTTGTGGTAACAATATCTGGGTGCCAAATAAGAGGCATGTGGGACATGATATTAGCAAATTATCTGTGAGTCCATTAGCGTGACTAGTTGCTCTACTACAAGATGTAATATAGTAAAGGCTGTAGCACTACATTGGGAATGATTCTGGTTCACTCACAAAAGAAAATTCTCTCTTGAATAGACAAAACCATGTGCACTGCAGGGGGAGCAAATGTAACATGTGCAGAGAGAGTTAGGATTCATCAGAGAGGTAAACTACAGTTGGGGGTTCCGGACGGCTCCCCAACAATCAGGATTCCGACGTCGGAATCCCAACTGCTCCCTCGTGGGGGTCCACGACCCCCATAGAGGGAGAATAAATAGGTGGCGAGAGAGCAGCGAGCCCGCAAGGGGCTTCATTGCGCTCCCCACGCTGCGTAGTCGGGATTCCGACGTCTGATTAATGACTGTCGGAATCCCGACTGTCGGAGTAGTATACCACACCCGTTGGGAGGAACCTGTGAGCGTAAATGACTGCCCATCCCTCTCAGCATTAGGATTCTATGCAGAGTTAAATTACCAAACTTAAGAGCTGTTTCAGGTAGGCTCTGTAACTGATTTCCCTCGTTAACATGCGAGGGGATGTATAACGAAAACACCCCTCCCCCTCGCATGCCTCCAGGAGAAATCATTCGAGTGTCACTGTCCATCTAATAATTTCTCCTGCCTTCGCAAATAGAAGTCAGTGGCAACTGGCTTTTATTTGCGAGCGCTGGGACGGAGACTGAATGGGCAGCATTGGCTGCCAGCGTACCCATGGTAATGCCGATGCTTGCGAGCGGCTCAGCGACTATGCAAGTCGCCAAAGTTATTTGCAATGGGGTGCTGCACATGCACATAATAAACCATGCGTATGTGCCGTCCCAAAAACATTGGGACGGAGCTGAACTCATTAAATAGAGAGTGAACTAGAATCGCTCCCTTAGTGCCTGATTCAGAATTGATCGCTAATCAGAGGATTTGAAGATTAGGCGATTAGCGAACGACTGTGCATGTGTACCATACGCATTGCGCATGAGTGAGGGCGATAAGAGACACAAAATCATTATGGATCTTTAACGCAATGTGGTCGGACTTTAACTGACCGGTAACTGGCGTTTGGGATGGAAACCTGCCGTTTTCTGAGTGTGCCCAGGTGGTTTAAGGGTCGGTCTGTGATGTCAGTGCTGGCCTTATTCAATCTCTTAGTTGCAGATTAGCGTTTCTCACAATTATTCACATTTGTGCAAACTGCAAAAATTGTTTGATGGTTTGGGAATTGTGTATTGATATTTTCACAATTGATTTTACAGATTTGCAAGGGGCGTTTTCTCTTTCTTTTTTGACGGCATATATCTACTCATCATCTGCAACATCTCACATTAGCGATCAGGTCTGAATCAGGCCCTTATTGAGTATAATATACTTTACACACAACTATTAGCTAACATTGGGGCAGATATATTAAGCCTGGAGAAGAGATAAAGTGGAGATAAAGTGATCTGCCCCATTGGCTGATGTCAATACGGCTCCTGTCCACATCTTCATATAAGGATTCCTTCCTTTGGGATGATGGAGTCTGTATCCTGTCAGTGTCCTGGGTATGTGAGAGACTGCAACAGCAAGCAAAGCACTAAAATGCTGCAGTACCATTAGAACATCACAGCAGGACCTCATTAGTGTTCTACATCCCATAAAATAGAAGCGCACAAGATAATCTTTAGTGATGTGTGTGATCTGTTTCTATTCCTCCATAACACTTCTTCCTATTATGCAACTATTCTTTAATAAACAGTTGTCCCTTTGCCATCTTCATATTTGCCAAATTGAATTCAATCAATCATATTCTATTACCTCTTTTTTGTTTCGTTAATCTGCTGGGTTTTGTCTACTTTCCATTTTTCAAGATTGTTACTAGGGCAGAAAACAAGGAATGAGATAGAAATAATATCAAAACCATAGTCAAAATAATAACTAATAATTATAGCTGAAAAAAAAAAATCTTTTTTTCTTTATTCGAAAATATAAGGTTGAACTGAGCCTTAAGGACCCCATACACTAGTCCGACTTGTCCTAGGGACAAGTCGGACCAGTTTGCCCTTGAAAGACCCCCTGCAGCCCCACTTGATATCCCTGGGGAGCTGTCAGTGGCGTGGGGCGGGCAGTGGGGTCCCTGCGGCGCTAGGCATTAAGTCAGCGGGTCTGTGCGGCGGATGGGAACTGAGTATCGCTATTCGCTGCATGGCAGCGTGGGAAGAGCAGCTGAATTTGAAAACACAGACCGGATGCTGATTGGTTGAGATTCAGCCAATCGGCGTCAGGCCAGTGTTTTCAAATTCAGCAGCGCTTCCCGCGCTATTCCACGGACGGCGAATAACGCTACTCAGTTCCCATGCGCCGCACGGACCTGCTGACCTAATGCTCAGCGTCACAGGGACCCTGCTGCTCGCCACACGGACGCTGCTGCCCGGAACCCACTCCTGCACGTAGGTGTGTGACAGCGGTGCTTCACCACTGTCACGCACCTAGAGATCGGACCAACATATCGTGGGTGCTAAAAAGCACCCGCGATGTGCCACTGATGTGTCAGATTGAACCTGCAGCAGGTTAAATTTGTAGGGTCCAACCTGATGTGTACGGGACCGCGCATCAGGTTGGTGGGGATGTCCAACACATCCGATTTGGGCCAATTTCTCCGCCCGATCCATGAGGATCGGGCGAAATCGGCCGAAATCACACAAGTGTATGGGCACCTTTAGATACAGCTTGTGGATGCTGGACATTATGGGTGTTTACTTAACAATAAATGGTACTTGTTTCCTAGCACGGCCACAACGATCATGATCGTGGGCATCGTAAGGGAAAATCGGGGGCCCGCGATTTCCCCATAGGGAACAATGTTAAATGCCTCAATTTAGCCGCGATGCCCCCGATTTCCCATAGGAAACAATGGTAAATGGCCCAGAAACCCCCAAAAACACCCCTGAACAGTGAAATGTCCCCCCAAAAGTATTTTACGCCACCCCACGATCAACGTGAACCCGAAGCGTGGCGAGCGGCGGCGGTACGCGTCCTCCGACCTTTTCATACCCCCCACTATCCACGTCGGCGTGGAGTTGAGAATAGAATAGTGTGGCGAGCGCAGCGAGCCACCAAGCCCGAAGCGTGGCGAGCGGACGCGGATACCTGTGAAGCCCGCGAAGGGACGTGTTTACCTCGCGGGGCTCGCTACGCTCGCCACGCTTCGGGCTCGGTGGCTCGCTGCGCTCGCCACACTATTCTATTCTCAACTCCACGCCGACGTGGATAGTGGGGGTATGAAAAGGTCGGAGGACGCGTACCGCCGTTCGCGTTGATCGTGGGGTGGCGTAAAATACTTTTGGGGGGAAATTTCACTGTTCAGGGGTGTTTTGGGGGGTTTCTGGGCCATTTACCATTGGTCCCTATGATGATTTGGTGAAATTGAGTCATTTAACATTGTTCCCTATGGGAAATCGGGGGCATCGCGGGTACATTGAGCCATTTAACATTGTTTCCTATGGGGAAATCGTGGGCATCGCGTCTGCACCATTTAAGCCTTTTTTAGCCGCATACGACGCGACCGACACGATTTTCACTGTTTTCAATGCATTTCAATGGGAAAATCTGGGGCATCGCGTCGGTCGCGTTGTATACCACTAAAAATGACACACGATGCCCGCGATTGTGGCCGTGCTAGGAAACAAGTACCCAATAAATAATGACAAAGTAATATCAATTTATCACTGATAATACTATAGTGTCCAGTCACAGGAGCTGTAGCTAGAGCACCACTTAACCTAAAATAATGCTCATAATTTAAGATAGGACAAATTGCAGCAAAACTTTTCAACCACTGTGATGTGGCACAAACAGGCAGCACACTTAAGAAGCTGGCTGGAGCCTGCATAGGACATGGATTGGTTTTAGAGAAGATGGCAAATAGGGATCTAGATGAGGATCTGCTCGGGTGTCCTGCTGCTATACTGTCCCCACTAGCTCCATGGGGGGAGATCATCATGGTAGCTAGGCAGTGACTCGTATTGTTCTCTCATGAGCGCATTTTTAACTCTACCCCCATTGGGCACTACACACTGAAAGCAGTTGACATTGGCATAAGGTTTCTCCTGTGTTTTGCAAGCAGATGAGCCTGGCGCAGACTATACTGTGTTCATCTGTTACCACAAAAAATTCCAAGCATACGCAAGTATACCTGGCCAATAAAGATGATTCTGATTCTGATCTGGGGGTCAATGTTTTTCTTTTTTTGTTCTATGCGGACAATGTGATGGTTTTTTCTGATGTGGGGATCAATGTGATATTTAGGGTGACATTCTATACTTTGCGCTAAATGCGCATGTTTTATTCGCGCACCACATCGCCGCAAATCGCCTCTTTTCAATTCGCACTTTTCAGTCAAAATGCGCATATTTAATGTGATGCGCATTGGAGGCTGAAAAGTGCGAAGAGGGGCGATTTGCGGCGAAGTGGTGCGCTGTATTTAGTCCTGAAAATGTGCGATTTTCATGTCTGAAAATCGCACGTTTGCAGGACAGCGCAAAGTTAAAAAAAAAAAACGAGCGCGGGGTCCCCCGCCCGAGCATAACCAGCCCCGGGCTCACTGAGCCAGTGCTGGTGACATAAAATCAGGGTCCCCGACAAATAGGGGTACCCTTGATTTCATGAAACCAGCACCAGGCTCAAGGTCCGGCGCTGGTTCCCAAAATACGGGGGACAAAATGACTAGGGGTCCCCCGTATTTTAAGAAACAGCACCGGACACAACCAGCCAGCAGGGTAATGCCACAGCCGGGGGAAACTTATTATATAAGCTCCCGCGGCCAAAGCATTAACCCCCTGGCTGGTCAGCATGGGCAGGGGTCCTGGGGAAGTGGGGACCCCCCCAATGAAGGGGTCCCCCCTCCAGGACTTACCAGCCCATGCTGATTGTCCGGGGCTGTCCCCGATGCCCCTGGGCGGTGGGCATCGGGCTGATGGCTTGTGTAAAAAAAAGAAGTACAACTATTGTTTTATACTGGCGAACTATGAGTTCCAGCAAGCCTACCCCGCATGCTGGGACTTGGAGAACCACAAGTCCCACCATGCGGGGCATTAAAGGGCCCGCTGGCACTTGTAGTTCTGCAGTACAAAAAATAGTTAACAAAATCACACTGACACACTGTAAAATAAAAGTTTAATACACACAAAACACACACACACTGATACTTACCTACCTTGAGCCCGTAGGTCGGTCCCTGGATCCTGGGTCCGTCCTCCGGGGCTCCAGGGCTGAAGAGTCCGGTTCCGGGGCCTTGGTCCTGGGGTTCCGGGGCTCCTGGGCTGCAGAATCCGGGGTCCGGGATCCGAGGTAGTCCCCAGGGGTACCTAAGGAAGCAAATCCAACTCACCTGGTCCCCGGCGGCGACCTCGGAATCCTCTCCGGTGACAGCGCTGCTCCCATCTGGTATCCGGCTCGCAGGACTTTGACAGGCGCAGAGATGTTTCCTCCTCGGCGTCTCTGCACAGAATGATTTCTTGGCCAATCAGGAGCCGAGAAAGTCGGCTCCTGATTGGCCAGAAATCATTCTGAATACAGACGCAGAGGAAGTAACATCTCTGCGCATCTAAAACAGAGATGTTTCCTCCTCGGCGTCTCTAGTTAGAATGATTTCTGGCCAATCTGGAGCCGACTTTCTCGGCTCCTGATTGGCCAAGAAATCATTCTGTGCAGAGACGCCGAGGAGGAAACATCTCTGCGCCTGTCAAAGTCCTGCGAGCCGGATACCAGATGGGAGCAGCGCTGTCACCGGAGAGGATTCCGAGGTCGCCGCCGGGGACCAGGTGAGTTGGATTTGCTTCCTTAGGTACCCCTGGGGACTACCTCGGATCCCGGACCCCGGATTCTGCAGCCCCGGAACCAGGACCAAGGCCCCGGAACCGGACTCTTCTGCCCTGGAGCCCCGGAGGACGGACCCAGGATCCAGGGACCGACCTACGGGCTCAAGGTAGGTAAGTATCAGTGTGTGTGTGTTTTGTGTGTATTAAACTTTTATTTTACAGTGTGTCAGTGTGATTTTGTTAACTATTTTTTGTACTGCAGAACTACAAGTGCCAGCGGGCCCTTTAATGCCCCGCATGCTGGGACTTGTGGTTCTCCAAGTCCCAGCATGCGGGGTAGGCTTGCTGGGACTCATAGTTCGCCAGTATAAAACAATAGTTGTACTTCTTTTTTTTACACAAGCCATCAGCCCGATGCCCAGGGGCATCGGGGACAGCCCCGGACTATCAGCATGGGCTGGTAAGTCCTGGAGGGGGGGGACCCCTTCATTGGGGGGGTCCCCACTTCCCCAGGACCCCTGCCCATGCTGACCAGCCAGGGGGTTAATGCTCTGCCCATGCTGACCAGCCAGGGGGTTAATGCTTTGGCCGCGGGAGCTTATATAATAAGTTTCCCCCGGCTGTGGCATTACCCTGCTGGCTGGTTGTGTCCGGTGCTGGTTCTTAAAATACGGGGGACCCCTAGTCATTTTGTCCCCCGTATTTTGGGAACCAGCGCCGGACCTTGAGCCTGGTGCTGGTTTCATGAAATCAAGGGGACCCCTATTTGTCGGGGACCCTGATTTTATGTCACCAGCACCGGCTCAGTGAGCCCGGGGCTGGTTATGCTCGGGCGGGGGACCCCGCGCTCGTTTTTTATTTTATTTTAACCCTTTATTTCATTTTTTACAGCAGAACCCTGCACAGAACATTGCGATCTGTGCAGGGTTCTGGCTCATTCGCCAAACAGACCCTGGTTTGAAATAAGTGCGATAATTAGGCACCTAAAAAATGCGATGTGCAAATGCGCATTGCATTAAATAAGCGACTTGTATACTTTTCTATACGAAAACATCTGGATGCGATAAAAATGCGAATTAATCCCACAATTTTAATCAGCATACCTTAACGCACATAATATGCGATTTCAGTCCCTTAGCGCATCCCATTAAATTAACGATTTAATGGGAAAATGCGATATCGCCATTTTGTGGTCTAAATAACGCAAAAAAACGGAAATCGCAGAGCATAGAATGTCACCCTTAGTTTCATGTGAGGGCCAGTGTATTTTATTTTTGTTACCTTTTGGGGTCCAAATCAATTATTTTTCTCCTTTGGGGTCCAATATGTTTTTCCCTGTAGAGGTCTGATGGTGTGCCCTGGCAATTTTACAATTTTGTCTAGTGTGAAAGGGTTGAAATCTACTGCTGTAGACCTTTTATTCCACACCCATATACTGTTCAAGTGGAATGGGATCATTCGTCAGACTGCATTTAGGTCTACAGTCATTAGGTCGACCCCACTAGGTCGACTGGCAGGAAGGTCGACCTGACTTAAGGTCGACATGGGCCAAGGTCGACATGACTTAAGGTCGAATTTGCATAAAGGTCGACATGAGGAAGGTCGACTGGTCATAAGGTCGACATGGGTTTTTCACTGTTTTTTGATCCGAATGTCGACACAGTCGACATGGACACAGTTGGCAATGAGAATCGGACCCTCGCATCGCTCGCTTCGCTCGCGATGCTTCGGGCACGGTGCCTCGCTGCGCTCGGCACACTATTTTATTCTCCCACCACGCCCTAGTGGATGGTAGGGCATGAAATACCGCCTGTCGGCACATGTCGGCTCAAAAAACAGTGAAAAACCCATGTCGACCTTATGACCAGTCGACCTTCCTCATGTCGACCTTTATGCAAATTCGACCTTAAGTCATGTCGACCTTGGCCCATGTCGACCTTAAGTCAGGTCGACCTTCCTGCCAGTCGACCTAGTGGGGTCGACCTAATGACTGTAGACCTAAATGCAGTCTGACGAATGACCGCATCCCGTTCAAGTTGCATAAGGCTAAACTAAGGCCAGTATTCAATGGCTCTGATTCACTGTACTTTCCAGCGAATCTGGCAATTCGCCGGGGTAACAGCGAATTTTCTCACAGAAAAAAACTATTCGCCCTATTCAATGGAGACAATTCGCTGCAAGTGTACAGTGAATGTCTGCCAATTCACCGTATGCGATTCGCCGGTGGTTTTCAATGGGGTTTTTAGTTAAATTCGCCAAGAGTGTATTCAATGCTCAAATGGAGAACTGCTCTCTCCAGTGATTTTCGCCATGATTCTCCAATTTGCATTCGGCATCTTTTTTTGGTAAACTGTTATGTGTACTTTTTAAATAAATGTTTTATTTTCTTTTTTTCAATGTCAAAAAATCAGTTTTAATTTAATCTGATGGGTCTTGCTTATATTCACTCATTACTAGCACCTCTTTAATATACAGATGGGTCATTGTACATCCTTGCTGGCGGGTCGCCAGAACGTACGCGCTGGCGACCCGCCAGCAGCCTCGCCAGCGAGGAGACTGAGACGCGCGTGCGTCTCACGCGCACGCGCGTCTCAGTCTCCGTCGCTAGCGTGGCGGAAACCCTGTCCGTCTCCGCCTCAGGGAGACGGACGGGGTTAGGGGGGGGTTAGGGGGGATGCGGGCAGGCGGCGGGGACCCCGGGTTACCGCCGGCAAGCCGGCGGGGACCCGGGGAAACGTTTGGAAGCGCCGTCGGAAGGGGGCGCGCGCGCCTCTCGTGCGCGCGCGCCCCCTTCTCACGATCGCCATGGCGCTGGCGGGGGATGGCGGCTGGCGACGCCAGCGCCATCCCCAGCAAAGATGGACCGTGACCCATCTGTATTTAGAATTTTTATTACATTTATTTCCCCCCTCAGCGAACTGACACAGCCAGCTGAGCAGCGAGGGGGGGAGGGGGGGGGGTGCGGGGGACATGAGCTGACAGGCAATTGCAGTCATAACTGCAGTGTAGGTGCCTTGTAATACAGGGCTCCAGCAGCAGCAGACCTCCGGCTCTGGCAGCCCCAGCACGGTGATAGTAGATGTCAGCGCTGGGACTGCTGGAGCTGGAGGTCTGCTACTGCTGCTGGACCCGTCCCCATCCTCAGGTTGTGCGGGGGCTCCTGGCAGTATCAGCGCGCTCCCCCGCCATGACTCCGCTCAATCCCCTGCAGTGTCATTGTAGCCGCAGCAGCAGGGGGGAGAGCCGAGTGCAATTCGCCGCAGAGGGTAATTATCGCCGTCAGGGGCGGAGAGCCCCTGACGCGTTGAATAATGTGGACGGGCGGCTGCCGGCGAATCTCCCAGCAGGGAGAATCATGGCGAAAGTGCAGCGAATCCTACACAGGATTCGCTGCCGCCCGCGACCCCCGGCCATTGAATACTGGCCTAAATAGGAACCAATCATAAAGGTCCACTGCATAATGGGCATGATGAAGCTTCTATTATACAGTGCATCCGGAAAGTATTCACAGCATGCCACTTTTGCCACATTTTGGTATGTTACAGCCCTATTGCAAAATCTATTTTTTTTTTTTTTTGCTCAAAATTCTACACACAATACCTAATAATGATGTGATAAGTTTTTTGGGGAGATCCTTGAAAATGTATTAAAAATAAAAACTAAGTAATCCCATGTACAAGTATTCAAAGTCTTCAATACTTTGTTGATGCACCTTTAGCAGCAATTATAGCCTCAAGTCTTTTTGAATGTTATGCCACAGGGTTGGAACACCTACTTTATCTTTGGGCAGTTTTGCCCATTCCACTTTGCAGCACTTCTCAAGCTCCATCAGGTTAGATGGGAAACGTGAGTGCACCGCCATTTTCAAATCTATCCAGAGATGTTCAATCAGATTCAAGTCTGGGCTCTGACTGGGCCACTCAAGGGCATTTATAAAATTGTCCTAAAGCCACTCACATTATATATTGGCTGTGGGCTTAGGGTAGTTGTCCTGCTGAAGGTTAACCGTCACCACAGTCTGATGTTAAGAGTGCTATGGAGCAGGTTTTCATCCAGGATGTTTCTGTACATTGCTGCATTCATTTTTCCCTCTATCCTGATTAGTCTTCCAGTTCCTGCTGCTGAAACACATCCCCACAGAATGATTCAACCCCCAACATGCTTCACTGTAGGGATGGTTTTGGGCTAGTGATGAGCAAAGCCTGGTTTCCTTCAAATATGGCACCTGGTATTCACACCAAAGAGTTCAATCTTTGTCTCATTAGACCAGATAATTTTTAGTAAGAAGTGGCTTCAGTCTGACCACACTACCATACAAGCCTGATTGGTGGATTGCTGCAGAGATGGTTGTCCTTCTGGAAAGTTTCTATCTCCACAGAGGAATGCTGTAACTCTGACAGAGTGACCATTGGGTAAACTCCCTGACTAAGGTCCTTCTCCCTCCTCAGTTTAGACGGCCGGCCAGCTCTAGGAAAAACCTTGGTGGTTTCCGAACTTAATTCCATTTACTGATGAGCTCATTAGGACCTTCAAAGAAGCAGATATTTTTCTGTACCCTTCCCCAGAATTGTGCCTCAAGACAATCCTGTATCGGAGGTATTCTTCAGACAATTCCTTTGACGTCATGCTTGCTTTGTGCTCCGACATATACTATCAAGTGTGGGACCTTTATATAGACAGTTGTGTACAGTACCTTCCCAAATCATGTCCAATCAACTGCATTTACCACAGGTGGAATCCAATTAAGCTGTAAGAACATCTCAAGGTTGATCAGTGGAAACAGGATGCACATGAGCTCTATTTTGAGCTTCATGGCAAAGGCGGTGAATACTTAATAGAAAAATCGCCACTTCAGAATGTGGGATTTTGTGGCAAAAAGTGTGATTTTTACCGCAATTCGGACCTCATTAAGTTTCCCCTTGCGGCCATTTTTTAACAAGCAAAACATTGCATCACATAAAATGTCACCCCCTCGCCCTATTCAACGTTCTGGGGAAATCCTCACCGTCACAGGACGGCGAGAATTCTCCGAAACAGGCTAATTAGACCGCGGCTAATGCAGAAAACCCGCTGTATTTAGCTGCGAGTCTCGGTGCTTCTGGAGCCGCATACGCCAATTCCCCCTTGCGCAAAAAAACGGAGCGAGGGGGAATTGGCGTATGAGGGGGGTGAGTTGAATTCTGACAGGGTGAGTGGTGATAGCGAGCAGGAAGCCCTGCTCGCTGTCGCCCCTCGCCCACGGCATTGAATACACCCCTTAGTGCTGGGGTAGCCAACCTTCGTCCTCGAGAGCCACCAACAGTGCATGTTTTGTAGGTCTCCTCACAGAATCACAAGTGAGCTAATTAGCTCCATCTGCGTATCTTTTAAAATGTGTCAGTGATTAATGAGTGCAGCTGTGCAGCAGCTAGGTTGTCTGGAAAATGTGAACTGTTGGTAGCTCTCGTAGGCTAGGTTTGGCTACCACTGCCTTAGTGTATTAAATATACATTTTTTCAATTTCTTAAAAAATTAATCCAGTTTATTTGAAGTACTGTTTCACGGGTGTTTATTGAGGAATCAGCACAAAACTTGGACCCCTAAGGTAACTTTTCCTCCTTAATTTTAAAGGCTAAACTACAGTATATTACTTTATCTGCCTTGTGTTTTGCATTACTGCAAAAAGGCATGTTTTTCGAATAGAATGAAAAACTCTAGGGATCCCAACTTTTTTGTGGTGCTTAACAAAGGTATACATTACTACTAATCTAGATTTTTCTGATAATTATTCATTCTTGTGTCAGGATGCAATTCAAGGATTCCACTGGGACACTACACAAGCAACACTCCACCCATTTGTTGTATATTTTAGGCAAGATGATTGTGACCCTTTCAACTAGGAATTGGGAACCTTTCGCCTTCCAGCTGTTATTGAACTAAACATCCCAGCATGTCCTGCAACAGTTTTAGTATGGCTAAATAGCAAAACTGTAGCAGGACATGCTGGGATGTGTAGCTTAACAGCAGCTCTAGTGCCAAAGTTTCCCCATCCCTGCTTTAAACTGTGTGAACCTGGGCTTTATTAGTGATACCCGTGACCATGTAGCCATAACTGTGCATGCCTTCATTATGGTTATTATGAAACTTTAGTTAAACTATTATCAAAATTGTATGTTCACCTATTTAGTGATGGTGCTAGTGCATAATACAAGAACTGCAAATACTTTTTGAACTTACGCTTCCATAAGGATGACTTCCACATTCAGGCAGAATGGAATTTATATTACACATTTTATGGTAAGAGTCTGTGTGATGGCATTGGAGGGGCAGTTAAACATCTAGCCACACGCACCAGTCTGCAAGCAGTAAAAACCATCACATCTGGACACCATTGGAACTGTACATACTCTCCAACATGACCCTTTCCATTAGGTACAAAATGCTCTGTTCCTGAAATTCCTTACCAGTGGCAGTTGCAGAGCAGGCGCTGCAGTGCAGTCCAAAATTCAAATAGGGGAGTCCAAACCAACTGCTAGTGAGTACCAGATGGTGGTCTGGCAGTGTTTGGGGTGGCAGTTGGTGTGACTCCCCTATCTGAATTTTGCACTGTATTGAAGGCAAACTCTGCAACTGCCACTGGCACGTTTTTCTGCCACTGGAATGTGATTGATTTGAAGCAACTTGTTTTTGTACATTATACCACCTGCTACTAACTGTTCCCCGAGATACGTGTTTTAGACAGGAAATGCTTATTTTCTTCATGTTCTTTTTTAGGTTGGGATCTATTTGTTGGAAGCATGTTTGTCCAAGCCAGAATTCCTCAGTGAGGGATGTAGAAAGATGAAGAAATCTTGCCTTATTATTCAGAGGCTGATGGAAAAGTTCTACAACTTCACCATCCCAGGTACAAAGGGCATAATTAATGTTTGTACGCAATAATGGCTGATGTTCACACAACTGGGCAGTTATCAGCTGACTGGTACATGTGTCAAGAATTTAGAAAAAAATCAAACAAGGTTTCTGAGGCTTTCCCACAGCGCTGGACCCTTGGAATCAGTGTAACCAGGATGATTCTTGTTTTTTAAAAGTAAATGCAATCCACTCCTTAAAAATTCGCAAAAAATGTATTCAGAAAAAACATGAAAAACTCCACATCTATAACAAAATGGCTTCCATATACCATAAAATATATACGTAAAAAAATTTAGCAGGAATGTATAAAACAGTTCTTTTGCACAACACGGTCACTGTCTCCTAGGGAAATTGGTGATTCTTGATGTAACAAACCAGACCTTTTCAGGGCAACTTATGATTATGCAGAAAAAAAGCAAATAACTCATAGGGAAAGCTGTTATTCCCGGGTGTCTCCTATGAGGCTTTTGAACACAGTCTCATAGTCACCTCTCCAAAGGCTTGGAGCAGAATAGGGAAAAAAAGACCACTCTCACCCTTCCACTGTGAATACTGTTAGGGACTTCTCCTTGGATTGGGGACGTCACGGCCTCCCACGCTGGCACTGCAGTCGCCGTGTGGCCCCTTTTCTTCTGGATGCCGTCTGCTCAGGGAACATGTTATTCTCAGAGACTGCTCCGCCACTGCAGTCTCTGGATTCTCCTGCCTTTCAGTATCACTGACTCCATTTGCGGTAAATAAATGCAGGAGCTGGAAATAATACCAGTCCGTCTCTCACTCCGGTGCGCTAGATCTCAGCCGGCTGTAATCAGCTGTGCGCCTCCTGCTTCCCCCGCGTCTGGTGGTCAGGTTACTCGTGGATGGGTGGTCTATGCGGGACTGTCCATGCACCTGTCTGACCTAAGTCCCACAGGCGCCGCTCAGCTCACCGCGTACAAGTGCTCTCTCTCTCCTCTCCCGCTATCTCCTTAGATCCTTTTCTGCGAATGCAGTGAACCGATAAAGAAACTCCAAGCTGCTGCCGCCAACAACGCGTTTCTACCCTCACTGGGTCTTTCTCAAGGCACAGCTGGAGTCAACGTCTCCTAATTATTTATACCCTCCCTGAAAAAGTCTGGTTTACTTGTTCCGGGGCACTTCTATGCATGTTGCATGGTTCTCTTAAAGTGAACCCACTCATTAATTCTATTTCATGTTTCCTGCCATCATTATCTCTCACAACTCAATGTACCTAGTACCTTATTTCCAAAGCACATTTGATATTGCAATCTATTAAAACAATACAGCATGGAATCATATATACTAACAAAAACATCACCTGCCATAAAAAAATCATTAAAAAAATCATGAAACAGTGATGGCACATATATGTATTGCAGGGGGAAAGCTACCTATCCCTATTACAAAAACCACTTCATCTCGAACTCTCCATTTAACCCATTGGGTTGCAGGGTATCTAATTCATAGATCCAGCGCATTTCTGCGCGTGCCAGATCACCCATTATACAGGTTGAGTATCCCGTATCCAAAATGCTCGGGACCAGGAGAATTTTGGATAACGGATTATTCCGTATTTCGGAATATTTTAATATTTCAATTATGTATTTTGAAGTATCTTGCATGTATGCTGTATAAACACATAAAATACACACAAATATATTTTATTACCACATAAAATACACACAAATATATTTTATTTGTTCAAAAAACAAGGTTTCAAAACATGAAACAAAATTTGTGTACTATCTCAGATATTGAATTTGAATGCCAAGCAATCATTGTCTTGCACATATATAGTGCCAGTTACATATCATGTCACCAGTAGTGCTGTTACATATGTCCCCAGTGAGTTTTTAGCAAAAAAAAAAATTTTTTTTCACTTTCTGGAATGTATGGTTTTCGGAATAATTCGGATAACGGATACTCGGATACGGGATACTCAACCTGTATCCATTTTTCTCTAATTTCCCTTTATACAATCGATTATTTTGAAACTAATTATATCACTGGGGGAACATTGGTGTACTTTTTTTAAATGGGACTCTACACCTTTTCTTATGTTGTTTAGGTGTTCTCTTAACCTTATTTTAAAATGTCTCGTTGTCCTTCCCACATACTGTTTCTTGCATGCACATTCTATTAAATAGATAACATTTTGACTATTGCATGTTGCGAAATGTTCTATTTTGTATGTTTTCTTTGTTACATTCGACATGAAGGTATCCATTTTATTCCCTTCAGAGCTTTTACAGTGCTTGCAACCTGCACATACCCCGCATCTAAAAAATCCCTTGCTCTTAACCCTTGTTAGCATATTGGGTTTGGGGGCTGATGCACTCCTCACAACCCAATTTTTCACATTCGGGGCTCTTTTATAAATTACCTCTGGTTTGTTCGAGATGAAGTTACATAAAATTGGGTCAGCTTTTAGCAGACCCCAGTGCTTTTTCAGGATTTTTTCTGTTTCCTTGTGGTCCTTATTATAGGTAGTTATAAATGCTGTTGAGCAATCCTTTTTCTCCTTATTTTTATTGTTTATCAGTAGGGCTTTCCTATCAATTCTGTCTACCTCTCCCAGTGTTTTTTCCAGTGCATCATTGTCATAGCCCTTATTCAAGAATTGATTTTTTACTTCCATTACTTGCTCTTGATATATCTCATTTTTTGTACAATTTCGTTTGATTCTCTGGAATTGGCTGCCCGGCACCCCCCTCAGCCAATTTGGGTGATGGTTGCTCCCTTTCCTGATAAAGTAATTGCTGTCTGTGGGCTTGCTATAGCTTTTCGTCATGATTTTAGCATCTTCTACATACAGTATATCATCAGATCCAAAAAAATGAATCTGTACCTCACTTGACTCAAAGCTTAGCACAATAGCACAATACCCACATACCTTTTTTTCTGCATAATCATAAGTTACCCTGAAAAGGTCAAGAATCACCAATTTCCCTAGGAGACAGTGACCGTGTTGTGCAAAAGAACTGTTTTATACATTGTCCTGCTATATTATTTTTACGTATATTTTTTATGGTATATGGAAGCCATTTTGTTATAGATGTGGAGTTTTTCATGTTTTTTCTGAATACATTTTTTGCGAACTTTTAAGGAGGAGTGGATTGCATTTACTTTTAAAAAACAAGAATCATCCTGGTTACACTGATTCCAAGGGTCCAGCGATGTGGGAAAGCCTCAAAAATCTTGTTTGATTTTTTTTCTAAATTCTTGCCTAGTATACAATTCTACTATTGTTTGAGGACAAGCAGCTGCGGGACTTTTTTGGCGCTTGAGAAGTGACTTTGTCATTTTTTGTGGTACATGTGTCAAGATGCCACTGCAAATTCGCTCGCAACAAGGACTTCATGGAGAAGTGATTGACAGGAAGTGACTGTTTGGAGGTGTTAATGGATAGTTGAAAAAAAGCAGGTGTACCATGACTGTTTTTATTTATTTATTTATTTACAGTTTCTTATATAACGCAGCAGATTCCGTTGCGCTTTACAATAGTAGACAGTGATAAAACAAACTGGGTAACAACAGACAGACTTGGAGGTTAGAGGGCCCTGCTGCAAGCTTACAATCTATAGGGATATATTTTCAGAGATTGTGTCTGCCATCAGCTGCAAGCTTGTACATGCAACAATACAGCGCCTGCATTGCTACTACTGTGCAAGTCTGTGTAGCACCGACCCTTACGCTTGATGTCCCTCATTTCTGGTTATTGACTGCGATTGTATAATTTAAAAGGAAAATAAGAACATTTTAAAACTTACATCAATTATGTAGATTTCTTCAGATTTTAACAATGGGGGCATAGCCACAGAAAGCAAAACCAATCCTGAAACGTTTTTCAAACACATAAATAGCAAAAGAATAATAAAACAGAACATAGGCCCATTAACCAATCTCAACGGAAATAGCTTTACGGAGGATAAGGAAAAAGCAGAACTGTTAAACACATTTTGCTCATCAGTGTTTACTAGGGAGGAGCAGACAGTGGAACCCACAGGTACCATAAATGGGACGAGCCAGCTAGAACTTAATATTGAATTTCCGACAAATAAGAAAGAGGCTTAGCAAAATCAAAACAAACAAATCCCCAGGTCCGGATGGGATTCATCCTAAGGTTCTAATGGAATTAAGGGAGGAATTTGCAATCCATCTGTATTACATTTTTTAAAACTCATTTTCATCTGGTAAGGTGCCTAAGGACTGGAGAATAGCAGAGGTAGTACCAATATTCAAAAAAGGGAAGACCCAGCAAATGCTAGACCTGTGAGCATAAAACATCAATAGTGGGTAAATTATTTGAGGGAATTTTAAGGAATGGTATCCAAAAAAACATTTAGATCACCATAGTATAATCAGTATTAACCAACATGGGTTTGAGAAAAATTGCTAATGCTGTAGAAGTGGTGGTCTTGGATTTTGCTAATGCTTTTGATACCGTGCCACATAAGAGGGTGATAAATAAAATGGAACATTTGGGACTAGCGGTAAAGATTTGAGAATGGTCGGAAACTGGTTGCGGAATAGAGAACAGAGAATGGTTATAAACGGTGCAGTATCAAGTATGATACCAGTTCTAAGTGGAGTGCCACAGAGGTCGGTGCCAGGGGGCAATTGAGTAGTATCCACTACTAGCGACATACCCTGTAGCTTTTTTTTTTTTGGCCCAACATTAGTCTAACTGTTCTACACTTCTCTCAAGCTGATTGGTCAAATTGTTTTGAAATGTGGCAAAGCTCCCTGTGTAATAATTCCTGATATATTTTGCAGATGGTTGAGGGTAATGGGGCCTATACATGGGGAGATTTTCCTGAGTGATGCTAGATCTCTCAGTGTTTTGTGCTGCGCGATCTGTCAGGGCCAGTGTTCTCTGGTGAGAACACTGGCCCTGACCTGCGATGTACAGTAACTCCATTTATCCAGCATGCTGGATCTTAATTGCCGGGTGAAAGTGATGCGCGAGGCTGTGCATCGCTATCGCTGTACACATGGAGCAATGTAGTGTAAATTTCTAAGTGATTTAGTAAGATCACTTAGAAAATGCCCTAAAATAGCCCCGTGACTCTCCAATTTTAGTGCAGCCATGGTGGAAAGAGAGGTTGAGCAAGTTTTATTATGTTAATTGATATTTCGTTTGATTATAATTTCTATACCTATTTGATTGTTATCTATTGGGTTTAATTATTTGCACTTTTTCCGTGTACCCATCAATATATCACTTCTGCTTAACTGGTTTATTTGTAACTAATCTCTTATCAATGAATATGTACTCAATATGTTGCATTAAGTTCAGTGTACTGTGGGTAATGCATTGCTTCAATAAAAAATATATAAAACAAAATGAAAAGTAATGGGTGCCCGATTGTAGCAATAGCTGAATTGTTCCAATAGGCGCACATTACAGCAATTGAATTCCCCCTTATAGTCCTCCTTTTGTAGACCTGCTTTGATATCTGTAATATTGTCGAACATACCCAAATGGCCAGATTATATATTCCTGGTGCTCTTGGCAGTGGGAATCATGATACAATTATTCTTTACATTAGGTTAAATATACAAAATTATTTTACCCCAAATTGTGGACCAGGGACAGTGTTAAAAAACGAGTGGCTCCCCAAGGGATGCGCTCTCCTGCAGCCAAGCTTAGAGGTAAAACTAATATAACCGTTTTCCTCTAGTGCCCCTGTGTGTTAAGCAGAGTTCGTCTGCAGCAGCCGCCATCCTGTGTGAGCAATGTACTGTGATCTGCAGCATGGCTGAGCCGGACACACCAGCGAAACCTGCTGCCACAGTGGCCAGAGAGAAGCCCGGGGCTTGTCCTGCTTGGAGCGGCCATGGCCTGGTGCGCAGTCTCTATTCCCGGCACTGCCCGCTGCTGCTCTCCTGCTCACCGGTGTTGGCCGCTGGTACCTTTACAAGAGAGCTCAGAAGGCCGGGGAACCGTAGAGCCGACAGCTGGCGCTAGTGAACAGCAGGCCGATGCTGGAACGAGACCTGCCTCCTTTACCCTCATTCCCCTCTCACTTTACTCCACATCACCTTACCCCTGTCACCTCTCCTTACTCCCTCTCACCCCCCATCACCTCACGTCACCCCCTCGCGCCATCCGTCACCTCAACCCCAGTCACCTCACTACCTGTCATCTCAACCCTGTCACCTCACCCGCTTTCATACAAACTCCACACAGATAGATAATTGGTTCAGAACCCAAAAATTGCTATAATACAGTATATATTGGTGAATATGCGTTCAACAGTCAAGGATATCAGTAAGAAGATTTTCATTGTTTATATTCCTGTATTTTTAAATGTGTGTTTGAGGTTAAAACAAAATCTATTTATCTACATGCAGATATCCCAGAGGAGAATGATGAAGAGTCAGATCAAGATCTAGAGAGACAAAATATTGAAGAACTTTATGACTATGTCAGACAGACCCATCAAAAGGAACATATTATTCTACAGGAAGAGGTGCAGCATCCAGCCTTGATACCAGTGCTGCGGCCATACCAGAATGAGGCTGTCCATTGGATGCTACAGAGAGAGAACTACAGAAATGTGCCTTCTAACGGTAGATCTGTGGACCATGTGTTTCAATGTCAACTTTTTTCTAATGCCAGCTTTTAATAGTATAGATACATAAGTGGATGTTATTGATTACCTTTAGAGAACATCTCTCTACTTTTTAGTCCATTACCTTTTTAGATATCTGTACAGTACATGCAGAACTAAAAAGTGGCCATCTGTACCTTAAAAGCATTAACAGTTCTCACTTTATGGAAATGGGTGTACTTCTGTTTTGATTTGGGCTGAATAATCTGTAGTGCTCAATCCCAGTCATTTCATTTATCACTGGACCATGAGCTATATTTACTTCATTTGTACAAGAGCAGCTAATGCAAATGGAATCAGTCCGCTTCAGATGGACTGACATTGAAGTACCCTTCATCTTAATCCTGACAGGAGACTTTCCCTGGGAGGACATTAAGCCGTATGAAGTTGGCAGTGGGCCAACTACCATGTCAGTACCCCACAAGATTTGGAATATTCCCTTATTTTGAACACTTCCCAAAAGTGTATTTTGGAAATGGTGTAGCCGTCTCGGTGTTACCAATTCATGTATACAGTATTTTAGCCTCCATATAAATACAATCATTTGTTCACCACATGTTGAAGAGTTTGCATACTGATTTCTAGCACTTTAATTCTGTAAATGTTTACAATAATCTTTCATGTATTTTGCACTCTGAAGTCTGTACAGATTAATGTGTATAAATATATAAATACCAATTGAGTAGATTTTATCATTAAAACATAAAGCTTGGTTTAGCTGAATATGTATGTGATATTTCACAGACTGAGTGACCCTGTTGTAATTACCTTGCTTCTGTACTTGTGCGTGTTTCTTCTTTTATAGCTGCGGAGGCTCCATTTTTGTGCCATTAACTTAATTTCAAATAGAATGATTGACAAACACATCATAGGGGGGAGTCAGGTTGGTTTGCAAAAGCAAACTCCTTCTTTAATGGACAAAACCATGTGCACTACAGGTGGGGCAGATGTAACATGTGCAGAGAGAGTTACATTAGGGTGAGTTATTTTGTTTCTGTGCAGAGTAAATACCGGCTGCTTTATTTTTACACTGCAATTTCGATTTCAGTTTGACCACATCCCACCCAAATCTAACTCTCTCTGCACATGTTACATCAGCCCCACCTGCAGTGCAGCACAGTTTTGTCCATTAGAGAGAGATTTGCTTTTATGAGCCAACCTAAATTAGACCAATTAGTCTTTCCAGAGAAAATATTATATAACGCCGATTGTAATATAAATCTATGTCATGCATGTTAAGACTATACCATTTCTATTACTTGTGTATAGAAAATACACTCCATGTGTTATGGAGAGAGGTCACTACATTGGATGGAGGGAAAATCTACTGTAACCCCTTCTCTGGAAGGTAAGTGGTTTATTGTTGTTGCATTTAAAAAACAAATTCAGTGTTTTATTGAGCCGACATAGAAGGATGATTAAACAGAGAAATGCAGGCATGGCAAACTTGCATAGAACGTAACATGAGAAAATGATGCATCCAACATGAAGATTGTTGCAAAATAGCAGTTCTGTACTTGAAGAGGAGAGAATACCCCTTCCCACACTGTACCTCATATCTCGTCATTGGGTTATATTAACCATACTTCTCAAATTTGGTATCAATGAGACAAATGCTTAAGAGGCACTGCCTATGATTGTAGCGCTTTCATTAGGCCACGTCCCATTTTTTGCCACTGTGGGGTAATGGCCAGCTCTCTGAGCTGCTTGCCATGCCTCCAGCCGAGCTGTCTCCCTGAGTAGATGCTTTGCCACAGCGCACTGTGTCTATTCATGTACAGTAGCACTGGATTATGAATGCATTCATGAGACATTTACTTATTCTGTAACAGACGCCTCCTGCTTCAGTATCGTATGTGAGCATCACTGCCAATTAAGCAGCAGCAATATACTCTACCCATTTACATCTGAATCAAGCCATAGGTTCCTTGCAACATAATATATACTATATTTTGTTGCCCCACTAGGGAGCTGGTAGCCCACCTGCACACCAATAAATATTATTTTTAAAGGTTTTATGGAGAACCCCAATTTTTATGTATATATACACTGGGGGTGCTGTTCCTCACAGTCAATGGTATACGTTTTTACAGAAAGAGAAGAAAAGGGACTGCTTGGAGTGGAACGCACTAATAATTTACTTTTAAGATATAACTTTTATTAGGTTATTTCTAAAAATTTCCTGTTTTTCAATACAGGAACTAGATCAACAGTGAAAGAATAGAGGTAAAATCACATACAAAGACATAAACATTTAATGTGTTTTTAGAAAGAAAAGAAAAGTGGTGTGTTTAAAAAATACACAGAGGCCAATCCAGAAAATGTATATGCCTGTAACTTGATCAAATAGGTTGCACAAGTGTTCTATCCCCTTACTGAGTGCGATGTGCAGTAACTGGGGTACACATCACACTGAAAACAGATGGTTCACTGATCCACAAGAAAATATATTGAATCAAGAAGCTATCTTGTGATATATATCAATTATTTTAGTGGTTTTTCAGTGCCATTTTGTTAATTAATTAACACATATATACATGTATATTGCCTCCTTATGTTTTTATATTGGCAGGCAAAAAAAGTTGGCTTAAAATGCCAACATGTGAGGTCTATATTTGTCAGGGAAGAATTGGTTTCAGAGACCCACCGCTGGGTTCTCTCCAAACTAAGTCCCTTTATGACCTTAACCTCACTGGGAATACACTGTGCAACACTAATATCAATTTTAGTTAATTAATTTAACATTTCAATTGCAAGTCAACACAACATTCTGGTATTGGCCTGTGCCAACACATGCGTTTCACTGTCTCAAAACAGCTTTATCAAGGCCTTGATAAAGCTGTTTTGAGAGAGTGAAACGCATGTGTTGGCACAGGCCAATACCAGAATGTTGTGTTGACTTGCAATTGAAATGTTAAATTAATTAACTAAAATTGATATTAGTGTTGCACAGTGTATTCCCAGTGAGGTTAAGGTCATAAAGGGACTTAGTTTGGAGAGAACCCAGCGGTGGGTCTCTGAAACCAATTCTTCCCTGACCCTGACAAATATAGACCTCACATGTTGGCATTTTAAGCCAACTCTTTTTGCCTGCCAATATAAAAACATAAGGAGGCAATATACATGTATATATGTGTTAATTAATTAACAAAATGGCACTGAAAAACCACTAAAATAATTGATATATATCACAAGATAGCTTCTTGATTCAATATATTTTCTTGTGGATCAGTGAACCATCTGTTTTCAGTGTGATGTGTACCCCAGTTACTGCACATCGCACTCAGTAAGGGGATAGAACACTTGTGCAACCTATTTGATCAAGTTACAGGCATATACATTTTCTGGATTGGCCTCTGTGTATTTTTTAACCCCTTCCCGACATATGACGTACATTTACGTCATATGTCGGTTGGGGGGGAATCAAGCCAGCTCACGGAGTGAGCTGGCTTGAAAGAGAGCAGGAAATGGCTGTATATTACAGCCAGGTCCCTGCTCTCACGGCCACGAGCGGCGAGTTCGCCGATCGTGGCCGGTTAACCCTTTAAGCACCGCGGGCAAAGCGACCGCAGTGCTTAAATAGCTGATCGGAGGGGGGGCGCCCCCCTCCGGCGCCGATCGGGGCCCCCCGCAGCGCGATCGGAGGGTGCCGATCGGTTGCCATGGTAGCCAGGGGTCTAATGTAGACCCCTGTGCTGTCCGTGTATGCATACCTATTACATCCTGCCTCAGGCAGGATGTAATAGGAAGTGCAAAAAATCACTACGTTCAGCCATAGAGCTCTATGGCTGAACCTAGTACAGGCGATCGCGCCCCCTAGTGGTCAAGTACACTAGGGGGCCTTGTAGTAAAAGTAAAAAAAAAAAAAAAATAAAGTTTAAAAATAAAAAAAAAATAATAAAATATTAAAAGTTCAAATCACCCCCCTTTCCCCATTTCCCAAATAAAAATAAATAAATAATAAAAAAAATAAACATATTTGGTATCGCCGCGTTCCTAAAAGTCCGATCTATTAAAATATAACATTAGTTATCCCGCACGGTTAAAGGCGTAAACGGAAAATAATCCCCAACGCCAAAACTACGTTTTTTGGTCGCATCGCCTACCCAAAAAAAAATAGCTAAAAGAGATCAGAAAGTCGCCCATATCCCATAATGGTATTAATTAAAAAGTACACTTCAGCCCGCAAAAAATGAGCCCTCACCCAGGTCCGTAGGTGGAAAAATAAAAAAGTTATAAGCCGCAGAACATGGCGACGCAACGCAAATTAGAAAAACCGTAAAAGTTGCATTTTTTTTTTTTGGTGGTAAAACATAACGAAAACTATATAAGTTTGGTATCACCAGAATCGTAACGACCCATAGAATAAAGATAACCCATCATTTTAAACGAACTATGAACTCCAAAAAAAACGTAACCAGCGCAAAATTGTGCAATGGCGGTTTTTTTTTTTTTTACCCCACATTGAATTATTTCCTGATTCCCCAGAATATTATACGGTATAGTAAATGGTACCATTACAAAGTACAACTTGTCCCGCAAAAAAAAAGCCCTCATGTGTCTATATAGCCGGAAAATTAAAAAAGTTACGCTTATTTGAACGCAAGGAGGAAAAAAAAAAAAAATTACCTTAAAAGGCAATGTCGTGAAGGGGTTAAACACACCACTTTTCTTTTCTTTCTAAAAACACATTAAATGTTTATGTCTTTGTATGTAACATAATATATACAAAATATAGGTGTATGAAGACACATCTGTATTACTGTACCGTAAATGTATATCCTTGAATTTTTTTAATGATTATCGCTAGATAATCCTTGTACAAAGTAAATATCCTCTGTCCAAGGTATTTTTAAAAATGGAAACGGCAAAGTTAATGAATAGTAAATAGATTTTGATATATATATATATATATATATATATATATATATACCTGTGTATATATATATATATATATATATGTATATAGGGCATAACTGAGATGCCCCAACATGCAAATAGTGTACCTTCTTTGCATTTTATTTGCATACAAAGCTGCAGACATATATGTATGAGGGATGAGGACGAGGAGGTATGACTTAGTGCAAAGTCATAGATTCAGCATAACAATGTGGTGGAAGGAAGAGCAGATGTATGTACTGTATATCCGCAAGACCCGGGGGTTAGTGTATGCAAGAAATGGAGTTTTGACTTTTTACACAAGTTTTGAAAAAGACATGATTGCCAGTGGTATCCAGATGGCTCACAGACAAAGTCTAGGTCGGCTTTGACAAAAGGTCAACACATGAAAAGGTCTACCTGACTTTTTCACATTATTTTTACATTTATTTTAACTTTGTTTTACCATTCCCTTGGGCAGCACGGACAGTGTAATGGTTAGAATTACTGCCTCACAGCACTGAGGTCATGGGTTTGATTCCCATCATGTCCTTAACTGTGCAGAGTTTGTATCTTCTCCCTGTGCTTTGCGTGGGTTTCCTCTGAGTACTCCGGTTTCCTACCACAATAAAAGATTATACCAGTTAATTGGCTCCCATCAGAATTGGCTAATGGCGAACCATCAGAATGTCTGTGTGTGTGTGTACATGTGGTAGGGAATATAGGTTGTAAGCTCCACTGGGGCAGGGACTGGTGTGAATGTAAAAATACTCTCTGTAAAGCGCTGTGGAATATGTGTGCATTATATAAATAACTGGTTATGAATGGGAATGAAACAAATTCACTTGGACTCTGGTTGGGAACAGTAAAGTATGTCGAACACAGCGAGGCACCAGGGCTCAAAGCATTGTGACTGAAGCTGCACATTATTTGGGGATCCACATGCTCTGGTGTTGACAACCAAAAATGTTGTCCTTGTCGACCTTTTGCTAAGTATCAAGAAGCCTGGAACGCCTAGCGCAAATGTAAATGAGGGCTCATCTGTATAAATCTGGACTGGTGGAAGAATTATTTTTGTGTATTAAACGCCATAAACAGAATATAGGACCTTTTTGGTTTCTTTGCTCTTGACATTAAGGTTTTTTTTTTAATGCATTTATACATTTGCAGTTGTAATTATTAAATGATTTACCTGAAATTAGCATAAACGAAGTACTCATTTGCTTTTAATATTGACTTCCAGTTTAATCCGAGAATATCCCGCTGCTCCTCATGAATGGCCTGGAGGTATTCTTGCAGATGAAATGGGTCTTGGAAAGACTGTGGAAGTTCTATGCTTGATCCTTTGTCATCCAAGAAAAGATCTCAGAGCAGACTTACTGACATTACCTGAGGTAATAAGCATTTTGAGTCTTATACATAATACTGTACCACAAGCACATTTAATCGTTTTTTTTAGGATTAATATTTTTAGTTTAATTGCGTCGCAGTCCATTTTTCTTATGCTAATGGGTAATCTATTATATCCATATTTATTAAGGGGCTCATTTAAGGGTGGACGCATTTATGCATTGAATTTACAAAGCAAAAAAGGTCACGGGAAGAAATGGGTGTACTTAACGAAATATGAGTGTCCAGATGTTCTCAATGCTTCTCTGTTCTGTAGGAACTGGTTATTCTTCTGTTCATCTTGTTATTCTACTTGTAAGGATAATTCTTAGTGGCGATCTCCATTTGTGATCATGTCCATTTTGAGGTTCTCCAGCTCCTCTTACATGCCGATAACTGCTGCTGCATGTTTTAATAGATCATGCAGCTCAATCTTTAAAAGGTCTCCAGAAGTCCATGATTTATTATGTTTTACATATTGGTGATTATATTGGTGAAAATATGGCTGGTAGAACTTTCTGAGGTTATTCAGTCCAACATATCAGGATTAGAGTGCTTAACTTGATGGATCATTCTCCGAATGTCATAGAGATAGGGGAGGCAAGATTTTAGGCATGCCAAACACTGACTGAAATCCTAGGATGCCGATGTGGACATTTAGAAGTCTTTCAGATCGCCTCCCAGGTGGAGTCTTGTTTAGTCCAGGGCCAGATTCTCTGAGATTTAAAAATGATAAAATGGAGAGTGATAAACAGCCAGCCAATCAGCTCCTACCTGCCATGTTACAGACTGTGTTTGCAAAATGTCAGACAGGAGCTGATTGGCTGGCTGTTTATCACTCTCCATTTTATCACTATTGAAGCTTAGAGAATCTGGCCCCAGATCTGAGTAAATTTGTTATGCAGTCAATGGTGGTTCCTTTTTGCCAGTTAATGCCACTAGATCTTTGGATCCCTAAATTCAGTCTTTTTGCATCTTGGATGGTACAAGGGGTCAGCCTTTTTGTGATCACCATTTTGTCACTTTCGATCACCCTCGAATTTGTGACAGCAGAAAAGCAGACAGACTTTGATTGTTCATTGCTTGGCTTACAAAAACATGGAGAAGCACTCACCATGGCTTTCTGGTATCAAGGACTCATTGCCGCCAGTGACACATGGGGGTCCTCTCTCAGATGTTTGTAAATCATCCTTTATGCTTATGGCTTTTACTTCCGTCTATGCCTTTTTATCCTCTTCTGAGCACCCATCTGAGGGTGGACATATTTAGTCTCTGAAGTCTCATACAAACAAAATTGGGCACCTTGACAAAATCATGCTGCACTGCAGGGGTTCAAATGTATTTTTATTTCTTACTTAAATCTATGGGTGGATCTTTGTCTTCCAGCATGTAGTTTAATTTGGGGAAAAATACAGAAAAGGGTATTAGATGCTGATGACATGGTACTTCAATATGGCTAGCTACTTCTGTCATTCTAATTAATGTGGAGTGCTCCATTCTGGTCATATCTTGGGAGAACCGTTCTGTATTGGCTGGTAGTGTTTATAAAGTATAGCATTGACCAATGTGTCAATGAATTACATTTTCTTTCTGTTGGGGGGGCACACTAAAATTGTATAGTCTAGTGCTGCTGGAAGCTCTTTCAGGAGGAATCCTCGTGGTTTATCCCCTTCATTTTGCTGCTATGTGTCCAAGTGGTATCCATTCAACAATGTCTAGGTCGGCAATCAGTAGGTTGAACACTAATGGTCGACAATGAGTAGGTAAACACCTAAAAAGGGTTGACACACTCCAGGTCGACATTGACAGGTTGACACAAGCAAAAGGTTGACATGAACATGGTCGACACATTAAACGTTTGACACAAATTTTTCATGAATTTTTTTTTTCTTAACGGACTTGCTCATACTTTACCATACCGGTGGACATGGAGGAAGAATGGCGAGCGGTCGCAGTATGCAACCCTGCACGGCCAAAAGCCGTGCCACACACAGTAGTTAATAATGGACATGATTGTGTCCATTCATACGGGACGGCCACAGACCGGCCACCCGGTTGCAGCCCGATCCCACCACTGGAAAGGACGGCTGCCAGGCTGTGGCCATCCCCACCATTGTAAACTTCTGAGTGCGGCACGGCTTCTTGGCCGTGCAGAATTTCGCCGCCTGGCAGGAGCCGGAGTGTGTGAAAGGGGCCTTATACAGTGTCCATGTCGACATAGACACCCCAAAAGCATGAAAACTCGTGTCAACCTTTTCATTTGTTGACCAAGCTTATGTGGACCTTTTGCTTGTGTCAACTTCTATCAATGTTGATTTACAGTATGTTGACCATTTTTAGGTGTCAACCTACTCACTGTTAACCATTAGTGGTTGACCTAATTATTATCACCCTTGACATTATCACGTCTACCATTTAGCCCAGAACTGTCTGAGTATTGGTATGGCATATCCAATCTCGACTGGTCGTGTGACGGATCGTGTGCACACAGCCGTCATTATGTCGGCCACCAGATGAGACATGCTGCACGTCTTATCCATTGGCTCTCATTACGGTCTACCTTTCGCTTGTTTGACTGCTCCACATCCTGCATACGACCTGGATGTAGGCAGGTCGTCCTGGTGTATGGCCATGTTAAATGTATGAGCACGCCTGAAAAGTATCCAACTAGCTCGTCTCTTCACTCACAGTGATATTGTAGCAATTTTATATGGCCATGTGTATAATCAGTTTTAGACTGCATGTTTTATAATGAATAATCTGAGTTAATCTCTACTTGACACCCTGTCATTTATAGGCAACTTGACTTTTTTCAGTCAATCACAGAGACATACAGTATCTGTGATAACATGTCAGCAGGTATTTTAAACAAGTGTCAGAAGTGATGAAAACAAATCAAGCTTTCAAGCAGAAAGGAAATACGGTTGCTGCTGTTTGAGGTTTAACCCTTTTAGTGTCAACGTTGCTGTGTGAGATCCTCAAAATAACCTTTTAAAAATCGCTCCCAGCGACTGTTCTTTTAGTATAAATAAAAGAACAGTCGCTGTGAGTGGTGCTGGAATTGAAATAGATATTTTGAGGACCTCTCACAGCAACGTTGGCACTCAAAGGGTTAAGAAAAGGTTTGCTTGCCAATTTTCACAACTATGTTGTCAAATTCCCTTGGTATTCAAAGGGTTAAATTTCCAAGCATTGCCTAGAGCATGTTGTAAGGTTGCACCTGGCATGAGCTGTGTATTTGCTAGTAGTGGCTACGGTTAAAAAAATAAATGAAAATGTTAATATTATTAAATTCTATTTGAATGCATGTATACAAAAAGTAAAACGCGAAGCATCTCATTCTTGATTTGATAATAAAAGAGAAGGTAAACATGTTCCATCCTAATCTAAAAGTTTGAAACGGTTGATGCGCTTGAACGTTTTGAATCTCCATAGAGCAACATTATCTGGAAATGCAAGCTTAGTCAGCAATCACCAAGAGCTCCAAAAAAGAACCCAACAAACAATTGCTCTGTTCTAGAACCACTTAATCAGGTTCAAGATGCTCGTTGTAGTAGTGTGTAGGCACAAAAAAAGCAATCCGCTGTGATTATGTAAGAGTTTAGAGAAGGCTTCAGTGTTCATATAGGCATTCACATTAGCAGAAAAAAAAGTGTTCCACGACGGGAGAGATTGCTGATTCACTTACCAGGTACTGTAACAAGCTGCTGCATGACAAAATGCTTCAGAGACTAACCAGAATGAGCCAGCAATCATGGGGAATTGCAAAATGTTTTCTTTAACAGTGATTTACATAATGTGTAAAATTGAAAATGACAAATCTGCTTTAAATAAGGTCCCTGTTCTATTCTAGAAATGCTAAATTGCAACCTGATGCAGCACCTTGCTAAGAAACAGCTGCCGCTGCATGCTCTTAGCCCGTGTCAAGGGTTTATACTATTGTCATGACAAAAAGCTCTATTTATAGTGCCCTGGTTCTTTCTCTTTTCTTATTATACAAAAGAGCAGGTAAAGCTCCATTGGCTGTGTTTTTTTTTCCATTTAAACTTTTACAATTAATTTCATGCTGTTCCAACCTCTGTTTTAATTTTAAGTTTTGCACTGCATCCATTTAGGATTAAAATGTGCAGAGAAACAGAGCGTACCTAAATACTGTATATCCTTGTGAAGGTAGCAATTTATTTATTGGATGTGGTGCATTCTCTGGGTATGGATCATATGGTCGACCTAAAGATGGTCGACAGTCATTCAGTCGACAGTCATTCGGTCGACACCACTAGGTCGACATACTCCAAGGTTGACATGGGTCTAGGTCAACATGGGACACGGTCGACAGGTCATTAGGTCGACACAAGCATTAGGTCGACAGTCAAATGGTCGACATGGGTTTTTTTTACCCGAATGTTGACACAGTCGACATGGACACAGGATTAAGTGCTCCGCGTCCCCTTGCCGTGCTCGGCTCGGGCACGGTGCCTGGCTGCGCCTCGCACACTATTTTATTCTCCCACCATGCCCTAGTGGATGGTAGGGCATGAAATACCGCCAGTCAGCACATGTCGGCTCAAAAAACAGTGAAAAACCCATGTTGACCTTTTGACTCTCAACCTAGACCATGTCAACCTATTGCTTGTGTCAACCTAATGACCTGTCAACCATGTCTCATGTCGACCTAGAACCATGTCGACCTAATGACTGCCGACTATCCTTAGGTCGACCAACCGACTGTATCCCCTTCTCTACGATTTCTTTTGATCGGTCACCTCAAGCGTCCTCTTCATCAGCCTTACTGCCTCTTCATTGTAAATCCCACACTGTCTTGGGAGATACCACATTCTTTCTTATGGCCCATACAAACAGGACAGATGACTACAATTCTGAGTATTTGAGTAGAGGATTGATGTGGCTTCAACATAGAGCAAATACCTACCTATCATTACGGTCTCTCGCATTTTCAATAAAGTTATTTAATGGACACACCCTCTGCCACATAAAGCTTTGCTAAACTGTAAACTGTACAGCAACTTCTAATAATATACTGTATATATATTTTCATACAGGGCATAACCGTAAACTATTTTAGCCCACCTCCACCAACACAAAAGACAAAGAAAGGAAAAGCTGTTGACAACAGACTAAATTACCCTAGTAAGTATGTTCTTTCCGCCGCATAATAACTTGTCATTTGCATATGCTAATCTTTAAATTATGCTGTATAAATATACATGTTAATTTAATTTGCAGGTCTGCGGTAGTCAGAAACTGTTAAATAGTCCTTGGGCTTATTTGTTTTTCTCATTACCATCATTGATAATTGTGATTTTAATGTTTTTTTTTACTATTTGTAGTCATTAAGATCCTGATTCATTGAGTTCACCCCAGTTTGTGTAGCATATATCATCCTCCATAAATTCTCATTGTGCATAAAGAAAATATTGGGCACATCCGTATGCAGGTGTGCATACTGTATGGAGGTGGAGGTTGAAAAAGAATAAGCAGCGCGGGGAGCATGAGGTGAACACTGATCACAGACAATAAGGACTGTGTAGGGGAAACACACATTAAACACTCACTGCCTCTCCGTAGTCATCCAATGCCACCTTCTTCTTCCCCTATCACCCACCGCCTCCCATCTCCCTCCACCGCTCCCTTGATCAATTTGGCTTCCCCTAGCCTCCTCTGCTGTTCCCCATCCCTGTCACCTACTGTCTCTCCCATGTCTCTACAAGCCTTTACAGGGATATAAACTTACATGTGCATAAATGTATAAAAAAATACTGTATGCAGGGGCACGAGAAGGAGCTTGTACTTGCAATGTGTACGAAATTATGTAATCCCGTTAGTGATCACTTCAATTCTGTACATTCGTGGTCTGCTGACCTTACTTGTGCCATTCTGCAGTAACTTGATGGGTTCCTGTAGTAATTTTGTTTTTGTTAGATGGGGTCCCAAAACAAAACAGTTTATGAACCCCTATTTCTGCCATATTATAGAGGCTCACCAGTTTTTTCTTTTCTTTAAATCTGCTGCCCCCGCAGCTCCCCGGGAGTCTTTATATGTGATAAAAATGGCACATCCAGTACCAAATCGTAAGTGAGCTCAGGGGAAATTGGGTCCGACTTGTCCTTAGGATTTGATTGAGGATTTAAATGTGTTTGTTCATGCATTTTGTTTGAATGATGATTTTATCTTTTGCAGATATACGGTTTATGGTCCTAAGAGCAATTAAGGAACTGAGCGTGAACAAAGGTGTGTCCATAATTGGTATTCTTAAATATGTGAGCTCTGTGTACAATTATGGCATGGAGAGGAACCATCGACTTCTAAAGAGAACCTTGGAGAAACTGCTTTCTAAAAAGATAGTGGTACAGGTAAAAGGCCGTGGTCTACAAGGATCTTTCAAACTTGGGGTGAATTATAAAGAACAGATGACTGAAGATAAACCGCAAAAACTGGTGAGATGTCCTAAAAATGTGTTTGTGTTATAGAATTATTGCACAGCTTTCACACTGCACTTATAACCCGGGTTGTTGACAGGTCGAGGTGCAGTGTGAAAGCACCAAACTGAATCCCGGGTCAACCGACTCAGCAATTCAACCCAGGTTATAATAAGGGTATATAACAAGTTTAGTGAGGAAGGATCATAAAGCAGGCTTTAGAGTCTATTTCAGATTTGATCGTAAAGCACATTTTTTTCGCAAATGGACAATAGGCCCTTAGCATAGATGTCTGCTGACATTGGGACTGATTCAAAGACTTATGTAATTTAGATATTTATGTTAATCACCAATTCATATTATTTAAACATTCACAGTAGTCACACGGCGCATGTGCAGATCAGGTCATGCAATGTTGCTTGTATGAATGACATGCTCCCAGAAAATCCTTAAGCCCACCCCTCCATTGGTATGTCGCCATTGCTCTTGTCAATTGCAAAGTGATCGCACTGGAACAGATCACTAAAAATCGCAATATGCGTTTTTTTTTAGATTGTCAAACCGGGTCTGAATCAGGCCCTTATTTCCACCCTGAAAAGGAAGAAAGGGTGGGTGGATAGGGTGGATCATAATTTTAATTATTTTTCTAATAGCTGTTTTACTGAAGACATAATGTAAAGAAGTAAAGGTGCCCTTAAAAATGTTTGACATCCACTCCAACCCAATGCACGGTCCCGTGCACATCGGGTTGAAGTGGGGAGGTTGGACGAGCTCCACATTAAATCTATCAGATCAGACCCATCAATGGCACATCGGACCCGCGATGTGTCGGTCTGATCCACAGGTATGTGACAGCATTGCATCTCTGCCGGCACACACCTATGTGCAGCACTGGGGTCCAGGCACTGGTGGCTGCATAGCTCCCAACATGACTCGTTCCAGGAGAGACAAGATGCTCTGTTTCTGGACTTCCTTGCCAGTTGCAGAGGTGGGGCTGCAGCACATTCCAAAATTTAGATGGGGAGTGCCACCAATTTACACCCAAACGCCACAGTAGTCAGGGACTCGCTGGCAAGTGTGGCTACCCTATTTGAATTTTGTACAGTAGTGCAGTTCCACCTCTGCAACTGCCACTGGCAGCAAGTCCAGTAGCAGAGCATTTTGTCCCATCTGGAATGGGTCATGTTGGGAGCTATGCAGCTGGGAAGCGCCGCCCAGGCAGCGGGGATCTGAGCAGTGCTGTCCAGGAAGCGGGGATCCAGGCAGTGGCGGCTGGGAGCTTGTAACGCTATTTGCCGGATGGCCATCCAGGAAGTGCTTTGAAACATACTTTGAAAAGACCAGCTGGACACTGATGGGATAAATTCTCTCAGCCAATCAGCGTCCAGCCATTCTTTTCAAAGTATGTATAATGTATTCAGCAGTGCTTCCCGGCCCGCCACCCGGCAAATAGCATTACAAGCTGCCGCTGCCCGGATCCCCGCTGCCTGGACGCCGCTTCTCAGCCGCCGCTGCCCAGACCCCGCCCTGCCGCCCCAGCAGCAGCTCCCCGGGATTACATGCAAAAAAATCGCATGCAATTTATTGCATGTAAAAATGCTAAATCGCAAGTGAACCTCCCGGGGAGATGCCGGGGGCTCTCAAGGGAAAACTGGTCCGACTTGTCCTGCACTGATGTAAACTGATCATTGAAAAAACCATAACCTCTTCTACACATAGAATTGTCTCTCAGCTTATTTAGTTTTTTTTCTTTAAATTGTGTTTTTTCAGAAAAGAAGATCTTCCAATCGGCTGCAACAAAATGGAACTAATCTCAGGGAAATTGATGAAGAGCCTTCTGAGACTGGTGCTGATGTTGACATCTTGTCAAAGGATCATGACTATTGTGCACTGAGCAATAATTGCACGCCAGGGAAACCGCAACACATCTCTGATGCAAATAATGAAAGTCCAGAGATGACAGATATTTTGAAAACTTCTCATTTTGATGCGATATCTACAACCCCTAGTGACTTGACTACTTCTATTGGCTCTACTAATTCAGGAACAAAACTAGAAGATGTGGACTGCCATTCTCAGGAAATGGATTGCCAGTACAAGCACATCTTCCCTAAGAATACCTCCGATTACCGCTTTGAATGTATATGTGGTGGTCTGCGGCATCCTGACATGAAGGACAGAGTGCAGTGCTTGCAGTGCCATCTATGGCAGCATGCAGAGTGCGTAAACTATAAAAGAGAGAACTTGAGCACCACTCCTTTCTATTGCCCACACTGTCTTGTGGCCATGAAGCCTGTGCCTACAGGAGCAACCCTGATCATTTCCCCCAGCTCCATCTGCCACCAGTGGGTTGATGAAATTAACCGGCATGTGCGTTCATCTTCCCTTCAGGTTATGGTGAGAATGAAGTACCTTCTTGTTTAAAAAAATAAATGCCCAGGTACTCAGGCATGCTTACTCTTCCTTATCATATAGTTAGTCTCACCATGACAGAGAGGCATGTATGGTGGAATCTCCCCTTAATGCAGACAATAAACCACACCGTCAGGATCCAACTCTAATTTATTTGCTGAGGATCCTCTTTTTAGCATACAATAACAACCTATGCAATAGGTCCTATAGCACTTTGAGCAAGCAGCTCATGAAATTCTGGATGGGGTTTAATTAACAGTCTCGTTATTCGTTTGTTTGCAATATACCCTTGGTAGACAATACACAGGTAAGCACAGGGGTGGGCAATAAGTAGCCCTCCCGCTATTGATTAACTAAACATCCCAGCATGCCTTACGTCAGTTTCAGCATGGTCAAATAACAAAAGTAAGGAAAGGCATGTTGGGATGTGTAGTTCATCAACAGCTGGAGGGGCGCTTATTGCCCACCCCTGGGTAGACAGGTAGTAACAGCTGGCAGGCTTTAAAGCAAACAGTCTTTTAATTTTAGCAATAGGTCCCATAGCACATTGAGCAAGCAGGTAATGAAATGCTGCATGGCTTTTACTTAACACCTTAGCATCTCGCAGTAACAGCAGTAATTCAGAGAAAAACATATGCATTCAACTTCTTCAGCAATAAAGAAACATTTACATACACTCCTCCCTCTTTCAGCATAAATCAACATGATACGAAATACATCAGTAAAAAGGGACAAACACCATTTGCATTCAGCTTGTTGAGCAATAAAGAAAACAATTACTAAACTCCCTCTCTCAGCATAACTCAACTCCTATATAATTACCCCGCATTATACAGTATGTGGTGACTAGGGTAGAGGAGAGCCCACCCCCTATATACATCTAATACAGTGGGGTGCCTAGCCCCTATAATGTGTTCAGTATTATACAGAGTATTGCAGTGGAAGGGTTTATCCAGGGCAGATTCATGCAGCGGAAGGGCTACCATGAATCTCGATCACTGGCTGCTTGGATCTTTAGTGCTGCCCAAATGCTGAGCTCCTCACCAGGCTGCCCTCTTGCTGTGAAAGTGTCCACGCAGAGTCCTTCCATTGCCAGGGTCATACTCTGGTCATCTGCTAAGATCTGTCTCTTTAACTCTCCCTCTGGTTTCCAGTGGGTCCCTTATCCCTCTTCTTAGGGATCAGCAGCAAGGTCTCTAGGCAGGCTTCTTCTCAGTAAAGTATTCCCAGCGGTCCCTGATTTTCCAGTCAGCTCCTTGGACACTGCTCAGCTTAGCTCTTCCAGGTACTGCTTTTCCGAGACTGCACTCCCCTCAAGGATAACCCTTTAAGTCTTCCCTGTAGGCGTTGCTCAGCTCTTGGATGCTGCTCCCTGAGCTCTTCCTGGCACTGTTCTTTTGTCTCTCCGGGTCACTGAGCACACAATCTCGCCAACACAGCTCTCAATTACTGCTCGCTTTGCTGCTGTGGGCACCTCTTTTTATGGGTCCCCTGGGGCTTAGGTACCTCCTCTCTCCCCTGGATCCTCACTATCACTGGCTCTCGGTCCCCTGGTAACAGACTGCCCCCTTTACATTCTGCCCTTCAACTTGCATGCCCAGTCCCCTGGGGAAACTTTTCGGCCTAAGGGCAATGGCGTATGCAGCCTGTGTTGCCTGTCTTGACTGTGCCAGAACTTGTCACTAAAAGTATGTACACACTATGTGATGTGCTCAATCAACAATATCTTTTCCTTGAACTCCATGAAGCTTCAGAATGAACAATAAAATGCATACACACTGAACAATTTTAACATACGATGTGGTCGATCCTATTAGCTCTGAACACTGGAAACGGCACCCGTAATTAAGCTGATCTTGCACCCTTCGCTGGAATGTATTTGCTTCAAGTTGCTAGCAATCCTATGGAGGTGGGAGCACTTTTAGGCAAATTCTGTCCACCATAAAGTGCGCCCAGTGCCGTGATGATTTGCACTGGAATCATCCGCACCTAATAGGATTGACCCCAATATAGATAGATATTACCAGTCGTTCGCTTTACCAGTGACACTTTTGTCTATTGTTCCTACACACAGAACAATGTGCACCCAGAAATCAATGACATAGTGGGTATTCAATGTGTGCTGATATTTTTGACAGTCAGTCAGAAATAGCGTCACACATCTATTCAGTGCGGCTGTTTAAAACCACATTGAAGCCTGTGCAGATTTGACTTTAAAAAGTCAAATCTGCATTATCGAAAACATCCGCTAGATTGTCTAATCTGTGTCAGTTTTTTCGACAAAATACACAAAGACAGTCGGACACAACATTGAATACCCACCATAGGCATATTTGATTGCATATACAGATGACAGGGGGGTTGATAAGCGGGCATCGTTAAAGATATACTGTAGGGCAGAATTATTTAGCCTGGTGTAGTGATAAAGTGGAAGGCTATAATGCATAAATAGCCAGCCAATCAGCTTCTAACTGCCATGTCATAGGCTGGGTTTAAAAAAATGTCAGGCAGGAGCAGGAGTAGTCTGTAACTTGACAGTTAGAAGCTTATTGGCTAGTGTGTGGTCACCAGACATTTTATTACCTCTCCAGGCTTAATAAATCTACCGCATAGTGGGTACACCCTAGACGATATGCACTATAATATCGTTAACGTACATGTCATTAGAAAATATTTTATACTATGTACCCCGGGGGGGGGGGGGGGCTATATTTAGTAACGTGTGGGTTTAGAGATGAGATGATGAGATGTTGTCCATGGCAACCAATCATATTCTACTTATTTATCTAGCACCTTCTAGAAGTTAATAGTTAGAATTTGATTAGTTGCTATGGGTATCTCCATTTGTATAAACTCGCAGTTTTGTCAATATACCCCTAACTTATCTGTGATTTTATTAATTAATTGGATCTAAAACTGGCTTTTTACATCTACTAATTATTTGTGCCCAAGATAAATCAGTAAGAAAGCTGATGTGAAGTTTAGGAAATTCAATTTCTGCCAGATACATTTGATTTTATCACCTTCATTTAATTACCTAACTGAGGGATGTTCTGAGCGTGTGCAAATATATATAACCGTAATACATGTGTGGCCCTTACATTCAGGTATATCAAGGTGTGAAGAAACATGGCTTCCTGCAACCGCAGATGTTGGCGGAGCAGGATGTGGTCATTACCACCTATGATGTTCTCCGAACTGAGCTGAATTATGTGGACATCCCTCATAGTAATAGCAAAGATGGACGGAGATTTCGGAACCAGAAACGATACATGGCCGTACCCAGCCCTCTTGTCGCGGTTGAATGGTGGAGGATCTGCTTAGATGAAGCACAAATGGTGGAATGCACAACAGCAAAGGTGAATTCTTATGGAGGTCATTGGACTCTGGACAATAGGGGCTTCTATAGAAATTTGGCACTTCACCATGATTAACAGTCTGTTATTGAATACTACAATAATGTAGGTTTATAGTTGTTGATGGGGTACAATAGTAAATTAAGCATGCTTAGAAGACATTTAACTCTACTGTAAAAAAATAAAGTAGAAATTTTTAAAGTAGAAATGTAATGGACTATTCATGTTTTTTTAATAGGCTGCTGAAATGGCCCTGCGCCTGTCTGGGGTGAACAGGTGGTGTGTGAGCGGTACTCCAGTGCAGAGGGGCTTAGAAGGTAACTTTTCTTTTTTTTCTGCTTTAGTGCAATTTTGTGTTGCCTCCACTACAGATTTGTCCTCTTACACCTATGCTATTTGCACCATGTTGTGCAACAGATATTTGGCAATGGCCTATGATTCCTGTGCTCACGTACTTAATTAACCAATAGTTTACTAAGTAGCTAATGGTGTGCCAAGCACTTTACTTAGGATTGGTATATTTTGCTATAAAGGAATATGTGTCACATAGCTGATAAATCATGACAATGTGCTGTGCCTGGAGTTCCTATCAGACTTGTGTATTTTCCCTGTTTACCCAGTTTACATTCTTTTTACTGAATTTTCTGTCTTCGCGTATGCTATTTTATGCAGAAACTGCTACAACCCAGCAATGACCAGTACATTTTCCATACATATTCTGAAACTGGGCGTCTCTGGTACGCCTCAATAACAGCTCCGACTTACACACATTTGGTGATGGACAAACACCCCCTTTGTCTGACCGGGGAAGCAGCTGCTCAATACTGTCATACTACTATTATAATGCTGCAGGAGGCACCTGTAGGAAATAGACGCTGCCTGCCAGCATCTGCTTTATGAGTCGGAATGCAGTTGCTAGCAGTGCCACCATACTCTTAGCTGTTCGCACTCCGCTTCTGGACCCAAGAAGTCGGTGTCTGATGTCCTCTTTTTCTAGAACAGCTCAATTCTCCATCCCCAAATGTCACAGCATGGCAATAATGATGTGGCTAAGTGGGGACTGCAAGCCATAGCATGTTCTGCACATGTGCAGTCTGGGTCCTGCGCATGCACAGCACCCACCCCCCCCCCTCCCCTCCCAATCGGATTTGTATATAAACCATTAGATTTACACACAAATCAGTTCAGACAGTAAGTACTTACTTTTTTTTTATTGGTGCAGACTAAAGTAGCAGATTAAGATCTATAATTTGTCTCATGGGGTGGTTAAGTCGCAAAGTTTGTGGCAATCCAAGCATGTCTATTTGCTGCAATTTGAGAACAGGTGCATAACCTTACGTATTTCGAAAATCTGTGAAATGATTATGTGAAAAATACGTCATTAAAAGTATAACTGTTAAGTTAAATACAACGTATTGAAGTGCTGTTTATTGATAATGGTGGAAGTTTAAATACAGAAAACTCACTTTCATTATTTGTACATTACTCATTTTGATTTACGCTGTGTGCTCGTAATATTTGAATTGAGTGGACATGCTGCTTATTGTGCACCATATTTGCAATATATTCTGCATTTAGTGTAAGTGATAGGATTCCAGGAAACCACCAGTATAATTGTTAGCGGTGTAGCCTATCTGTTAAGGTTTGCTGTCCAGATAAGTTAGAAGATATTTGATCAGATGTGTGTTCTTATCCAATACTTTTGATTGACAGATTTATTTGGGCTAGTATTATTCCTGGGAGTGGAACCTTACTGGGTCAAGCACTGGTGGGATCAGCTTCTTTACAGGCCATACTGCCGGAGGGATCCCCTTCCATTATATCATCTTGTTGCCAAGATTATGTGGAGATCTGCAAAAAAGGACGTTATTGACCAGGTAATTATTCATCATTAATACTTAACTGGCAATTTTTTTCTTTAAAACCTGTTTAGAAATTGTCTTTTTTTATGAGTGAATGAGGTGAAAAACATGTATTTAAACTTATCCAAAATGATTTTATAGATAGAAATAATATTTTCTTAAGTATTTGTAAAAAAAAAAAAAAAAAAAAGAGTCATTCATCGGATTATCACCATCAGAACATTGTTAACATCGTGACCCAGCAGATCATCTACATACTAGGGGTGGGGGTGGAGAGGCAGAGGTATTTTACATTTCCTAAGCGGATACTTATGTCTGCAGCCTCCAGGTGGGGGTGGGGGAGTGTCCTACTGTGTTGACCGATCAGCAGCACAGAGACACCTTGGGAGGTTGCCAAGGATACAGAGGGACCTAGAGGTCCCTCTGAGAGAGGCATCTGCACAAATAATGTGACCATGCCAGGCAAGTGGTTAAAGTACTATTTGGACCAGGGAAGGCAGCCATTATGAGGCATACAACATAATTCCCAATAACACAACCAGTGCAGTATGAACACAATGTTTATACACAATTTTTTTTCGTAATAATTGTGCTCTTATTTGTGTTTAATTGTTACATATATCAAGATGTATCAAAATTAAAACAGGCCAATAAAAAAATAATTAAGGAATTGAACACAATCACAATGCTGATTTATAAATGAAACTTTATTTTTATAACCGCCATTATATCACTTTTATTGATAGGGGCCCCCACAAGTTTGTTGTCCAGGGCCCACACAGACCTTAATCCGGCACTGGTTCTCTCTATTTTATATAGAATTTTTCAGGGAACGTTTAAGTGTGTGACGATTTTAATAAGTGACAATTTCAATATTGCATGCATTGGCCAAGAGTGTTATTGTATTAGCTGTGCTTCAGGAAATCATCAAAGCTCACATATGTTCATTGATTTAATTAGAAGCCATATGGGGTGTACACACAGTTAGATTTCATCTATTTGAGTTTACTTATATAAGCAAAATCGAATCAAAATGTAAATCAATTATAAAAACAGACTGTGCAGGCAAGACTATATAGTACAGATCTGTACTCTATAGTCTAAATCGCATTTGTACACGGCGCCGTGCGGTTTGATCCAGATCAAATCGGGATTGAATAGAAAAGGATTCGCCCTGTGTGTGCACCCCTTTAGTAAATCTACCTCTGAGTTCACAGTGTGATAGATTAATTCCTTTCTTTTAGATCCAAATCCCAGCACAAACAGAAGATGTTCACTGGCTACACTTCTCCCCAGTGGAGAGGCATTTCTATCACAGGCAGCATGAAGTCTGTTGTCAGGATGCCCTGGCAAAACTACGGAAGATATCAGATTGGTCTCTCAAACTAAGCAGCTTAGACCGACGAACAGTATCCTCCATCTTATATCCCCTGCTGAGGCTCAGACAGGCTTGTTGCCACCCGCAGGCTGTGCGCGGGGAATTTTTACCATTACAAAAAAGGTAACTTTTTAGAATTTAAAGTCACACCTGGTTTCAAGACAACCATTTGTCCTGATTGGGCACTTGGTAGATGAACTACAGAACACTGCCACACATACTCCGTGTTGCTCCAGTTTTAGTCAGAGATGTGTCCTCATAAGTTAGTGCATCAGGTGCGTCAATTTCCATGCAATTGTGATAGCATCGGGTGGTTTTTTTTTTTTTGTATCTTTTTTTTTTATTATTATTTTAAGTGTGTTTTACTGTAGTTGCAATGAGTTTAGGATACACATATATGTATTTTGGGGTGTAAAGATGCGTAAGAGATGAATGGTGCTAGTAGAGTCACATGAAGCCTACCAGTCACATTGCATATTGAGGGCATGCTTTATGTTTGTATGGAATACAAAATCTGCAAGAAACTGAGTAAAACCATGATGCGCTGCAGGTGGGGCAGATGTAATGGGTTGGGTGTCTCCAAACAGAAATATGCTGTAATTTGCTTTGTAAAAATAAAGCTGTCTAATATGTGTGGGCTACATACAAAAGCAGCCAGAATGTACCCTGCACAGAAAATATAAAATGTACTTGCTCTCCTTGCATGTCAACATTGTTTGTTTCGGGTACAAAGTTATGGGCCCTACACGGAGCGATATTCAGGCATTTTATGAGCTATTTTACATAATTTCACTGAATAGCTCAGAAAATGCCTGAATACCGCTTTGTGTAGGCTACATAGCGATCTAAATGTGCAGCCCCGCGGGTCTGTATCTGGCGTTGTTACCAAAAATACACAATAAATCGCATGGGAATTTCATTTCTACCTGAAAAATTACATCCTATTACATTTGCGAATTAGGCAAAAAATTGGCAAATTCTAAACGTGCGATATGGTGCGACTGCGAAACCTTACTAAAAATCTCATCCTATTAAATCCTATTAAATGTCACCCTTGGTATCAAATAGACAAAGTGGTACAAGGTCCCTAATTGTATACTACTATATAAAGGACAATAGTAGTTTGATGCATGATGTTCACTGTTACATATTATTCACAGCACAATGACCATGGAAGAGCTGCTGACATCTCTGCAGAAGAAATGCCGCACAGAGTGTGAAGAGGCACATCGACAACTTGTCTGTGCTCTCAATGGTCTTGCTGGAATCCACATTATTAAAGGTGATGCATGGCAGAAGTCTTTCTTGATTTTGTTGGTGAATATTTTATTGTACATGTTAGACTTGTACTTTGTATACTTCTGCCATATATTTACAGTATATAGAAAATACTATGCAAGTTTGGTCTGTAAGTTGTTAAAGATACTGTATGCTGATGAATAACAATGTAGTAGGCATAACTAAGAACATTTTACTTATTCGACAATGATTCTGCGCTACATATTTTACGAAGAACTTTTTTTCATGGTTTATATAGAATTATTTTTAGGCATCACTAAAAGCTTCTTTTCTGTGGATAGAGGTTTCACTGCTATGCACATTTTAGCAGTATAATGACACTTGTTTTACACTGATAACTGGACATCTGAGATATAGGTATTTTTTTTCTTATTATTTGCTCCTTAATACATTTTTGAATAGTCTTTTTTTCCCTGCAGGTGAGTACCCATTGGCTGCAGACTTATATAGAGAAGTTTTGAGGTCATCAGAAGAACACAAAGAAAAACTGAAAACTGACTCTCTACAAGTGAGTATGGCTAGAGCTGGCAATGTATTGTGTACTTACCTGTGGTATAATACTTACCTGTGGTAAAATGAGAAGACAACAGACCTCTGTTTTTTGTTTTTAGCCATTCATTTCTCTACAATATATTGTTGGTGTTTTTTTCCTATGAGTGTGGCAAGGCACAGCATCACTGTGATGGAATGTGCACTACTATGGAATATGTAGCCCCTAATTTCCCATTAGGCACATGCCTAGGGGCGGCATTTGTTGGGGGGCGGCACTTGAATGCTTGTGTTGGTGCGGTCAGCCTGAAATGTACAAGTAACTGAAAAATATTTCCATTGTACTTTACCATATGCCATTTTGAATGGAGTGTAAACGTGTAGGATATGCAGATACTGTCCCTGTAAACTGTCCTAATTCGTAAATATGTGTACATAATAAATAATTCATAGATAGTGGCTTTTTTATTCTATTAAACTAAAATAAGGGCTTAAAACCAATCAATAATAATAATTATGATGCCCCTTAGCTGCTGCTGTATAGTTCTCACCAGACAATAACTGGAAAAAAAAAAACATATATTAATAAAAATTTTCAAGGATGGGTTGACCTAAATACCACATCTCCCCAGGGGCGTAACTATAGCACCGCAGCCCCCGCCACCGCGGGGGGGCGCTGTGCATGTGGGGGCGCCGGGGGCTGCGGTGCTATAGTTACCTCCCCCACAATCCCCCGCAGACTTGCGTATCTCGCTGGTCCCGGCGGCTCCATTCTTCTGATGAGGACCACCACAAAATGGCCGTCCCCATATAGCACACTGTTCTCTGAAACTGTCTGCTGTATGGGGGCGGCCATTTTGTGGTGGTCCTCAGCAGAAGAACGGAGCCGACAGGACCAGCGCAGCGCGATTGGTAAGACTGCGGGGGAGGGGGTTAGCATAGGCGACGGGGCGACGGCGGGGGGTGGGTATGGGCGCCCCCCCCCTAACGGCGGGGGGGCGCCCAAAACGTAGCTACGCCACTGCATCTCCCCCACCTGGTATTAAATAAAAAAGGGATCATATCATATAATATTGAAGATTGTCTATTAAAAAACAAACTTAAGTCATTGTTGTGCTACCATATTATTCCTACACATATAGATATGGCCACCTTCATCTTACCCGCGAATAGATTGAGAGTGTGTTTTGAGTCACTGTGACTATTCTCGATAGGTTGTGTAAAGTCACACCCGTGATCGCCTGCGAATCCACACACACGTCGTGGCAAATTTGCCAAAAATACCTGCTGTTTCAGGTAACCTGAAGACATATCTGTAGTAAGATTTTCAATTGAAATGGGATACATTTTGTAAAACAGTTATTGCAGGTTTTTTTCACCATTCACCTTTAATTTGATTAGAATTAGCAAAGATACTAATGATATATTCTGAAAATACTACGTTTTCTGAATCAAAGCAAGGTATAATTAGTGAAGGTACATTAAAAACAGTATCACAGGGCTAAAAAAGCAACAAAAGTAATATCAATATGAATACTAAAGTACATCTTTTGCTAGTCTGTTCCTGGTCTTTTGGGGGACTGAATTGTAGTTTTCAAGGCAGTGAAAATTTTTACTAGATTTCAACATGATGACAATATGACATCACATAGGTGCTAAGTAACTGGCGACAGTGGGTGTACTCTAACACCAATTTACTATGTACAATATATAAGCAGTCACAGTTGATGACTATAATAACTAGGTTACTATCATTTTGTTTTTGTAATTATTATTCACTTATAATCTCCTACTCATATGGGACACACATCATTTTCAACTCTTTTTTCATTAACACTACAACATTTTTAAATCAATTTTGAATCTCCAAATTATATTGTAACAACGCTGAATTTCCTACAAGTCATTTAATGAGGTGTTATGAAAACTTTTTAATTTTATAAATGTTAGCCCATTCTGGTTGCTATGCTCATTTCTACTTTTAATTAAATTTGATATCCCAAGCTAAATTATATATATTTTCATTAATATTGCTTCAGAACTTGCTTTGCTGTAATTTCTTGAATTATACAATATTTAAAGGAAAACTCCACTCACAGACAATTGCCATCCTAATTATTATTTAAAGCTTACATAACATAGAAATTGATGGCAATGAGAACCACTTAGCCCATCTAGTTTCCCCCCTTATTTTATCCTTTAGGTATATTCTTTAACCCTATTTGAGCCTTCGTTCTTTGTAGGGCTAACCTTATGCCTCTTCCAAGCATGTTTAAATTGCTCTACCGTTTTAGGGGTCATACACACATGGGGCGATCTTTCCTCATTTACTAATCAATCTGTCTAGATCACTTAGAAATTTAAGCAGACATCGCCCTGTGTGTAAGTCCCACAGTGATTGTAATCCACAGTCCCACACATAGCCATTGCCTGCTCAGATATTTAGTACATGTAGTCAAGAACTAGGTAAATCTCTTGCATGTACATAACAATGGTTAGCACCGATCACTCAGCATACATCCATGTGTGTATGGATGATCTAGCTAACCGGGAAGCTCAAGGGACATCGCCTACACTACAATGCTCAGCACACATGCTAAACTGAAATGGTTCTTGTGTATTATCATGGCGCCCACAATTTCCATCGTAGGGCATTGTACAACCAAAAATCGCATCGCTTGACTTCACATTTATTCCGCGTCCCCTTGCGGGGCTCGCTGTGCTCGCCACGCTTTGGGCTCGCTGCGCTCGACACACTATATAGAATCAACTCCATGCCGACGTGGATAGTGGGGGTATGAAAAGGTCGGAGGACGCGTACCGCTGCGCTTGCCACGCTTCGGGTTGGCGTTGTTAGTGGGGTGGCGTTAACAGTGGCGGGGCATTTAACATACTCATTACCCTCATCAGGGTGGGTGTACAATTAAAAATCGGGTCTGGGGGGCATTTAACACGGGAATAAGCCCAAATCGGGCATGATCGCGTCGCATTGCATGCCATTATAATGGCATGCGATGCGATATTAAAATTGTACACTCAGCCCCGGGAAAGGCTCAAATCGGGTCCCATCACATGCCATCGCATACCTTAATTAGTGGTATGCGATGCGATGCGATGGGCGCCGTGATAATACACAAGTACCACTAAAATTGCTCAGTGTGTATCTCTACAAACTCTTATGCGAAGCTATTCTATTTAACCACTACCCTTTCTATGCAGTCATTTTCCCTTAAATTTCCCCTGGATCTACCTCCTTCCAGTTTCAGAGCGGGTTCTCACATTCTAATAATTATTTTCCTTTGAAGAATGTTTTCCTCCTATACTCCTGGTATATTTGGAAGCCTCTTTAATGCCCCCCCCCCCCCCTTTCCCTTCTTATCTCTGAAATATCTTAAGATCTTTTAGTCTTCTAGGGTTAAGGTGTATGTAAACACGTTGCAAATTGGCAGCCGAACAGTCTATTTCTGCTTTTGATACCGATGTCACAGGGCGCATTGGGTACAAATTGGGATCGGATGCAGGGGCACATACTCTATTTTGCCCTGAAGTTTTTGAGGCGCAAGTGCAAGTGCATGATGCCTACCCTGTTGCAAACCTTTGTGTCATTTGCATAATTATTTTTTCCCCTTAAATACCATTTGCAATACTGTATCAGCAACACAGATATCAAAGAACACTGGTCCAAGTACAGATCCCTGTGCTACTCCACTGGTAACATTTTTCTGCAAAGTATGCGCTCATTAGCACACATTTGCTACTACTGTTTAATATCCTACAACCAGTTTATTATCCATTAAATTGGTTTGTAATCCATTCCCACACTTTTGCGTTATAAGCAGTCTGTGATGTAGGACAGTGTCAAATGTCGTACTAAACTCTGGATATGCTACATCTACCCCCCTCCAACACCACCACCACCCAACACCACCACCACCCATCTATTATTTTAGTCATAAAGTAAAAAAAGTAAATGAGCCATTTGGGATTATATTATTTGGTTAATTTAAAATATTCCACAATTCTTTATTTCAACAATGTTTCCATTTTCTCTCTGCTACTGGTGTAAGGCTTACTGGTCTGTAGTTACTTGCTTCTTCCTTGCTTCCAGTTTTTTGCACTGGCTTTACTTTCGCTCTTTTCGAGTCCTGTATCTAATAACTGCTTGAATGAATCTGTTCATAGTGCTAACAGTACATCTATAAGCTCTTTTATTATTCCTGGATGCATCCATCTCGCCCCATTGATTTATCCACTTTCAGTTTTGAGAGTGCTATTAGGACCGTATCCCCTGTAAATGTTCTTTTCTTTACCGTATTTTTATTAATGTCCCTGCAAATTAACTATGGCTTCTACCCCTCTCCTTCTGCAGTGAATACTAAGCAAAACTAATAATTTAGATGATCTGTTATTGTTTTGTCATCCTCCACTAAACTCTCACTGTCAAGTCTCATTATTCCCTCATTTGATTTTCTCCTTTTACTTATATATTTACAAAAAGTGTTGCCGCCTTTATCATTTAAAGGACCATTTTCTTCACCTTTGCACAACTGATCACTTTCTAAATGTAGGTACACCTTTCTACTTGACCCCTATTCGATCTGGGTCTGGATCTGGGTTGGCTACAGTGTTCACATTCGATTTTGACTATGTAATACAGATCTGTACTATATAGTCTTGCCTGGCAAGTCTTTTCTTCCATTTGATTTACACTACACGGGAGCGCGCATTGGGATCGAATCTGCATCGAATGTAGAAAAACCATTCGATGCCCATTCGATTTTCTATTCTATTTCGATTCGATTTTGCATCTTTAAGCTGATTCCTCCTCTGTGCATACACTGAACTCTTTATATCAGTGCAGTGACAGTGAAATCTTTCTGTAAGTTGGGTTGTGCAGTTGGTTCCTTTCCTGAGTGCATGGAGGAGAACTGATTTGATACAGATATAACACAGTGTCCATTAAATCTCTAGAAACCGATGGTGCATGTAATGTGGAATATTTTAAAATAAAGACAAGCGCAGCAAAGAAACAACTGTGTAAAGATATTTAATCCTACTGTTCAATTTGTTTTAGAGACTGCATTCCACACACAATCTAAAGGAACTGCTCTCTGCAAAGCATCCTGGGATCCCACCAACATTGCGCGATGACAAGCTGGATGAAGAGGTTAACATTATTCATTTTGAATTACAATTGTAAACATTGTGAAAATATTATAATGCAGTGGCATATATGGAAATATTATAATGCATGAACATAAAAATGTTATCTTTTGCTTATTAAGACTACTGTCTATAATCATACTGCAGAGAGCACAGCCCTGGCTAAAGGCCCATACACACTGAGCTATTTTGAGTTGAAATCTGCTCAAACTTAGGGGGAAATTTACTAAGAATATGAATACAATTTTTCGTATTCGTATTCTTAATACGAATGAATACAAATGCATACGGCTATTTTAGCCGTATGCAAATTCGTGTTCCGGAGGGTAATTTACAAAGCAGTCAAATACGACTGCTTTGTAAACCCCGATGTCGTATTCTTCGTATTAGCGGCCGTAAATACGATTAGTATAGGCAGTCTGCACGTATCAGTTAGATCCATGCAGGCAGCAGTGTGTAAAAAAAAAAAAGAAAAATAAATAAAAAACTGGCGGACCCAAGACTACCGATTTTCGTCGGAGGATATTGGTAAGTAGGATTTACTTCCACAGGTCCCCCAAAGGATTTCTAAGGTCCCAGGATCGCCGGACCTAGGATCGCCAGACCCCGGACCCAGGATCAGCGGACCCCCAGACCCAGGATCATAGGACCCCCGGACCTAGGATCAGCAGACCCCTGGACCCAGGGCTACCTACGGGCTCAAGAAAGGTAAGTATCAGTATGTGTGGGCTATGTATGTATTAAAGTTTTATTTTTCATGTGTGTCAGTGTTTTTATTTAACTATTTCTATTACTGTGTGCCAGCGGGCCCTTTAATGCCCCACATGCTGGGACATGTGGTTCTCCAAGTCCCAGCATGAGGAGGAGGCTTGTCGGGACTCATAGTTTTACAGTTTTAGACAATGGTGTTTGATTCTATTTTTTACACAAAGATGAGCCCGGTACCCAATGCCCAGGGGTACCGGGGACAGCACCAGGCTTCAGCCTGGCCAGGTAAGTCCTGGAGGGAGGACCCCTTTAATGGTGGGGTCCCCACTTCCCCAGGGTTAATGCTTTGGCCGGGGGGGACTTGTATAAAAAGTCTCCCCCCGGCTGTGGCATTACCCTGCTGGCTGGTTGGACCGGGGCTAGTTCTTAAAATACGGGGGACCCCTATTCATTTTGTCCCCAGTATTTTTGGAATCAGACCTGGAGCCTGGGGCTGGTTTTAAAAAGTCAGCGGAGCCCTACGCATTTTTTCCCCTGATTTTTTTAAAACCATTTTTTTTCTGTTTATTTTTTTACACTGAAGCCTGCACGGATCTGACTGATCCGTGCAGTCTAAAGCCAAATACGCCAGGACATTGAAGTCTCTTTTCCTGTCATATTTGACCGGCAATTATCGGCAGTTTGACGATAATTAGTGGCCGTATTTTAATAATACTTTAACCCCTTCCCGACATATGACGGAAATGTACGTCATATGCCGGTTGCGGGGGAATCAAGCCAGCTCACGGAGTGAGCTGGCTTGAAAGAGAGCAGGTAATGGCTGTATATTACAGCCAGGTACCTGCTCTCACGGCCACGAGCGGCGAGTTCGCCGATCGTGGCCGTTTAACCCTTTAAGCACCGCGGGCAAAGCGCCCGCAGTGCTTAAATAGCTGATCGGAGGGGGGGCGCCCCCCTCCGGCGCCGATCGGGGCCCCCCGCGGCGAGATCGGAGGGTGCCGATCGGTTGCCATGGTAGCCAGGGGTCTAATGTAGACCCCTGTGCTGGCCATGTCGGCATTCCTATTACATCCTGCCTCAGGCAGGATGTAATAGGAAGTGCTGAAAATCACTATGTTCAGCCATAGAGCTCTATGGCTGAACCTAGTACAGGCGATCGCGCCCCCTAGTGGTCAAGTACACTAGGGGGCCTTGTAGTAAAAGTAAAAAAAAAAAAAAAAATAAAGTTAAAAAAAAAAAAAAAAATAAATAAATATTAAAAGTTCAAATCACCCCCCTTTCCCCATTTCACAAATAAAAATAAATAAAAAATAAAAAAAAATAAACATATTTGGTATCGCCGCGTTCCTAAAAGTCCGATCTATTAAAATATAACATTAGTTATCCCGCACGGTTAAAGGCGTAAACGGAAAATAATTCCCAACGCCAAAACTACGTTTTTTGGTCGCATCGGCTACCCAAAAAAATGTAACTAAAAGAGATCAGAAAGTCGCACATATCCCATAATGGTATTAATTAAAAATTACACTTCAGCCCGCAAAAAATGAGCCCTCACCCAGGTCCGTAGGTGGAAAAATAAAAAAGTTATAAGCCGCAGAACATGGCGATGCGACGCAAATTAGAAAAAACGTAAAATTTTCTATTTTTTTTTTTAGTGGTAAAACGTAACGAAAACTATATAAGTTTGGTATCACCGGAATCGTAACGACCCATAGAATAAAGATAACCCATCATTTTAAACGAACTATGAACTCCAAAAAAAACGTAACCAGCGCAAAATTGTGGAATGGCGTTTTTTTTTTTTTTTTACCCCACATTGAATTATTTCCTGATTCCCCAGAATATTATACGGTATAGTAAATGGTACCATTAAAAAGTACAACTTGTCCCGCAAAAAAAAAGCCCTCATGTGTCTATATAGCCGGAAAATTAAAAAAGTTACGCTTATTTGAACGCGAGGAAAAAAAAAAAAAAAGTTAACAAAAAAGGCCTCGTCGGGAAGGGGTTAATAAAGTATTTAAGGCTTAGTAAATTAGGATTTACCATTCTTTTGAATGATGATTCCTATTCGTATTTCCCGATGGCATATACATTAGTATTTTTAAATACAAATACGAATGTGCCATAAATACAAATATGGGAAAAATTCATATTTTACTATGAAAATACGAATTTTTTAGGCGTATTTGCCTTAGTTTCCCCCTTACTGTTTTGAGCGGCTTTCAGCTTAAAGCCGCCCAGTGTGTATGGCCCTGCGGTGAGCGCATCATCACCGGGAAAGCCACTCATCTGCTGGTATTACCAGCAGATGGATGGCTTTGCATAGCGCTGTGCTATGCAAAGCCGTCCACCCTTCAATGACAGCGCCAGGCAGGGGCAAAGCTGCTCAGTGTGTTTGCACTGAGCAGCTTTCCCCCCAGCGATGACAACGGTCCACAGTCTGGACATAATCGCTCGGTGTGTATAGACCATAAGTTAAAATGTTAATTAAACTTTACAAAAGAAATGTAATATTTATTTTTTGCATTCCTATTATATGTTTTCAATATATATTAGAGATTTATGATTTGGTCAGGCTTTTCTACTAGCATTCTGTGAAGAAATGAGCAATGAACGGATTGCTTTTAGATTTTTTGCTTATAGCCTGAAACTGTGCCGCACAGCCGCCATAAGTTATACATTCTTAGGGGTATATGTATGAAACAGTGGCATTTGCAAGAAGTCCCTTCTTGGCAGAGTTCAGCTCAAAATTGAAAGTGGCACAAATAGAAAGTGCATGAAATGTTCTTGGCATCCTGGGGTGCCTTGGGCACTTATAGGGGTACTCTGGGTTGGTGTTTCCATTAATTATAGGCAAAATCAGTGCTTGTTGCTTCCAATCATTTCACATGACAAACAGATGAATCATATCCCTCACCACATAACTGAACTTAAGAATGACATATGAACACAATTTATGTAATATTTTCTTTCTGAATTTGTCAATAAGAAACATTTGGCCTAGGGGGGCCTTGGAAATTCTAATACTCTAATAGTAAATGTATTAATAAGAGATGATAAAGTGGATGCTATGATCACTGTGTATAAAAAAATGTAATGATCGATTCTGAACATTCGTAAAGCAACGTGTTCAGTATAAGGACCTATATATATACTGGCAGATGCTCAATTAGTTTAGTGATATCACTCAAGTGCTTGAAAGTATAAGGACCTCCCAGAGCACACACTGCTACCCCTTGCACCTGGAAGTGATTGATTCTTCAGCTACAGAAAGGTTTCTTCATAGTAAGAGCCATGGAACCATAGAATACTTCCCCACATGGCCTGGTATAGCCAGACAGCTTAAAATAATTTCAGAAACAGTTGAACTTTCGGTACTTGTTTCCTAGCACGGCGCCCGTCGGGTCCCATCGCATATCTTAACTTAAGGTATGCGATGGGACCCGACTGACCCGATTTCGGGCTTTTTAACAGCTTTCCCGACAATGTAAAAATGGGGTCCATCGCATGCCATTATAATGGCATGCGATGCGACCGACCCGATTTGACATTGTATGTAATGTTAAATGGCCGTTTAAAATCGGGTCCATCGCATGCCATGCGATGGACCCGATTTTACATAGGAACCAATGTTAAATGGCCCCCCATACCCGATTTGTCATTGTATAGCCACCCAGATGGGTAATTTGTATGTCAAATGCCCCCCCATTGTTAACGCCACCCCACAATGAACACCAACCCGAAGCGTGGCAAGCGGGGCGGTGGTACACGTCCTCCGACCTTTTCAGACCCCCACTATCTACGTCGGCGTTGAGTTGATCTTATATAGTGTGGCGAGCCACCGAGCCCAAAGCGTGGAGTGAAGCAATGCGCGTCCCCTCGGTTGCTTGCCACGCTTCGGGCACGGTGGCTCGCTGCGCTCGCCACGCTATGTAAGATCAACTCCATGCCGACGTGGATAGTGGCGTTAACAATGGGGGGGGGGGGCATACAATGAAAAATGGGGTCTGGGGGGCATTTAACATTGGGGCCAATGTATAATCAGGTCTCAGGGACCATTTAACATTGGTTCCAATGTAAAAAATCGGGTCGGTCAGGTCAATCGCATCGCATGCAATTAGGTTGCATGCGATGCGATTGACACAATTTTTGCAACCCAATTGCATACAATTAAAATCGGTGGCGCCGTGCTAGGAAACAAGTACCGAACTTTCTTTTTACTTCCACTAGGGGGCACTGGGTATAGCCAGGAGAGGAGAGTCCCTGGGCACCAAATAGTTACTACATTTTTCCCAGCATGCCCAGACACAATCTTCACTATACTCTGCCTCCAGCCACTGACCAGTCAGTTAAGTTAGCAAGCCCATGACAGGAGTAAGGAGAGGAAGAAGGAAGACCAGCTTACACTCAGATTGGTGTTCAAAGATCTGGTACAATAGGAACTAATGCCCACAAGCCGGGTGCATCAGGGTCGTTGTCAGCCCCATATTGTCTCTAAGAGGGGTATTCAATGCCCTTATGGCGGGCTATGACGGCGAGCAGTACCGATAGCTCGCCATCAGAGTATTCAACTCCCTCTCCTTAACTCGCTGTTTCCACCTCACTGGTTCCTTTTGACGTGGAGGAAACGAGGATTCTGGCCATTAAAATGGCGGTGCTCACCACAAAATGTAGCGGACTCACTGCATTTGTGGCGAACCTAGCCCTTTAAGGGGATCCTTGTCGTCCTCTGATGGCAAGGATTTCTCCCAAACATTGAATACGGCGAGGGGGTTTGTAGGCGAGGATGGCTTTTCCTTTGCCGAAAATAAGCCATCCTTGTCGTAGAAATCCCCCTTGCCACAGCATTGAATACCACCCCTTGAAAAGGATTTAACTATGTAAGTATTTTTCAAATACTACTATATATATATTTGTTTTGTTTCAGATTAAGCAACTTAAAGAACACTATATGGTGAAATCAGATGCAGAGGTGTCAGAAGCTCACCAAGCTTTGCAGCCAGTTTTGCAGAATATTCGGGAACTACAAAGAAAGGTGATTAATATAGGATGTAATGTGATATGAATGGCCAATTATTCTCTGTAAAGTGCTGTAGAATAGAAGACTACTGCCCATGTGGCAGCGGGTCTCCTGAAACATTATTCCTGGGGACCACTCTACTGCACATGCGCAAAACCCCTGAAATATGTTAGCCATGACATCTTCCTAGTGATTTAGTGCCGGTCCACTGGCCGATGTACAATATAGCGAAAAATGTAAGTGTTATTATTGTAGGGTTTCAGGGTGTGCAATATGTGGGAGGACACATGAAGGATACGTTTTTTCATTAGCGTGTAAGTAGAATTATGATCTATTTAAACATGAGCGTATCTGTCTGACTGCAGGGGAGTCAGTAGTTGCCATTGCTCTGCCTGCTTGGAGTTAAACATTACCTGTGTCACCCTACTGCCTTGGAGTTAAGGGTTTAATGAGAAGTCAAAATAAATCCTTTTTATATGACTTAATATGTTTCCATGATAATGATATATAGCCTGTTTGCACAGCTCACTGTTTCATGCATTTATCATTGATTATATTTTGTCATGATCTTTCCATTTATTTTGTGATTGTTGTGAAGGGTCTTATTACCCTCAGTCTAATAGCTTGGTGCCTTCCCTAGTGAGTGACAAGGGATTGGTTTTGCATGCAGATGCATCGTTCATTACTGTTGCTTCAATCATGCCAAATATCCCCTCTTGGCATGCCAGCCAAGCACGACTCGGCCAACTGAGCACCTTTTAACCCATTGAGTGCCAAAATCTCTGTGGGAGATGTGCAAAATATCTGCTAAAAATACCAGTGTCACTCACATTTGTGATATAAATACAAATAAAAAAAGTGTTGAAGATTATATTTCATATATACGTTAACCATTAGAGGTCATTATGATGAATAAAAATGTTTGTTGGCATTTTTTACACACTTTTTTTTGGGACAAATTCACTTGGCACTCAAAGGGTTAAGTTTAAAGGGCCTAATTCACCATGGATCGTTAATTGGAGAAGTTGCAGTTTACCGTGATCCGTGCAAATTACCGCCTTTATCTGTGCTGCCTAATATGTAGGTCATTGTTGAAAAAATGTCACTATGTTATCCCGAACTATGTCCTGTGACATTGATGCCCTCCAACCAAATGTCCAATGTACAGTAAAAACAAGGTTAATGCTTTCTCCATTTTGTTATTTTTCAGTTCCTACATATTGATTATTTTAAACCTTTGCAGATTAATTTCTCATCTCCCTGGTGGATTGATGTGATCCAGTGTGCAGCCCAAACTGCAAATGATGAAGATCTTGTTCAGCGTGTTCAAAATGAAATAACCACCAATTATAAACATCAAGTGAACAAGTTGTCCATGGCAGACAAGTAAGGATGGGGTGGAGGGGGGTGGGGGCTTACCGTGTTCTGTAAAAGAGTTACAGATACAATGACCCGTAAAACATACCATCTGAAACAAGAGACTGGGTACAAACGAGCCAATATATTGGGCATTCAGTTGAATAATTGATATACAGGGGGCACATTTGTGGTTGTGTGCCAGTGATATGTCTGTGAACAATGTTGTTTGCAGATATATTGCTATGGCCCTGCAGCAAAGCCGATGGATGATATATCAGCTCATCCTGTATAGAATGGCTGATATGTGGGGGGCTTGCTACAGAGGCCACCGGTGACTGACACCACAACGGGGTGTAAATGCCAACCCAGTTTGACTTCAGGCATGACACAGGAAGATGATTTGTAAGTGTGTTTGCACTTCCTGACTGAGGTGTAACTTCCAGAGACCATGAAGACACCTTGCTCCAGGCTCTAAGCCCTGAAGGGGCACATGCATGTACAGCAGCACCTGTGTGGTTCACAGCAGGATACAAGTGTAACCACTGCTCTACCAATGGAGCTCTGCAGTGCACCAGGTAGAGTTAATCGGCTCTGTCCCCTATGGCTAAAATCTGCCATAGGGAACAGAGTTGCTTCTGCCTGGTACTGCTCACCTGGCGCTACAGCAAGCAATGGTCCACCCGCTGCTACTGCTGGACTTTTCATTGGACCTGCTGATGAAAGCTGATTTTGCATGCTGCAGATGACTGAGACTGAGTATAACCCAACGTATCTGGAGTCCTGCACTCGATTTGGACACACTGGGATGCTTGAGGGCGATACACTTGGTCCAGCTGATTCACACACAAACACACCATATTTGTTCTCCTTGTTTTTTTTGTTTTTTTTATCCTAATTCTAAAGTGGTCCACACATTGGTAAGAAGTTTGTATAAGGTATTGGTAGTTTTTGGTTCTGCTTTCTCTGCATTACAGTATATTCTTCTTTTGATGCAGTATGGAGGGGAGCCTACCCGGAATTAACTCAAATCAATAGAATGGGCTAGGACAACTTATTTGGATCGACAGTTGCGCTGAGTGCAATAACTATTATCCTCCTTATGAAATACGATTTGTTTTTACTTATTTATGTAACATTTACTGTAGGAGCAGCTTTAACTTTGCAAAAGTCAAGTCAAGTGTTCGTTGAAGGAAAATATCCATGTACCATGTATTGCTAAGAGAAATGTTGGAATCTTTCATCTCATCTGAGGGCCACTGGAATACTCTGGGTTAGAGGGGTAATGCTGGGTACACACCAGGACGACTAGGGCCCGATCCCCTCAATCTAGATCCAATTCTGACCAATTGGATGTAGATTGTGTGGTGATTAAGCCCTTTTCTGTCCTGGTGTGGACCGATACCGATCCGATGCGCGGTCCCGCGGGTCGGTCGCTCGTTATTGAGATCCTACCTGCTGCAGGTAGGATCTCAATGACGACCATACAGCCGGGTGCGGGTCGCCATCGGATCGGATCGGACCCGCTCACGGTGCACATCGTGAGCGGGTCGTGCCCCCCCGCGTCACCGTGAGCGGGTCGGACGAGACACTGACGACCCGCTCACGATGTGCATCGTGAGCGGGTCGCCCTGGTGTGTACCCTACATTAGATTGTAATGCCATCTGTACTGGAGCTACATTTTGTTTTGTTTTTATGCCATATTATACAGGTTGAGCATCCCCTATCCGAAATGCTCGGGACCACGAGCATTCCGGATAGGGGAATTTTCCGGTTTTTGGAATAAATTGTTTTAGCCATACTTACCTGTCCCCTGATGGTGTCCGGTGGTCCCTCGGCGTCCACGCAGTCCCCGGGCGTCCACAGCAGGCCTCCGGCATCTTCTCCGGGTCTCCAGCGGTCCCAGGAATGCATTGCACGAGTGTGACGTCACCAGCGCGCGCGCACACTCGCGCAATGCATTCCTGGGACCGCTGGAGACCCTGGAGAAGATGCCGGAGGCCTGCTGTGGACGCCCTGGGGCTTGGTAAGTATGAAAAGAGGGTTAGGGGGGTTAAAAAAAACAAAAAAAAATCGAATGATTCCAAAAACCACGGTTTTTGGAATAATTCGGATAAAAGATGCACGGATACGGGATACTCAACCTGTATAATGTACCATAAATCACACCAAATAGGGAGGGACATATGGTCTTCCAAATGGATTGGGATTTATGATGAGTTTATGAAAATCTTGATTCATATCAAATTTACAGTGAGTTAAATAAAAATCTTGATTGTAGTATCTTTACCAAACAATCTGTTTTGTGTTTGGGATGTAACTTACTTTTTATATCATTTAGATTCCGGGACTGCAGAGGACTCCAATACGTTGTTACCTCACAAATGGAAGAATTGAGAAAGTGCCAGAAACTTGTCAGAGAGGCAGTGAAGAGTCTTGAAGGTCCCCCATCTCCAGAAGTTATCCAGACTGCATCAGTATGCCATCTCAGAGTTGGGCGACTTCCTCTCCATATGTGTGTATAATATTATTAGTCACCTGTTTAAATGAATTGTGTGTGTGATTTTCCACATTTGTGTGTTTATTAGAGTGTGCACTTATAAGAGATAGATACTTTGTATATAACCTCCATGGATCACATGAGACACTTTGGGTGAAATGTAATAGGATGAAATATTCAGAAAGTGAGATTTGGTAAGAAATCTCCAGGTTTTTTGTTTTTTTTTAAAGCAGCAATCATTTATACTGCAAAACCAGTTTGATTTTGAAGTGTAAATGATTGCCGCTTTAAAAAAACCTGGAGATTTCTTACCAAATCTCACTTTCTGATTCTCTCATCCGATTAAATTTCACTCATAGTTGTTATTTGTTTAGATGCTAATATGTTTGGTTACATTTTAAATGATTAGTTGTTTTGCGACACTAATAATGATCCTTTTTTTACTTTCTTGCAATGTAAAAAAACCCGATACTTATATGTTAGTTGGGCGCCCACTAAGCTATTTGCTTAGTTTTCCGCGTCCCCTCGCGGGGCTTGCTGCACTCCACAAACTATATAAAATCAACTCCACCCCGACATGGATAGTGGGGGTATGAGCGTACTAACTATAGTGGGCACCCAACTAACATATAAGTACCAAAAAACCTGCAGTGGTGTACTCTTTCCACTGTACAGTATACTAAAGCAAGTAGGAAAGGTAGATGCGAGAGTGCGCAGACCACTACTTTTTTAAATGTCATTAATATATGTTGGCCGAGTTTTCTAGCTCACAAAAATATAAATTATGAACAGCTTTAATACCTGCTCATAGAAAATTTCAAAAGGCAACAGAAATGTTAAATAGATATGCCCCACCATGTTGCTTATATTGCAGGTTTTTCCCTACTTCTTCCACATAACCTGAGAAGAGAAGAACCTGCTAGTCATGCATTGCACTGATTTTCTTGTACCTTAATTACGGGCAGTGGTCCTGATTCTGATGTGGCCATAGTGTCTATCCTTGGATGATGCAGTGATAGCGCTGTATGGTAAATGCAGTAGGAAGGGGCTATTACAAGCAAATGCCTCCTGCTGCAGGACCTACATCATAGCACTGGATTATTGACTCAACATGGGACAGCTTGCTGCACCCATAAGGGCACGCAAGTCACCTGTCTCAGAGACCTGGATATCTCCTTCATTTGGTGATCTCTGGCCTCTTCTCTCCCCCTATTCGGTGTTTTCAGGAAACTGTGTCCACCACCGCCCAGCAAACGATTTTTGACCTATCACTCAATGACAGTCTGATGCTGTACCTGCCTTTTTTTACGTCACAGAATGCTTTAGGGAAAAAATATCAGTACCACAGCAACATGAGTGCGGGCCATGAATGAAAGAGGCCCATATGCTATATATAGGGGGAATAAGTTCTAATAAAATATAACAAGTTATTCATTTTAACAAAGGAAGGCAGACCAGGAGTAAGATCATTGCTTAGTAAATAAAGTAGATGCAGAAGGCATGAATAGGCTCAAACAGAAGAGCCAGTAGTTAACACTTACAGTAGTTATACAAATATGCCTTTTAGAACTCATCTACTGTACAACTACTAACTTTAAATGAACACACTGGGTAGTATTCAGTGCAGCTGGCGAGGGGGTTAAACAGCGAGGATTGCAGAAAACCAGCGATCCTTGCTGTTTAACCCCCTCGCCAGCCGCTCGCCCTATGCAACGTTCCAGGGAAATCCTCGCAGTCACAGGACGGCGAGAATTCCCCAAAACAGCGCGACCCGCAGCGAATGCAGAAAACCTGCTGTATTTAGCCGCGAGTCTTGCTGCTTCTGGAGACGCATATGCCAATTCCCCCTCGCTAAAAAAAACGGAGCGAGGGGGAATTGGTGTATGAGGGGGGTGCGTTGTATAAAAGTAAAAGTGGTACAACCTAGTTCACAGCAAAATGAATCTGCCCCTCAGTGGGGTATATTCAATGCCGTGGGTGAGTGGTGACAGCGAGCAGGAAGCCCTGCTCGCTGTCGCCGCTCACCCACGGCATTGAATATACCCCACTGAGGGGCAGATTCATTTTGCTGTAAACTAGGTTGTACCACTTTTACTGTTCAGTTAGAAACCTGCGAACGCTAGTGTCAGTTGAAGATCTTGCTGCTTAGGTGTCCATTAGGATTAGTTCTTATTAGGATATTTAAATGTCAAGACATAGAGGTTTTTAAGACCTGATCCCTGGGTGCTAATTTCCAAAACCCTCTGATCAAGTAATCACTGCCCAGTAAGAGTGAAATCCTGACCTGTGCAAACCTGCGAATTAGCAGCAAACCCATACGCAAGCCGTTAATTTTACACTGTGTGCAGTCTGTGCATAGCCCAGGACTTATACAGCCGGTGCGATAGAACCAGGCTGATCGGGGCAGGAGCTGACGTCACACGACCCCATCAAACGCCTGGGCACCCCTGCTTTCTCCCTGACACTCCCAGAAAATGGTTGGGTACCACCCCCAAGCATCGGCTTTCTGGCAATCAACTTGTGTACCTGGGCCTGATTCTGGTTCATTTTCAAAAGCAGATTTTCTCTCTAATGGACAAAACCATGTGCACTACAGGGGGGCAGATGTATAACATGTGCAGAGAGAGTTAGATTTGGGCGAGTTATTTTGTTTCTGTGCAGAGTAAATACAGGCTGCTTTATTTTTGCACTGCAATATAGATATCAGTTTGAAGTAAAAATCCCACCCAAATCTAACTCTCTCTGCACATGTTACATCTGCCCCACCTGCAGTGCACATGGTTTTGTCCATTAGGGAGAGAATTTGCTTTTGTGAGGGAACCAGAATCAGGCCCACAGTTTCAGGAGTTCTGAAGTGTTTTTGCCCATATTTTACAAGCTTGCATATAAACTTTTAAAAATCACAATAGAAACAATCTAATGTTCCCGCAAAATTGTCTGAGACCCCAAAATTCTCTGAGCATCTTTATTTGCTGAGTATAATTTTTTCTTCATATTTTAAAAATTAACCATTTTATACCTTCTAACTGCCTCCTATTCTTTGCTTTTTTGGGGTTATGAACTCCTTCATGCCTTCACATTAATCGTGCCATGCAGAGTTACATGCAACATCGGCACAAAGTCTGTGACTAGCCAAATATTATTGGATTGCGCAAAAATATCCTGGGATATGCCCCATAAATTTGCACATGTTTTTACAGTATTGAACTCTCTGCATATGCGTTGCTATAATGGGTGCAATTTCTGTGGTGCACATGTGCCCCTGAATACAGGGGAACCCCCACCACACACACTGCACCCACATTTTGTTACTTACCTTTCCAGTCCCACGCTGGAGTTGGAGCTGCAGTTGCGACAAATTGGCTGCCATGCACAGTATGAATTTTGTCTCTAGAACATGGTAGGCACCATGTTTCTGGAGACCTACACATGCTCAATAGGCTCTGGCATGATGCCAGAGTCTACTGCGCCATGAAGAGGAGGGAGCCCTGCACATGACCTATTCATCTCTAGAGCATTCCACCTCCTTGCTATCACCGAGACCTGGCTCTCCACCTCTGATTCTGTCTCTCCAGCTGCTCTCTCCCACGGTGGCCTCTCTTTCTCTCACACTCCCAGGCCTGACGGTCGCCAAGGTGGCGGTGTGGGTTTTCTCCTCTCAGCCTCATGCACCCACAGTGTCATTCACCCTGAACCCTCTCTCCTTTTCTCCTCCTTTGAGTCTCACTCTATCCGTCTATACTACCCCTACCACCTCCGTGTCGCTGCAATCTACCGCCCCCCTGGCCCTATCTCCCAATTTCTTGACAACTTCGCCGCCTGGCTTCCACACTTCCTCTCCTCTGACCTGCCATCTGTCATTCTTGGTGACTTTAACATCCCCTTGGATAACCCCGCTGATCCTGGCACCTCCAAACTCCTCTCTCTCTGCTCCTCTCTTGGCCTATCTCAGTGGACTACCTCTCCCACCCACATCCAAGGACACTCCCTCGATCTCGTCTTCTCTCGCTCTTGTTCCCTTACTGACTACACTATCTCAGCTTTTCCTCTTTCTGACCATCACCTCATCTCCTTCTCCCTCACTGCTTCCCCCTCTCCCACCCCCCCTCCCAAGCGCATTGTCTCACGGCATAACGTCAACACACTTGATCTTGCTGCCTTCTCAAACACGCTGTGTCCTCTTCTCGCCCCAATCGCCCTCATGTCCTGCCCGAACCTCGCTGCCTCCCTCTATAGTGACACCCTATCTTCGGCATTGGACTCTGCCTGCCCTCCCTCCTCTATCCCCCTTCGATGCTCCAACCCCCAACCGTGGCACTCACCTATCACCCGATTCCTTCAAAAGTGCTCTCGCACTGCTGAGCGCTTCTGGAAGAAATCACGCTCCCTTGCGGATTATCTCCATTTCAAATTCATTCTTTCCTCCTTCAGATCTGCCCTTGCTCTGGCCAAGGAATCCTACTTTAAGTCCCTCATCCTTTCCCAATCATCCAATCCCCGCAGGCTCTTCGCCACCTTCAACTCCTTGCTCTCCCCCCCTCCTCCAGCTCTTCCGTCCTCCATCGTAGCCGCTGATTTTGCTACCTACTTTTCAACCAAAATCTCCTCTCTCAGGACTGCCATCACTGCTGCCATGACCTCACCCTCTCCCTCCTCCCCTCCTACATCTCCACTCCCCTCCTTCCAACCCCTGTCCTCATTTTACCCCACCACTGCTGCTGAAGTCCACTCTATCCTTCAATCCGCTTCTCCCTCCACCTGCCCGCTTGATCCTATCCCCTCCAATATTATCCGTCGTCTCAGTCCATCAGTCTGCTCTCACCTGGCTCACCTCTTTAATCTTTCCCTATCCTCTGGGATCTTCCCTTCCTCCTTCAAACACGCTCTTGTCTCCCCAATTCTCAAAAAAACAAATCTGGACCCCAACTCTCCATCCAACTACAGGCCCATCTCCCTCCTCCCTTTTGCCTCCAAACTCCTAGAACGTCTGACCTATAATCGTCTCCTAAGCCACCTTACTGCTAACTCCATTCTAGACCCCCTCCAATCCGGGTTCCGCCCTTTACATTCCACTGAAACTGCCCTGACCAAAGTCACTAACGATCTACTATCGGCTAAATCCAAAGGCCTCTTCTCTATCCTCATCCAGCTTGATCTGTCGGCTGCCTTTGACACTGTTGACCACCCTCTCCTGCTCAACACCCTCCGCTAAGGCACGGTCTTCTCCTGGTTCACCTCATACCTCTCCGATCGCTCCTTCTCCGTCTCCACTCCGAGCTCCTCCTCTCCTACTACCCCCCAGCCAGTCGGTGTTCCCCAAGGGTCAGTCCTTGGCCCTCTCCTCTTCTCCCTCTACACCACCTCTCTGGGCACCCTCATCAGCTCCTATGGTTTTCATTACCACCTTTATGCTGATGATACCCTAATCTATCTCTCCTCCCCCGACTTATCCCCATCACTTCTGTCCAAGGTCTCCGAATGCCTCACGGCCATCTCAGCCTGGATGACCCAACGCTTCCTGAAACTAAACATGGCTAAAACTGAACTTCTAATCTTCCATCCCCCGAACATCCCCTCTTCTCCCACTATCTCCATCAGCATTGGTGAAACCGAGATCACGTCCACCGACCAAACGCGCTGCCTCGGTGTCATCATTGACTCCTCCCTCTCTTTCACCCCCCACATTCGTGCTCTCTCACAGTCTTGCCGCTTTCACCTACGCAACATCTCACGCATCAGACCATTCCTCTCCACTGACGCGACCAAAATTCTCATTCACTCTCTTGTCATCTCCCGCCTTGACTACTGCAACATCCTTCTCTCTGGGCTACCTCTCACCCGCTTTGCACCTCTCCAAACCATTCTTAACGCTGCTGCTAGGCTCATCTTCCTCTCCCGCCGCTCTACCTCCGCCTCCCCCCTCTGTCTATCTCTTCACTGGCTCCCCATTCCTTTCCGAGTTCTCTTTAAACTCCTCACCACCACCTACAAGGCTCTCTCCTCCTCCACCGCTCCTTACCTCTCTTCACTGATCTCTATCCACACTCCCTCCCGTCCTCTTCGCTCCATCGCTGACCGCCGACTGACCTCTCACCTAATCACCTCCTCCCACTCCCGTGTCCAAGATTTCTCTCGCGCTGCCCCCCTGCACTGGAACAACCTCCCGCCACCCATCAGGCTATCTGATTCCCTTACCTCCTTCAAGCGCTCCCTCAAAACCCACTTTTTTCGACTAGCCTATCCCTCCTCCTAACCTCTTTTGATCCTCCTATCCTGCCTCCGTTCCCCTCCGTTCCTACTTATCCTATTGTATTTCGTTCGTCCACCCACCTATTTTTAGTATGTTAACTCTTATGAGCAGGGCCCTCCTTCCTCACGTACTCACCCTACCTCATTACCTCACCTGTGCTCCTGTCCTGTTCTTCCCTTCCTCTACTTCATCTTCGGTCTCCTTGACTATTTTGACACCTACTTCTGAACTGATGCTGATTTTAGTTCTACCAGCTATACCCCTATTTATACTGTATCTCTCTACACACCCTGTACGTTACCTTGTAATTTGTTTTTTTTTTGTTTGCTATGTACGGCGCTGCGGACACTTTGTGGCGCCTTATAAATAAACGTACTACTACTACTACTACATGAGCTCCCTCCTCTGTTCTCTGCTAAATTGCTCCTGACTCTTGGTTGAACAAGTTTATTTTTTGCGAAAATATAAGACTGAGTTCCTGTACATGGCCTTCTGCACTCGCTGTATAGTTTGCATGGTGTATTTGCATTAAATGTGAAGTCTATGCGTTGGCTGCGTATATACTTGGCCTACTCATGGTTCACCTGTCCTGTACTGTTGTCTGCAAAAGAAAGAAAGCTCTTCTAACAGCAGGCCTGTTGTTTTATTCCTTCACAGCTGTGTCTTTTGTAAAGCTGATGAATTATTCACAGATTATGAGTCAAAGCTCTTCTCTCATACGTAAGTACCTACCTCACAACAACAAAAAGGAATTGTTTTCTGAAATCAGACTAACTAAACATTGTTGTCAAGTAGAATAGCTTAGTAACACATTCGTTTTTATTTAGGACTATAATATTGTTTATAGTTTTGTTATGATGCAGCTGGAAGTTCAAGTATATGATTCATATGTTAATAATACAGGGTACATTAGTAACACAAAGGAAGCATTTTGAAGCCTTTTCCTGCAGTAAATAAACCTTCCTGCTATTTTGAGTGCAGTAAGTTTAGCAAAGTGCTTGGCAACGGCGTTTAATACATAGCAGGTATGTTTGTTAATACAAAGAAACCCAATAAACTATACTTATGGCAAAGTTTATTTTAGTGATCAACATACATTCTTATTTTACAATGAAGTACTGTAATGCTGTGTATATGGTGTGATTTGCACTATATAGTCAAAATCCCATAGCACATAGTGCAAATCGCATCATGCTATGCAGCACCCAATACCGATTTGATTCCGATGTACGGCCTCGCGGCATCGGAATCGACTGAAGAAATAGACTGTCTGTTTCTACTATGTCAGGACAAGGGCCATGTTGCTCAATGCAGCATGCAACCCTACCGATTCCGTCCCTCCCTCCCTGCCAGCAGATACCGGGTCCCGGCACCCATCAATATCGGCAACTGCCAAATCTTATCGTGTGTACACAACTTAAGTCAGGCATGTCCAAACTGTGGCCCTCCAGCTGTTGTGAAAAAATACCTCCCAGCATGCCTTGCCATAGTTTTAGCATTCCCTAATAGCAAATCTGTGGCAAGGCATGATGGGACGTGTAGTTTCAAAACAGCTGGAGGGCCATTGTTTGAACATGCCTGACTTAAGTTATTGAATAATTGGGTTAAGGGCCCAGGGCAGAGGGATTGACGTGGACCTGTAAACAAAGGTGTTTTTTCAGGACGGCCCTTAAAAACGACTCCACCAAATCAAACTATTTGGACATTCTTAGGTGTCACCTTCTGGATTTTCTTAAAACCATTATTTTTCCTCATTAACCGTATAAGTTTCCCTTTTGATATTGTGACATGAGATAGCTTATGGAAAGATGAGATTTTAAAGAAGAAAGATTTAAATAGTTGGAATAGTGGTAACATATGTGTTTTGGCTTCTGTCAAACATCTTGTCATTTACAAATGTTGCTAAATTATTCCATACACACTACCGCATTCCTACTGCATTATGAGTATAAGAGCAAAGATAATTTCCATTAAGTCCACCCAAAGTGGTATCCCCAGAGTACCTTTAACCCAGATAAATTGCATTACTATGTGAAAGACCCACATGATTACCAAAACATTCACCTGTGCTGTTTAGGTGCCCATACATGGTGCGATTATTGGACCTAGTTCAAAACAGTATGTGCAGCACCATACGCATTCCATCGCATCGCACCACCCTGTTGCACTGTGTATGTGCACCTTTTCATGCTAGACATTTAATCCCTTTGGTTACTGTATACAGTATAAGAACTGCTGACTTTTAGTGACCGAACACATTATTAAAAACATTTTAAAAGACAATTTGTTTTCATAAAGGGCCTTAGTCAGAACTGCAGGCAATGCCAATGTTTTCATAGTTGAGGGACTATTTGCAACTGCACATGCGCAAACATCTAGACGGTACTGCATCGCAGATTATGGGGGGTATTCAATCCCAGGTCACTGCTTTTAAAGTCGGACCCATTCTGTCGGTCTGCCTCTTCAATGCTGTCAGGAAAGACAGCATTGAATAGGCGTTCACCTATTTCCCCCGTCGTAAATAGTGGCCCAGATTGAATACCCCCCTTAGGCTCTGATTTATATTACTATGTTCAATGTTCTCACTAGCAATTGAGCATTAGCTAACGCTCTCCCTAAAAACCCAAATGTGACCATTACTGCAATAATATTATCAATTAAAAACAGCGTTTTATTAATTTTTCTTAAATATTGCTGTAACATACAGATGGGTCTGTTCCCATCCTTGCTGGCGGGTCGCCAGAACGTACGCGCTGGCGACCCGCCAGCAGCCTCGCCAGCGAGGAGACTGAGACGCGCGTGCGTCTCACGCGCACGCGCGTCTCAGTCTCCGTCGCTAGCGCGGCGGAAACCCTGTCCGTCTCCGCCTCAGGGAGACGGACGGGGTTAGGGGGGGGTTAGGGGGGATGCGGGCAGGCGGCGGGGACCCCGGGTTACCGCCGGCAAGCCGGCGGGGACCCGGGGAAACGTATGGAAGCGCCGTCGGAAGCCTAATTTTTTTTGGGTTAAGAAGCCTAATCACTAGAAATGTAATAAAACTTGCAGGGTAAAAGGACAGACTGCTATATTTGAAGAAATGATCGAGGAAGAAAACGGCCTGGTGGATGACCGCTTGCCAAAGACTAGCAGAGGCCTGTGGGCCGCAAGTGAGTTGGAACGGTCACTGAAAGCAATACTATCGTTTGCCAGAAGTCACCGGATGGACCCATGGCTTACTGACGAAGGAGCTGGCTTCATGGATCTGTTTGAGGCATGGAAAAAAGAATACAAGGTGAATGTGATTTGATAGTAATGTGAGAATTTGATTCTATAGAAACATTTTGGGCGAAATGTAATAGGGTGGGATTTTTTAGACATGTGCGATTTTTGGTAAAAAACGGCCGAAATCGCACTTTTTCCGAAAATCGCACATTTAATAGGTTGAAAATCTTTTGAAAGTGGCGATTTTTAGTCACATTTCAAATCGCATCCAGATGTTTTCCCATTATAAAGTATACAACTCGCAAATGTAATAGGGTGCGATTTTTGGTAAATGTTACCAAAAATCACAAAAAAAATAGACCAGGTTCTGACAGGCGAATTTGACAGAACCATGCACAGATCATTGAGATGTGTGCATGGTCCTGTTAATAAAAATGTGTAAAAGTGTTTTTATTAAAAAAAAATGGCGTGGGGTCCCCCCTCCTAAGCATAGCCAGCCCTGGGCTCAATGAGCCGGTCATACGTTACATTGCTTTATACCGGAGAACTACAAGTGCCAGCAGACCTCCCCCGCATGCTGGGACTTGGAGAACCACAAGTCCCAGCATGCGGGGCATTAATGGGCCCGCTGGGACTTGTAGTCCACCTGTAAAAAGAATGTTTATAAAAAACTACAAGTCCCAGCGGGCCCATTAATGCCCCGCATGCTGGGACTTGTGGTTCTCCAAGTCCCAGCATGCGGGGGAGGTCTGCTGGCACTTGTAGTTCTCCGGTATAAAGCAATGTAACGTATGATCGATTTAACCCTATCAGGCCGGCGTCCACTGGCCACGGACGCCGGTGACAGCCCCGGGCTTCAGCCCTGGACGGGTGAAGCCTGGGGGGGGGGGGACCCCTTTATTGGGGGGGGTCCCCACTCCTCCAGGTACCCCGTCCAAGGCTGACCAGCCACGGTGCTCATGGTACGGCCGGGGGACCTTGTGTAAAAAGTGTCCCCCGGCTGTGGCATGACACCGCGGGCTGTTGGAGCCCGGTGCTGGTTTCAAAATATGGGGGACCCCCAGATTTTTTGTCCCCCGTATTTTTGGAACCAGGACCGGCTCATTGAGCCCGGGGCTGGTTATGCTTAGGAGGGGGGACCCCACGCCGTTTTTTTTTAAACTTTTTTTTTTTAGCACAAAATTGCATTTATGAAAATGCGCACATTTTCATGACTGAAAATGCGCACATTTTCATGACTAAAAATCGCCCGAAATCGCGGCAAATCGCATTTTTTTGCCGCAAATTTGCATCTCATTACATATGCGAATTCGCGGCAAAAAATGCGATTTTTAAAGGTGCGATTTGGTGCGATTTTTTTTTAGTCTAAAAATCGCACCCTATTACATTTCGCCCTTTATGTTCTGTGACGTCAGTTCAAATAATAATCACTTTTTTATGTATGGGCATATATATCTAACGCTCTCTGCACAAATTACATTTGCCCCACCTGCAGTGCACATGGTTTTGTCCATTTGAGATGGAATTTGCCTCTGAGAGTGAACCAGAATAAGGTCCTAAGTGCCATGTTACACTGTATTTTGAGCTGATTGGTTGGTACTTTTTCTCTCTGAAAGCTTTGATACATCTATACCTTAAAATTATGGCTGAATCAATTAGCTGTCCAGGTGTAAAAAATGTATGTTATGGTCGGCCTTGGAACATGCCATATGGGAATTAAGAGAGTAGCTAGTACTGGTTAAAGTCTCAAGGAGTGGATTCCGGGGATTCTTGGCCCATGTCTTTCTAGTCAAAAAACCGGTAGCAAATACCAGACTATTTAAACTTCAAGGGTGAAATGTAATTAGGTGCGATTTTTTTTTAGCCATGTGCGAATTTTGGTCAAGTTCCTTTCCCATTATCATAGTCAATAGTATAAAGACAAATGTACTATATACCAGAGGATTGGGAACTTTTAGTATGTGGCAGCATTGTCTCATTATATTTGACTGGTTAACAACCTGTCAAAATCACAGAACAACAGAACAACATAACAGTGATCTCAGCACCAACATCAAAACACTTGAATTCCCCTCATATACATGAGGATTAGTTATTATTCATATAAATATATATTCTGAAGGGACTTTATTGGTCAATATTTTGCATACTGTATGTTAACTAATGGTTTCAGAAGTTTGCAATAGTTCAATAGTTTCAACTATGTTATTAGTTTTATTACATTTACATTGAATGTTTCACTTATGTTCTAAAACTGTTTCTTTACTATTTCGTCTTTAGTTACTTCATGAGTACTGGATGGTTCTGCGGAACCATGTGTCCGCTATTGATGAGCTCTCAATGGCAACCCAGCGACTCAGAGTCCGCCTCTCTGATGAGCCCAAACCTAACCCTCCTGTTCTTCACATCATCGAACCACACGAGGCAAGTTAGTTTATACAGTCACCAGAGTCCTGCCTGATTTGTTGCTGTATTCATTGCTGAGCAATACATTGTACAGTGAGCATGATTCAGGTTGTCTCGTATATATTCCTAAGTGTCACCCCGCTGAACGCTCCCCTTCCCTCTTGGCGCCCAAATCCCTCGCTTGCATGCAAGGGGCTTAAATGGTCTGAATCAGCCAAAATATCATTAAGAGCAAACCTGTATCATATATTCCAGTGTTCTGTTGTCTTTTGATTTGTTACTGATAAATTACTGTTATTTGCAGTCTGTTAGACTTCTAAAGTACGTTTTGAATTTTCTGCAGGTGGAGCAGAATCGTGTGAAACTGCTTAATGACAAAGCAGTAGCCAAGTCACAGTTACAAAAAAAATTAGGCCAGCTCCTTTATCTTACTAACTTAGAGAAGGTATGTATAATATTCTTTTTATTGGTTTTATAATCATTATGATAAGCTTTAAAGTAAGTTCAAGTTTACTGCAGAAAGGGCAGCTTGTTAGTATAACCAGATGAACATGCAATATCATTGAGGATGCATCAGCAAGCTAACAGTACAGTATTTCATTACCTAGTCCCGTGATCACACTGTGAGTTCATTATAAATGGATTCACATGTTACTGTCAATGGCTAAATTACCATGAGATTTCTTGGTCACTCATCATGGTACTTTGGTGGTAGAGAGTATAAATCTGTTAGAAGCGCTCTTAACCCCTTCCCAACATTTGACGTACATTTACGTCATGGCCGGGATGTACTTCCCGACACATGGCATAAATGTACGTCATGACTTTAAACTGTCACTGCGTCTCGAGACGCAGTGACAGAGGGACGATGTCTGCTGTCCCTGACAGCAGACATGTCCCTGCATGCCCAGGGGGGGCTGCGATGTCGCCCCCCCGTCGGCGATCGCTGTGATTGGCTGTTCAGTGTGAACAGCCATTCACAGCGTTTTCCTGTGTTACCAGCGAATCGGACGCTCGGTAACACAGGTGTCAATCACCGCCGGGCGTCAGGGGGCATGAGGGGGTCATCGGTGACGATGACACCTCACCCCACCCTCACCCCACCTGCCCCCAAGGCTGTGATTGGTCCGTGGGACCCACGGACCAATCACAGCCAAGGCGCGACATTTAAACTACCGGTGACTGCGCTGCAGACGCCATTCCGGTCTGGAATAGCGTGCAGAGCGGTCACCGTGCCTATCTGCCGTGATACTGACCTGATCCTTGCTAATACTTACCTGATCCTTGCAAATACCTTACCTGATCACTTGATCACTGCTTGTAGCGTGCTGGACGCTTCCTGGATCTGACTTCTTGGGACTTCCTGCTGCTGCTGCAGTGTGATAGAGAGATAGAGAGATAGAGAGAGAGATAGAGAGAGATAGAGAGATAGTGACAGAGAGAGCTATATTTTGTGTCTGCTACCCCCCCTTTTTGGGGGTGCAGGGTTTTTTTATATATAAATAACTGTCACTGCTGCTGCTGCAGTGTCATAGTGATAGATAGTGATAGATAGTGATAGATAGTGATAGATAGTGAGAGATAGAGAGATTTGTGTCTGCTACCCCCCCTTTTTGGGGGTGCAGGTTTTTTTTTATATATATATAACTGTCAGTGCTGCTGCTGCAGTGTCATAGTGATAGATAGTGATAGATAGTGAGAGATAGAGAGATAGAGAGAGATAGTGACAGAGAGTGATAGAGAGTGTATATTTTGTGTCTGCTACCCCCCTTTTTTGGGGGTGCAGGTTTTTTTTTATACATATAACTGTCAGTGCTGCTGCTGCAGTGTGATAGATAGTGATAGATAGTGATAGATAGTGATAGATAGTGATAGATAGTGATAGATAGTGATAGATAGTGATAGATAGTGATAGATAGAGAGAGATAGAGAGAGATAGTGACAGAGAGTGATAGAGAGTGTATATTTTGTGTCTGCTACCCCCGCCTTTTGTGCTGATCACTATATCTGAGGTGATCAGCAACTTTTTGGGGGCGCAGAGGTTTTTTTTTTTTATATATACCTGTCAGTTGCTGCCAGTTGCACTGTCAGTTGCACCAAAGGTTGTGCACCTGCTGCCCCTCACTGGTAATCAGTGTTGCATCACTGATCACCTTCTTTTTTTTTTTGAGGCTGCTGTGGGTCTTTTTTTAATTTTTTTTTTACACACAATGTGATTTTGTGGGTGTCCTGTGGCCACTGTGCGCTGATCAGTGACGTACATCACTGATCATCTTTTTCGGCACAGGGTTGATCTATTTTTTTTTTTTTTTGATCAAATTCCTGTTGCCTTTGAGCGCTGTTCAGTGACGGACGTTACTGACCAACATCTGTGCTCAATTTTTGGCGCAGGGCCTTTTTTTTTTTTTTTGTAACCCCTTCAATTTTTTTTTTTTTTAATTGGGTTCAAATTCCTGTATAAAGTATTTTTTCCTTCAGCCTATGGTGGACCACTGGTACCATGGGATATTCTAGGTCCTCCAGACCAGGCACCAAGGAGTTAAACTTCTGAGAGTGCAGCTGGGATGGCCTCCTTAATACCCTGCCCTGCCCCAGGCTAATCAGTTTTTTTTCTTGGTGCCTCAGGAACAGGCACATTTGTAGGAGCAGGGTTTGTTCTTCAGCCCTGGTTTAAACTTCAGGTTTTTTGTTTTTGTAGCGATCTTCCAGGCACTTCAAGTGGCGGGGCCTCTTCTGTATCACCGTGCAGTAAAGGTGCAATCCGACAATGCCACGGCAGTGGCTTACATCAACCACCAGGGGGGCACCCGCAGTCGGGCAGCAATGCTCGAGGTGTCTCGGGTCCTTCGCTGGGCAGAGAAATTTCTTCTCGCGATCTCAGCTACATACATTCCAGGCCTTCTCAACTGGGAGGCCGATTTCTTAAGCAGGCAGGATGTCCACTCGTCAGAGTGGTCCCTCCATCCAGAGGTATTTCACCAGTTGGTGGTACGGTGGGGTCAGCCTCAGATCGACCTATTTGCCTCACGGCACAACCACAAGTTGCCTTGTTACGGAGCACGCACAAAGGACCCGGGTGCGTTTCTAATAGACGCACTGGCAGTTCCGTGGCCATTTCAAATGGTGTATCTCTTTCCTCCGATTGCCCTGCTTCAGCGGGTCCTTCAAAAGATTCAGGTGGAAAGGGTAATAGCCATTCTGGTTGCACCCAACTGGCCAAAGAGAGCGTGGTTCGCAGATCTCAAGGATCTCTCCAGCGCACCCCCGTGGCGTCTACCTCTACGGCCAGACTTACTCACGCAAGGCCCCTGTCTTCATCCAGACCTTCCCCGTCTGAATTTGATGGCATGGCGGTTGAGCGGTCGGTCTTAAAGGCTAGAGGGTTTTCAGACCGAGTTATTCATACTATGATTTCTGCGCGTAAACCGTCTACAGTTAGAGTTTACCACAGGGTGTGGCGGACTTATTTTGCGTGGTGTTTAACGCGTAATTTGCCTCCTAGGCAATATTCTTTGTCAAGGTTATTGACTTTTTTACAAGAGGGACTGGATACAGGATTGCGTCTGGCATCCTTAAGGGTCCAGGTATCCGCCTTGTCTGTTTTATTTCAAAAGAGGATTGCTCAGTCTTCTGCGGTTAAGACTTTCCTGCAGGGTGTTTTACACTTGCAGCCTCCTTATGTTTCCCCAGTTCACCCTTGGGATTTGATAATTGTTCTCAAGGCTTTACAGAAGGCTCCGTTTGAGCCTTTGGCGGAGGCCACTTTGCAGTGGTTGACGTGGAAGACTGTTTTTCTCCTGGCCATCGCTTCGGCTCGGAGGGTTTCGGACCTAGGTGCTTTATCAGTTAAGACACCTTTTCTAGTTTTCCACGAAGACCGGGCGGTACTCCGTACTCGTTTGGACTATCTTCCTAAGGTGGTATCCAGTTTCCACTTGAATCAGGAGATTGTTGTCCCAGCTTTTTTGCCTTCTGGTTCTTCTTCCGAGGATTCGGATTTAGTTACTTTAGATGTTGTGCGTGCATTACGCTTTTATGTTCAGAGAACCAAGGCTCTCCGAAAATCTGATTCTTTGTTTATTCTTTATGATGGACATAAAAGAGGCTGGCCAGCCTCTAAACAGTCCATTGCAAGATGGATCAGAACGGCTATTCGTCAAGCCTATCTTTTCTCGGGTAAGCCAGTTCCGGCTTCTGTCAGAGCCCATTCTACTCGCTCGGTAGCAGCGTCCTGGGCGGCGGGCCGTGGTGCTTCTGCTGAGCAGATTTGCAGAGCAGCTACCTGGTCTTCTGTACATACGTTTATCCGTTTTTACAGGTTTGACTCCTTCGCCACTGCTGATGCAGCATTTGGTAGAGGAGTCCTCAGTGCAGTTAGGGAGCGTTCCCACCCTTGAGGGACTGCTTTAGGACGTCCCATGGTACCAGTGGTCCACCATAGGCTGAAGGAAAAAACAGGAATTTTGGTCTTACCTGTTAATTCTGTTTTTCTGAAGCCATGGTGGATCACTGGGCGCCCACCCTTCGCTCTTATCTACTGTGTTTGAGTGTATCTGTCTTGTTTCTTCAAGACTCTGGTGTTGGGGTGTGTGTATGTGTGGGTCGGCTTCGCCTTTTCCTGTTCCTTAGGCTTTGGTAGTAAGTAAACTGATTAGCCTGGGGCAGGGCAGGGTATTAAGGAGGCCATCCCAGCTGCACTCTCAGAAGTTTAACTCCTTGGTGCCTGGTCTGGAGGACCTAGAATATCCCATGGTACCAGTGATCCACCATGGCTTCAGAAAAACAGAATTAACAGGTAAGACCAAAATTCCTTTTTTTTTTTTTTCTACACTACATACACACTACACACTACACACTACATACCCCCCGGGTTGAAATAAAGTTTGTACCCCCCCCCCCCTACACTATACACGTGTTGAAACATTTCACTACCAGTAACACAAAAATAAAAATGTCATCCCAAATGTCATCCCAAATGTCATCCCAGTCATCCAGAAGAATGTATTCAGCGGAGGAGGCATATGCCATGCTTGCCTCTGATTCTGACACAGCCAGTGAGGCAAGCGGGGAATTTGAAGGATTCATCTTAACCTCATCTTCCTCCTCTAGTGATGAGGGACCCCCTCAAAGACGCCCCCGTAGAGCAGCTGAGACCCCCCCACCAATAATTGATCTCGTATGGACCCCACCACCAGACAATTTTGAGCCCCAGGTTCCTGAGTTTTTGGCCATGCCAGGAATCCAATTTGATTCCACAGGTCTCAGAGAAATTGACTTTTTCAAATTATTTTTCTCTGATGATTTTATAAATTTAATTGTGGACCAAACTAATTTATATGCCCAGCAGTTTATTGCTCAAAACCCCACGTCATCATTTGCTAGGTGGACCCCTGTAGATGCAGTAGAGATGATGACGTTTTGGGGTCTGGTGTTTCATATGGGCATAGTAAAAAAGCCAGAAATTAGGCAATATTGGAGTACAGATGTTCTGTACAGCACCCCATTTTACCGTATGGCCATGCCCCGGGCTCGATTTGAGACGATCCTTAAATTTTTGCATTACAACGATAATGCACAGTGCCCACCCAGAGATGATCCCACCTTTGACCGGCTATTCAAAGTCAGGCCGGTCATTGATCATTTCAGTGCCAAATTTGAAGAGATGTACATCCCAGATAAATTCATTTGCATAGACGAGTCCCTTATACATTTTAAAGGAAGGGTTAAATTCCGCCAGTACCTTCCCAGTAAGAGGGCAAGGTATGGCATAAAAATGTATAAGCTGTGTGAAAGCACCTCAGGGTACACCCACAGGTTTAGGGTATATGAAGGGAAGGATTCAAGAATTGAACCGCCAGAATGCCCCCCCTCCCTCGTAGGTGTTAGTGGAAAAATTGTCTGGGATTTAGTGCACCCCTTCCTGGATAAAGGTTATCACCTCTATGTGGATAACTTTTACACCAGCATCCCCCTGTTTAAGGCCCTTGGTTCAAGAGGTACAGCAGCTTGCGGTACTGTGCGCAAGAACCAAAGAGGCCTCCCAAAAACGCACATTGCCCAAGTAATGAGAAGGGGTGAAAGCAGGGGAATATGCACCGAAAATATGTTGTTGGTCAAATATAAGGACAAGAGGGATGTCCTTATACTGACAACAATTCACGGAGACAGTACCACCTCCGTCCCTGTACGAGGTACCAGTACCCACACCTCCAAACCTAATTGTATCCTGGATTACAATAGGTACATGGGCGGAGTGGATCTTTCAGATCAGGTACTGAAGCCGTACAGTGCCCTGCGGAAAACAAAAATCTGGTACAAGAAGCTGGCCGTGTATATCATCCAGATGGCACTGTATAACGCTTACGTGCTATTCCGTTCTACCGGCCAGAGGGGGACATTTATGCACTTTCAAGAGGAAGTCATAAAGGGCCTAGTATTTGGGAACCAGCAGGCAGAGGGCCCCAGTACTTCTAGTACTGGCCCCCGTATTGTACCAGGGCAGCATTTTCCTGATGAAATCCCCTCCACTGGAAAAAAGGGCAGGACACAAAAAAGGTGCAAAGTTTGCTATAAAAAGGGAATAAGAAAGCAAACTATTTTCCAGTGTGACACTTGCCCCGACAAACCCGGCCTATGTATAAAGGAGTGTTTTAAAATATACCACACATCTATGGATTTTTAGGTTCATCATTTCACCGTGCTTCGGGGGTCTTGCTAATGCCACATAGCACCCACCATTCATTCCACCAGAATCTGAGCCGCAAAATCCAAAAATCACTCCTTCCCTTCTGAGTCCTGCCATGCACCCAACTGGTATTTTTTGGTCACATGTGAGGCATTGCCGTACTCGGGAGAAATTGGGGCACAGATTTTGGGGTGCTTTTTCTCCTTCATACCTTCTGAAAATGAAAAATTTTGAGCCAGAACTGCATTTTTGTGTAAAAAAATGTAATTTTTCATTTTCACTCACCAGTTGTATCAAAATTGGTGAAACCCCTGGGGGTTTGAAATGTACACTATACCCCTAGATGAATTCCCTGAGGGGTGTAGTTTGCAAAATGGGGTCACTTGTGGGGGGGTTCCACTGTATTGGTGCTTGGGGGGTCTTGCTAATGCGACATAGCACCCACCAAAATTCCACCAGAATCTGAGCTGCAAAATCCAAAAATCACTCCTTCCCTTCTGAGTCCTGCCATGCGCCCAAATGGTATTTTTTGGTCACATGTGAGGCATTGCCGTACTCGGGAGAAATTGGGGCACAGATTTTGGGGTGCTTTTTCTCCTTCATACCTTCTGAAAATGAAAAATTTTGAGCCAGAACTGCATTTTTGTGTAAAAAAATGTAATTTTTCATTTTCACTGCCCAGTTGTATCAAAATTGGTGAAACCCCTGGGGGTTTGAAATGTACACTATACCCCTAGATGAATTCCCTGAGGGGTGTAGTTTGCAAAATGGGGTCACTTGTGGGGGGGTTCCACTGTATTGGTGCTTGGGGGGTCTTGCTAATGCCACATAGCACCCACCAACATTCCACCACCAAAAATCACTCCTTCCCTTCTGAGTCCTGCCATGCACCCAACTGGTATTTTTTGGTCACATATGAGGCATTGCCATACTCGGGAGAAATTGGGGCACAGATTTTGGGGTGCTTTGTCTCCTTCATTCCTTGTGAAAATGAAAAATTTTGAGCCAGAACTGCATTTTTGTGTAAAAAAATGTAATTTTTCATTTTCACTGCCCAGTTGTATCAAAATTGGTGAAACCCCTGGGGGTTTGAAATGTACACTATACCCCTAGATGAATTCCCTGAGGGGTGTAGTTTGCAAAATGGGGTCACTTGTGGGGGGGTTCCACTGTATTGGTGCTTGGGGGGTCTTGCTAATGCGACATAGCACCCACCAACATTCCACCAGAATCTGAGCTGCAAAATCCAAAAATCACTCCTTCCTTTCTGAGTCCTGCCATGCACCCAAATGGTATTTTTTGGTCACATGTGAGGCATTGCCGTACTCGGGAGAAATTGGGGCACAGATTTTGGGGTGCTTTTTCTCCTTCATACCTTCTGAAAATGAAAAATTTTGAGCCAGAACTGCATTTTTGTGTAAAAAATTTAATTTTTCATTTTCACTGCCCAGTTGTACCACAATTGGTGAAACCCCTGGGGGTTTGAAATGTACACTATACCCCTAGATGAATTCCCTGAGGGGTGTAGTTTGCAAAATGGGGTCACTTGTGGGGGGGTTCCTAACTTTTAGCATCTTATGGTGCCTAGAAACCTACATGGTGCCTAAAAAATAATCTCATAAAAAGGAGGCTCCAAAATCAAGTAGGTGCTCCTTCTATTATGAAGCCTGTGGTTTGGTCAACGTGCACACTAGGGCCACATATAGGATATTTATGAAAACAAAAGAATTGGGGGAATCAATTTTTAGTCACATTTCTCTAGTAAAATGTACTGTGTTCCTTAGAAAAATGTATTAAAATTGCAAATCTGCAAAAAAAATGAAATTTTGAAATTTCACCTACACTTTGTTTTAATTCCTGTGAAACACCTAAAGGGTTAACAAACTTCCAAAATGCTGTTTTGAATACTGTGAGGGGTGCAGTTTTTGAAATGGTATCATTTATGGGGGTGTCTCACATACAAGTCCCTCAAAGTCACATCAGAACTGAACTGGTCCCTAAAAAAATCAGTGTTTGAAATTTTCTTGAAAATTTGAGAATTTGCTATTCATATTGTAAGCCTCCTAGTGTCCAAAAAAATGAAAAGGAAGTTGAAATAATGATGTCAACATAAAGTAGACATATGGTCTATGTTAGTTATTAACTATTTTGAGTGGTATGATTATTTGTCTCACAAGCAGAAAATTTAACATTTTGCAAATTGCTAAATTTTCCATTTTTTCACGACATTTTGGTATTTTTCACAAAAAAACACAGACTGTATCGACCCAAATTTACCACTAATTTGAAGTACAATGTGTCACGAAAAAACAATCTCAAAATCACTGGGATAAGTAAAAGCAAAAAAAAGTTATCCCCACTTAAGTGAGACATGTCAGATTTGAAAAAAAGGGCTCTGTCAGGAACGCAAAAACTGGCTCTGTCAGGAAGGGGTTAAGTGGTGATTACATTGGTACATCACCTCCATGCAATTGGGGAAACACAATCAGGTATAGTATATAAATAGTGTTCATTCTAGCACCCGCCAGCTTTGAAAACCCATGCAGTTCCTCTTCCCTGCCTGGGGTGTCGCTGTCTGCTGTGCAGTTTCTAGCACAGGTCTGGTTTGCATAGCAGTTCTTATATACAAACTATACTGTGGTAGAAGCACCGCAGCAGACACCGACACCCCAGGCAGGGAAGAGGAACTGCATGGCTTTTCAAAGTTGGCGGGTGCTAGAATGAACACTAATAAAGTTCCACAGTGTGTTTTAAAACTGCTAATATTCTGGATTTTCTTTTTCAGGGGCACCAAAAACAGTTAACTTTCAAAATACAATAGTTACCATTCCTTCTGTACAATACAAGGGGTCATTGTGTAAAGTCTACTATGTAATCTAGGGGCAGAGTCAACAATGAGAATGATATCCTTGTCATTACAAATGTTAAATAAAGCTACAGACAATCATAGTTCTGTGTGTATGGAGTTGCAAAACAGATTGAGCCACACAGATTCTGAATTACATTGGAACTGTATTGGTTGTTCCTAGGCCGTGACTGCGAGATAGCTATTCATACACACAGATGTTCCATACAAAGGCAGATAAAGTGTTATGGACATACACTCTGAGATCTCTTACAGTTTATTGGCTGTGATATCAGCACTCCACCCCAGGGGAGGAGACATTTGCCCGTTCCTTTCTGATCAATATTAATAGAAAGGGCCACATAGATGTCACAGTTATCTTGCATATTTGCTGATATTAATTGGATCGGTCAGATAATTGTAGCATGTATGGCCAGCATTATTATCTTATGGGAATGTTGTGGGTTTGTCGCAGGAGTGGTACATTGGAGGCCATACTCTGAAGTAGATTCTGCACCTTGCATAGGGCTAGTGCAAGTTCCAATGGTGCTTCCGATGCAAAGATGCACAGAGCAGTCGCCCATCCGTTGCTCATGAAGACGCATGTGGGTACCCCCGGAAAGGTTGTAAACTAGTATTAACATAATGTTTCAAACCCAATTACAGCATAAGACATGGTCGCAACTGCATCTTGCTCAGAATCAGCCCTGTGTATTTGGTACATTTATTCACAATAGTTTATTTGTTTGAAACATTAAGTCAATTCTAGGCTATTGACGACATACTTTCCATCCCAGTCTCAGGACAAAACTTGTGGAGGAGAAAATCCAGAACCCTGTCCAATTTGTGCAAGAAATCTGGGGAAACAGGTAGGCTTTTTTTTAGTTTTGTATGCGTAGTCTATTGTCTATTATGTACATTATACCAACTTGTGGCAGTTACATAATCCTTTATCTCTATTTACTGATTTCGGTGTATGAATTATGTTGATGCCTGACCCACCATTAGGAGGCCATTGCAATACAGTAAATCCTACACTGCATGTTGCTTTTTTTTTCCATCTTTCCAAACTGTAGCCTTTGGCATCTTGCTCACATGTCCTAGTCCTCTCAGAGATTTCTATCTTTGCATCACAATGTAGCACCTCTCAGAGGCAGCAAAGATTTGATGCAGTTATCGTCTAGGTTTTTTTTGCATAAAAGACCCATCTTGGCCAAAGCACTCCCAGATTTAATTAAAAATTATGCAAATGGTGGTCTATCCAAAAATACAGTCAATGGAATAAATATCTGGGTTTGGCCATCATATTACTAGAGTCATCGTTTATGAGTCAGGTTACCACGAGACCACATTAATTGTGGATAAGGGTTTTTTTTTTTTCTTCATACTTGTTTGGTGCCCTGATGGTCCCCCGACATCCACTGTGGCCTTCAGGATCCTCTACAGTGGCATCTCCAGTCCCACGGGTGCATTGTGCAAGTGCGTTGGCGCACCAGTGATGTCACTTGCACGCCCGCCCATTTGCGCAATGCACCCATGGGACCGCCAAGGTCACTGAAGAGGATCCCGGAGGCAGCCGTGGACATTGGGGGACGAGATAAATATGAAAAAAAGGGGCTGGGGGAAAAAAAAAAACTTAAATACAGTATTCTGAAAACCCACGGTTTTTAGAATATTTCAGTTTTTGGAATGCACGGATAAGAGAAACCCGACCTGTATCTACATAATAAGCTCTCTTCAGTTTCCATCCTGCCCAGCGGGAGCTAGGGTTTTCTGAAGTATAAATGATGAATGTCCCAAATTGTAAAATGTTAGACAACTGATCATAACTTAAAGCTTCTCAACCAATTTGATACAAATATATCTGTATTTTAGTTGTTTCATTTTGTAATTTTTATTAAGTCTCAGTTGAGCCCAACATATAATTGTTAAGTAGCACCTTTTAATTGATTGTGTTTTTTCCCCCTGCAGTGGGCAGTGTTGACCTGCGGACATTGCTTCTGCAATGAATGTATTGCAATCATCATAGAACAGTATAGTGTTGGCACACGAAGAAGTGCAATTAAATGTGCTATATGTAGACAGACGACATCGCACAAAGAAATTTCATATGTATTCACAAGTGAGGCTGCAGATGAAGAGAAGGACATTCCAGTAAAGGTAAGACGTTTGTATAGATCGTTTCCTCATGTTTTTGCCCATTCTAATGTAGGCAGCAAGTTTGTTTCAGAATTTTAAGGTTGTGATTTGATTTGCATTAATAAACATTTTAGGGTGAGATTTATCAAACATTTTTTATATGTCAAGGGGAAGAAAATGTACCAAGATCACTTCATCAAGATATTTGTTTTATTGTACACTACTCTAATTTGCCAAGTTATTGTTTCATAACAAGACCATATGTATATTTCTCAAAGGGGAGCCATTCTACCAAAGTCGAAGCAGTCATCAGGACACTCATGAAAATCCAGTCCATGGATCCTGGGGCCAAGTCGCTGGTCTTCTCTACGGTAAGAGCATGAATTCACTTGTGTGGGGGTTTGGGTATTTGTAGCAAACTGAGGCGACATGCGGTCATTAGTTTGATAATAAAAAGCCACTTTTTGTCGACAGGCAAAATGTCGACACGCATTAGGTGGACGTGAGTTTTTTATGACAGCACACTTATACGGTGTCCATGTTGATATACAAACCAAAAATTGTGAAAAAAGCATGTTCACCTTTTCCAGTGTCAACCTTTTGGCCATGTCGACCTTTTGACTGTCAATTAATAAAGGTCAACCTATTGACTGTTGATCTAATGATCCATGCCCACTGAGAGATATTTACTAAAATAAGGTGGGGGAAGTTTACTAAGACGGGGAGTTCTATTTCACATTGGAAGTTGCTATGGGCAACCAATCAGAATCGACTTCCTATTTATTTAGCACCTTCTAGAACAGGGATGGGGAACCTTTGGCCCTCCAGCTGTTGTTGAACTACACATCCCAGAATGCTTTGCTACAGCTTAAGCATGGTCAAATAGCAAAACTGTAGCAGTGTATGCTGGGATATGTAGTTCAGCAACAGCTGGAGGGCCAAAGGTTCCCCATCCCTGTTCTAAAAGATAATAGATGATATCTGGTTGGTTGCTTATAGCAACATCCCATCCGAAAAAGAACACTCATCTAAGTAAATTTCCCCAGCTGTGTCTATGGGGGGGGGGAGGGGGGGCAGGATATTTATCTAAAGGAGTTATGTCCAGAAGAATGTTAGAAACTGGAGGGATTCTACTGCTCGTGTTTAACCAATTATAAATAAGTGTTTCCCTAGATCCTGAAATAGTTGTTTTGTTATACATCAGTTAAATTATTCCTTAGAAACCCAAACAATGTGATAATATTGGATTAATTAAAAGATAAACCACTTTACTTCAATGCCATAGGAATGTACAGTCCTCGCTCTTTGATCATATGACCAGCTTAAAGCGCCATCATTGAAAACAGTAATATAATCATCTACTGATTATAATTGACAGTACTTTAGTGCAGAGAATGCACCTGGTAGTAATGTAGCGTTCATTAGAAATGTCTTGTTTGGTTATCTCAAATAAGTGGGGAATGTTCATCATTCTAATCAAGTGTTAACATTGCTGTAGACTCTAATTTGTTTTAAGATTATTAAATGCAGAATATAGCTCTGTTATTTGCATGAGCATTAATGGAGAAAGCAGATTATCAGGAAACTCCATTTTTTCTCATGTGTTTCTGGCTTCTGACACTTACTCTACTTTTTCTCTTTCCTCTTGTTAGTGGCAAGATGTTTTGGATATTATTGCTAAAGCTCTGCAAGACAATGGCTTGGTGTTCTCCCAAATCAATGGTATTCAAAAGTTTCAGGTACAAAATAGTGTTATGTATAATTAGTATTTATCTGGCAGTTATGGTGGGCAGATTCAGCTTGTATCTCCAAAGACCTCAAACAGAATCTGCCTTCTGAAGTTGGGTGCGGAAGTTGCCGGTGCATATTGCTGTGCTTAATTGAATCTGCCCACTAGAAAAGGTGTACACATTGCTCCTGATTCAGACATGGATATAATGCTGATGTAAACTGTGCAGTGATTACTTGCCATGGTACATACATACGTAAGTCATACAGTGCATGTTCTGTGATGGTCTTGTGGCCTGTGAGGATTTTTTTGCAAAGTGAGTGACAGGCAGGGGGGTGGTTTTGGGAGGTAATCTGGAAGTGACGACTCAATTGCAGGCGCATCACAACCATTTCTGTGGCGGTATGTGGTTCCTGGGTCAACAATTTCTAGGTCAACAGTCACTAGGTCGACCACTAATGGTTGATAGGGACTAGGTCAACACCTTGAAATGGTCGACATACCACAAGTCAGCATTGACAGAAGGTTGACACAAACTTAAGGTCGACATGGGCATAGTCGACACGTTTCTTTCACCATAAGCATAATCCCAATAAGCAGCCCATGGATCAGCCATGACACATGGGTCTGGGAAGTTATCCTGGACCTATATGATATCGCCCAAAAGGGGACCTTTTCTCCTTGCAAAAAACAGCCTCTAATTGGATAGCCTTATAATGACCATGACCATGAAATAGCGTTGGGGATAATTGAATCCCATCCACAGTGTCTATCTTTAACGCACCTATCAGGCATTGCTATATTAATATATACCCCACTGGAACACTAAAAGGCAGATTTAACAATGAGTGGAAGTCTAGTTATTACTCGTTATTAATCCGAATGGTGCTCCAACCAATCGGCTGCATCTTTCAAACACATGACAGGAGCTGATTGCTTGAAGCACCATTTATAAAACTGCCCCTTAGGGGGGTATTCAATCTTTGTCGTGCACCCGCAGCCATCTCCCGACGAGGGAGATGGCTGCGGGGCCCTATTCAATGCTGTCTTCCCCGACAGCATTGAACAGGGGTTTTGCGCAGAACAAGCCCGACAGCACAAGCTGTTGGGCTCGTTCTGCTGAGAAAAGCCGGAAATAGGCGAGCTCCTGGCCGGAGCTCGTCTATTTTCGTCATCAACTCGCGCCCACGCCCCCTTCTCGCCGCTCGGCGGCCGGGACATTGAATCCCGACTGCCGAGCTCCAGGCGAGCAAAACGAGAATGGGACAGGGGCACGGCTGTCGAGCTTGCTCGACAGCCGTGCCCCTGACATTGAATATCCCCCTTAGTCTTACTTGTTGTACTAATACCAATGTAAGGAGTCTGGGGAAGTAAATAAATCCTGCTATTTATGAACGGTGTGAATAGATATGACTGATTACATTACATCTCAGCCTTCCACTTGATTATTCTCAAACTAAAGCTCCATTGGAATTATGTAGGGTTTTTTTTTATTCAATAATTTTTATTGAGATTTTAGCATAGGAACATACAACAACAACCACCCCACCCATATATGTGGGTGGAATTATGTAGGGTTGCCAGCCTTTATCTACCTCAGTGGTTACAATCATTTTGTTGAATATTTTTTTATATAAACGATATCTATGTGTTTATGAGGTACTGATTAAATACAGTTATTTTACCCTTTTACTAGAAGTGTTCACAACTTTTTTTTTTCATGAGTAATGGATACATATAGTATTTTGCCTTGTATACATACACCTACAAATGCATCTAATATGGTGTTTGTTTTTATCACTGTATAGTTTTGTGTGGGTTTTTTTAGGATCTCATTTATAGGGCGCTTGACATCTTACTTATTGTGTGGCTGCTTATATATCACCCTTATCTATTATTGGTATTACCATATTTGTTGTTGGATTACACATTATTTTATAGTAGAGGGTATATTTACTAAAGCTTCTGATAATTGAAAACTAGATTCTGTCTATCATTTCCTTATAGCAGGGAAGGGGAACCTTTGGCCCTCCAGCTGTTATTGAACTACACATCCCAGCATGCCCTGTAACCATTTTAGCATGCAAAATAGCATAATTCTAGCAGGGCATGCTGGGATGTGTATTTCAACAACAGCTGGGAGGGCCAAAGGTTCCCCATCCCTTCTCCTGTATCCATGAAAACTATAGACAGAATCTGATTGTTTGCTATAGGCAACATCTCAAATTGAAAATATAATTTTTTATTATTATTTTTAAAATGATCATAATATAGAATTATTTCAGTTTTCTTTTGTTTGTTTTTTTCTCCAGGAAAATCTATCAGCATTTAAGTATGATCCTAAGATCAACATTTTGCTACTTCCACTGCACACTGGATCCAACGGACTAAACATCATTGAGGCTACGCATGTATTACTAGTAGAACCTATTCTAAACCCTGCACATGAATTGCAGGCCATAGGCCGTGTTCACAGAATTGGCCAGAAGAAGTAAGTTTTGTTTTATTTGATTTTGTTTTTCATTTATATGGTAGCCTCTGTTCCGGGTGAATTTCTAGTAACGGAATGGAATGCAACCATAGGGGAGCTCTCCGGCAATCCACTAAAATCACTTTCCACTGGATACAAGTTATCAAATTTTGCTGCGGCAAACAGACAAATCGTCAGATTTCACAGGCTGGAAATTGTAAACTTGCAAAAAATCAACAGAAAAACTTGTAGAATAATTTTTTTTTCGAGGATGTTGAAACTGCATATACTTTGTTATCTCTGCAGGCAGAACAAAACATGGAGCCACATTAAACGGATCTATTACTCAATTAAGGGTTCCAGAAAATAAATATCTTGGGGGGCATAATTATTTAATTTGATCTTGGAGCAGTAATGTAAAAAAAATAAGTAGACTTTAAATTATGAAGACTATTATTTTTAAGGTACAGTAATTGAGGTTTTCTTCTAGTAATCAATTAATTAATTAATGAATTGATAGAAGTACATCCATTCTGGCGCTGTCACCACTTTGTGCTTTTATCATTGACTAATTAATTAGTATGGCTTAAATTAACATAAAATATTTTGTACACATCATTTTAAATGTTATTACCGTAAACTAAAACATTAATGCTCCCACTAATAAAATCTTTAAATATTTTATCAATATTTAAACTAAACTTTGCATTATTTTTGGGTCACCTTAATTGATTTTTAATTGTGTGACTAAGACGCACAAGGAGACTGCGGATTCATTTGATATAGATGTGTCCGCTTACATCCTTGTTGTCATATGCCTGCATCACAGCAAGGATAACACTGCATCCAATTGTAAAGCACTACGAAATATGCTCTGCTATATAAGAAACTGTAAGTAAATAAAAACACTGGCGAGCAGGCCAGTTTCCCATTCACTTTATATTTCATTTTAATATAAAAATATTGTCAAATACGGAATAATCCGTTATCCAAAATTCTTCTGGTCCCGAGCATTTTGGATAACTGATACTCAAACTGTACTTGTAAACATTGTAATGAAAAAATACAGTTTCTTTTCATTTTGACAGTTTTTTATTATTAACTTTTCCAAATGGTTATATATTGCCAGATTTGTTTACAATTCTAGGTGGTCTTTCCGTCACTGCACCCTCTGATATTTCTTTGTCTATATTATGTTACTCCCACTTAAAGAGGGTTATTATCTTGAGGTGCTGCATTAGTGTATTTAGCACTTATTAGGATTTGTACACCTTTGTTTTTGACAGATATACATATATCAAATAATCAGCACAGTCTCCTATAGGGATGTGGTCAGGAGGTCAACACTCACTATGTAGACAGTGAGAAAGTCGATGAGATGAGGTGATACCTGTGTCAGGATCCTGACATGGGTGTAATGTAACTTACAGAATTTAACCATGCAGGTGTTATAACTTCAAACATGACACTTACCGGACGTATTTCAAGTAATAACCCCTGCACAGTGACTTACACAGAGTGAGTGGCTACCTCCCATATCATACCATAGGAAACATAATGCAGTCCCTAACTATGGATTCACTCACTCATTCACTTTCAAATACATATTTTTGTTTAACATGCAGGTATTTTAGAAGCTAAAGTATTTTATTTATTCATTTATTTTCAGGGCTACAATAGTTCATCGATTTCTGATTAAAGCAACTATTGAAGAAAGGATGCAAGCAATGTTAAAAACCGTTGATAGGAGGTATTCATAATAATGTCCAATTACGCTTAAAATGTCAAAAGTTTTTATGTAAGCCTGAAGCAAAGCCCATCAACCATGAATATTGGCCCTCATTCTGGTTCCCACGCTCTTCCCGTACAGGGAGCCCACAGATCTAAGACACCAGAGAGGTGACTTAGATCTGCGAGCACTTTAGAAATCATTCCATTGAATGATTTCGCACCGGCATGCAAGCCGCGAATGTATGTTTATGCAAAACATCCATGCATGCGAGTGCAATCTGCGGGCAGACCTTTGTGCGGACGGCGTTTAGATGACCTGCAAAACTGCAAATTTTGCAGCTTTTCGGGTCAACCAGAATGTCTCCAATTGCCTGAAAGTTTTATGGTGTGTACATACGGTGCAATTTTGTCTATCCATCGTGACTATACAGTCAAAATCAATAGCAAGTTAGTGAAAATTACTGGAAACAACAGATGTGTCTTTGGCGCTGGAGACTAGGGGGGTGTGTAACTTGTTACCCTGCTGCCAACCACGTGGGAGGATTGCCAGCCTCCACAAACCAATAAGCCAAAAAGAGAAATACGTGGGGCGCTCAAAGGTAAACAAGAATATGAATTTTATTAAAAACACATACACACAACAAAATATTCACAATACATAAGTATATATAAAAGAAAACCTAAAATCAATGAGTGGCACTGTATCACAATTATAAGCACTGGATGAATATGCACAAAACAGCGTGGACTCTCTTCCCTTTCCAATTGGGGAGGGATGGAATCAAATTATTTTAATGGAGTTAGTGTCCACTTCTGCTTGAACCATATAGGTTTGGAATAAATAGCCAGTGTGCACACTTTAGCAGTCCACAGCAATAACGTTTGCTTTTGAAAAAATGAACAAAAATGAGTGAGTGATGACAAGGACTTCTGTTGTAAATAGTGAAAACAGTGTCCGTCCTGTTATCACAATAATAGGGCTCTTACCACTCCGTGGCGCTGGGCAGTAATGAAAGGCTCTGATGCATATAGCAGCGCTTGCTGCCTCCGTCTCTCTCAGCTGACCTGTTTGTAAGACCGGATCAGCCGGCTGAGTGAACCCGACAGGAGCCGCCTCTTCGTTGTATGCCTTCTGTTGCTGGAATTCCCACACAGCGCTCTGCCACAGCGTCTGTGTTTAGTTGGGGGAAAAAAAACTGCGGCTTTGGCGTGGAGGCGATTTCGGCTCTTAGTATGTAGCAGGTGTCGGGGAGACGGGAGAGCGGCACTTCAGGACTTCAGAACGCGTTTCGCCGCACACTGGGCGGCTTTCTCAACAAGGTAACTGTGTGTATGTGTTTTTAATAAAATTCATATTCTTGTTTACCTTTGAGCGCCCCACGTATTTCTCTTTTTAGTGAAAATTACACCATGTTTAGCCGCACCTGATCGTGAGTCGATCCCGATGCGAGGCCACGAGGCATCGGAATTGAATGTATAAATAGAATGTCTATTTATACTATCTCAGAATGAGGGCGATGTTGCTCAATGCAGCAGGCCTCCGATATCCAATCGATAGGATGTGGGAGGTGACATTATTCTAGCAAGAAAAATAAAACCAATGTGCTATTGTCTTTGTATGTCCACACACAGCAATTTGCATAGCAGTTTGGTCTGAATCACTGACCATTTCGATCAGTGGTTCCAACACTCGGTCCTCAAGGATCCCCAACAGCTCAAGGTTTACAGGTCACCTTGCAGGGGCACAGGTGGACTCATTACTTACACATTTTAAAAGATCCACAGACTGAGCTAATTTTTTCACTTGTGATTCTGTCAAGAGACCTGGATATCTGTTTGAAGTCCTTGAGGGCTGAGTTTGGAAAAACCACTGATCTGGATTGTCTGGACACCTACCTGTCAGATTAGTAAAGGTGCATACATACTGTACAATTTTTTTGAACAATTTCGTTCATTTTGGCCCTTCTGAACGATATTGGTAAAAATATCTTTCAGTGTGTACACTGAATGACATTGATGACCAAATTCCCTTGAACCCAGTGTCGTGAACAAAAGATGTTGACGAAAGACGAACAATCTACAGTAGCTACAGTTTATAGGCTTTTTTTGAAAAATATCCAAATTGAGCTGCATGCACAGTTGACGAACAACGTTGATAAACACCTGGCGGGTATGCACATCATCTTTCGTCGCATACACACTGAAAGATATATTGTACAGTGTATATGCACATTAAGATATACCAGTGTGTGCAGCTCTTGGCTTTTTGTAATATTCTCAGACCATGTGTGCATGTGACTAGCTGATTAACTGGCTACGCACGTGTATGGCAACTTTAGGGTTAATGTTGGATTTGTCTTTCTTTTGGGTCTTCGTGGTTAAATAGCCCCAGGCCTTTGTCCTACTTAACCACTTGAAATGCTATTTCTGGATGCCAAAATATAGCACCCATGACCTTTATTAGCCCCTGGCTCTTTGGACTTTTAGTTTTACATGTCGTTTTTTATTTTTCAGTCACACAAGTACATCAATGAAGCAATCTGAGGCTTCCGTTCTGACTGTGGCTGACCTCGCAGACCTGTTTACAGAAGAGAGAGAACTTGAATAAAGATTCAACTTTAAAAATATTGGTCTGAGCTCTTGAGACACACATTCCCAGAACCCCGCACCTTCTTCTATGAACTCTTCCCCTGCTATAGCATGCAGTTATAGGACCACCAGTGACTGAGTATACTACAAAGTGCTGTAGCTGTATTCTCTGTAGAAATGTTTAATATGTTTGTAATGGTGATAAATTGTAAAAGAAAATAACTTTTCATCGTTTAGCAATATTTTCTATTTTGCTAGATGTGTTTTTAAATTTAATCTGCAGCTGTGGGACAAAGTCTGCTTTTATGTAACGCTGTCACTTAAAGGGCTCCATGCTCTGCAAGAAAACTATCTTCCATATATGTTTAATGAAATCAAAAAGTTAAATACAATAGCTTGCAAGTAGGGTGGCCAATCCCGGGATCGGGATCGGCGGGATCCCGGGATTTGGCCCCAAAATGTCCGGGATTTCAATCCCGGGATTGGAGTATCCAATCCCGGGATTTCGGGATTAGACTGCGCACGCGCAGTCTAATGCCGAGCAGCTTCTGAGCACCCGCTCAGAAGCTGCCCGGCTGTTCCCAACCCCGGCGTGCGGCCTGCGCAGCGTGACCTCTGACTGTCACGCTGCGCAGGCCACAGCAGCCTATCACAGGTGACTGCTTCCGGCCGCACTGACCTCCCCGCAGCGTCCGCAGCGCTATGTGCCCCACTGCAGCCCGCCTATGTAAGGTAATCTGCGGGGCTGCAGCAGGCACCCCCCGCAGCGCTGCTCTGTCCGACCGCCCGCCCTCCCGCCCATGTCGATACCCGCCCGCCCTCCCGCCCATGTCGATACCCGCCCACCCTCCCGCCCATGTCGATACCCGCCCGCCCTCCCGCCCATGTCGATACCCGCCCGCCCGCCCATGTCGATACCCGCCCGCCCCCCATGTCCATGCCCGCCCGACCATGTCCACCCCCCCCCCCCCCCGCCATGTTGATTATACGGGTGGACAGGGCATGTTTTTCTTTTAGGGATGCCAATCCCGGGATCCCGAGAATCCCGGGATTGAGCATTTTTCAATCCCGAAATCCGGGATTGAAAAAATGCCCCGGGATTGGCATCCCTACTTGCAAGTGGCAGACAGCCACCATTTGTCAGTGTTTTACTGCTAGATTTAAAGCGGCAATTCTTTCCAAGGTAAAACCAGGTTGGCACTTTAAATCTAGAGGCTACAGTATTTCATAAAGCCCAAAGTGTGCAGCTTCGAATCCGATAGGTCGTAACCAAGTCATATTGACTTTTTAGCTTTTTGCCTTATTTGATTGTGTAATTGGTTAACCTCTGTTTTTATCCTTTCACTCATCCCCTTCTGCGGCCAAGTATACCCCACTTCTTTTAAGAAACTCCCAGTTAGTCATTGTGGAATACAAATATTAGATCTGACCTGAATAGAGTTCCGTTTTGATCTTATGATGGTTAGGAATTTGATTTCTTTTTTTAATATATTTATAGTATACAGGCACATGGACAAGAATGATCTCATTACCATAAAAGACAGATACTGTAACATTGACTATTTTTAACTCTATAGCAATCACATTGGTAAACAATAATCATGTATTGTCTAATATGATGTAATGTGACATAGAATGAAGGGGCCCCACTAGTAAGTACCTAAGTTTTATACCATGTAAAAAGTCTCGAAATTTGCATTTTAAATATGAATTTTGGGTTGCAAAGTTTGTAACAGTTTTTATCGATTTTAGCAATCCTTTTTAACACTTACACATAGGGGGTATGCAATAACAGCAGAGCCCTTTTCAATGCTGTCTTTACCAACAGCATTGACGAGGGTTCACGGCAGAACAAGCCCTACTTTAGATGCTATCAGGTCCGTTCTACTGATAACGACCTTAGATTGTCGCGATCCTGGTCGCAGATTGACCATCCACGGCCGTTTACGTATACACGCCCCCTTTTCACCGATCGTGCAAAACGCTGTCGGGCAAAACGCAAATTGGTCAGGATCACGGCTGTTGGGAGGGATCAACAGCCGTGATCCGGAATTGCATACCTCCCTTAAACTGAACCAAGACTGAAATCCGAACCAAAGTAGTGTAGTTATGACAAAACACGATGATGAATTAGAACCAAAACACAAGGGTCCATGTACACCTTTACTTATTGTTGCTTTTATGTTTATCATTAAAGCTTTTAAACATTAACCGTTAAATTTCGTTAAATTGAGTTCATGTGCACCTCAATGACCATTATTAATTTTATTCCAAAATGTGATTATTTTATGTGTATTAACACATGTTAGCCTAGTGTTATGATAATTATTTTTCATGTCATTTTATGCTTCCAATGTACATGAAGTTAGGGGCACATCATGGCATTGGAAGGGAATTTAACTAAATCTACGTGTGTTATATATTTGATTTCAAAACTTTTTAAAACAGAACTAAAGCCAAGGCAAACAAAAGGATTAGGGTAGTCTGAGCTAAAAAGGGGGCGTGTGATTGGTTGGTTGATTGCTGCTGGAATTCCAGAAAGTGACTGTGGAATACAGTAGTTAGCTTAACTCCAGTTTCTTTAGAATGTATTACTACATAATGTAAAAGGAAAATATACCAACTAGCGCTCCAAAATACTTTTTTATGGGTAGGAATAAAGCTTTTAAACCTAAAGCCATAGATGGCAATGCAAAATAAACACTTAAGCACTTACACCAGTCCTAAACTATAGATGTGTCATCAAACATCTAGCTTCATGGATAAATTGAAAGTGTCCCTTCAGTCTGGGCGGAAGCGGTACATCTGTCAGAACAGACTTAGGTCTACAGTCATTAGGTCGACTGGCCCCAAGGTCGACAGGGTTAAAGGTCAACATGGGTCAAGGTCGACATGACTTAAGGTCAACATGGGCCAATGTTGACATGGTTCTAGGTCGACAGTCATTAGCTCGACATGAGTTTTTCACTACCCTCCTTTTCCTTCCTAATGCTTGCTGTGCTGCAGTGCTTCCTGCTGAGACAAGAACAGGAAGTCACTTGATTTTACACACTGGAGGAGCCAGCAGGCTGCAGGCATAAAAGGAGCAGCCCAGCTAGTGTAGCAGCCTGCACACAGTGGAGCAGCTACTCAGCAATGCCTCAGGTCAGTTGGTCAGTTCTGCTGGTCAGCTCCTACCTGCCATGTCACAAACTGTGTTTGAAAACTGTCAGACAGAAGCGGATTGACTGGTTGTTTATCACTCTCCATTGTATCACTTTTGAAGCTTAGTACATCTGTCCCTAACAATGATATATTGCTATGTGTGTGTGTGTGTGTGTGTGTGTGTGTGTGTGTGAGGTGAGGGTTAATGTCACCCAGTGACTCTCACTGGCTGTCACCTGCTGACTGCCTGTCATCCCCAGTGGTGTAGCTTGGTTCCACGGTGCCCGGAGCAAGGGCATGTTTTGCGCCCCCCCCCCCCTCTCCTCTGCTAGTAAAACGCACAGATGGGGGTTAAGGATTAGTCCTGCCCGTTGAACCTCTGGGTACCTTTGGAGATAGGGCCACACTGGCCAACTCACGTGCCCTGAGCTGGTGTCTGGGGTGGTCTGAGACCTTCCTATTCAGTGCCACCGGATGCTGGGGGCCATCACTGGTCGCTGCCTGATGTGGGGGGGTCAGTTGCTGTGGCCATGTAGGTGCTGGCTCCCTGACGCTCTGGCTGTTGCCCAGGTGACACTGTGTACTGCGGCCAGATGCTGGGTGCGAGGCCTGGGCTCTCATTCTCTCCTGTGGCCACCAGGACTTGCGGATCAAGGATGACTCATTGGCCATGGAGAGGAGAAGTGCCTGGTCCCTGGAGAGGAAGCCCGAGGTCAGGGGTCAGTGCCACGAGGAGGAGGAGAGTGAAGCTGCATGGCGAGGGGCAGGAGGAGGAAGAGCAGCAGCGCATGGGAGCAGCATACCTCCCAACATGACCCATGCCAGGAGGGACAAATTACTCTGCTTCTGGACTTTTTCTCTTAGTGCATGATTGCCATCACCTGTGTTGAACAGGTTTACTAATAAGAAAGGTGTTTCTCCACAGGTGATGGCAATCATTAATTAAGAGGAAAGTGCAGGAACAGAGCATTGTGTCCCTCCTGGAGAGGGTCAATGTTGGGAGGTATGGAGCAGAGAGAGGGCGGAGAGGCCCACATTAGGAGAGGAAGAGATAGCCCGGGGTCAGGGGTCAGCGCGACGACGAGGAGAAGGAGAGTGAAGCTGCGTGGCGATGGGGCAGGAGGAGGAAGAGCAGCCAGCAGCGTTGCCAGCAGCGCGTGGGAGCAGAGCAGAGAGAGGACGGAGCGGAGATTGACAGCTCCAGTCCCCGGCACCCGACAGCAGCGCCCGATACCCGGCAGCCAGGTGCCCTGGACTGGTGCGGTGATGCGGCTGCCGGGGACTGGAGCTGTCAATCTCCGCTCCGTCCTCTCTCTGCTCTGCTCTGCTCCCACGCGCTGCTGGCAACGCTGCTGGCTGCTCTTCCTCCTCCTGCCCCATCGCCACGCAGCTTCACTCTCCTTCTCCTCGTCGTCGCGCTGACCCCGGGCTATCTCTTCCTCTCCTAATGTGGGCTCCTTGTTTCGCCCACCACACAGGCACAATGGGATCTACGGCACAGAGGGGAGCGGGCGAGCAGGGCGGGGAGCCGGCGGCAGAGCTCCGGCGCCAGGTGACATGTCTGCGCCCGGAGCTGGTGCTCCGCCCTAGCTACGCCTCTGGTCATCCCTCCCTTCTGTCAACCTCTTTCTCCCTCTCCCTGTCACCTCTCTCTCCTGTCCTCCTCTGACTCTCTACTAGTCAACTCTTTCTTCTGTAGCCGTTTGGTTCTCCCCCATTCCCAGTCACTTTCATTTTTTACCCTCTGCTTGACTCCCTCTACCTCTCACTGTAACCACCGACCTCTCCCTAAAATCATTCTATGCCTGGCTTGCACTGCCTTTCCTCTGCTGTTACCCTCTCCCCATCACCTCTCTCCTGTCACCTTTTCCCTGTCACCCAGTAAATCTCACCCTCTCCGAGTCACCATTTCTCTCTTTTCACATTTTCAAACTGCTACTTCGATAAGCACGCCCATGGGTGTGCAAGCACCCACAATCCATAAGATCGCATGGTGAGTACACTCCCATGAACAGGCCATGGCTAGGTACAAGCACGATGCAGCTGCTTGTGGGTAGAATGAGACTAACCACATCTGTATTTGTAAGAGGGCGTAAACTTTACAGTTTGCATGTGGCTGCCAGACACCCTAGCACCAGGCCGGTGCCGGCTGGTTGGAGGCCTTAAAAAGTAAACTGCTTCCAGCTGGAATCTGGTACATAGAGGCTACTGACCCGCTAGGCCAGCCCTCTGATGAAGTCCGTAGCAACATGGCCTAGTGTCATTCGTGTGGAGTCCTTGTGATTGTGACTGGCTCCAGCAGTTAAGGCAGTGCCGTAACTTAGGCACCGCAGCTCCAGCAGTGGCGGGGGGAGGCTGGGACTCAGGGTCACGTGCTCTCATTGAGGCTGCCAGTCTGTGTGAGGACTGCCGTGCCAGCCCCTCCCCCCTCCGCAGCATCAGCCATCAGGGCTAGGACTGCATGTGATGTGCCGAGCTATGATTGGAGGAGCTCGGCACATGCTGAATGAATTGCAGTGCCCCTGATTGGAGGAGCTCCTCTGATCACTGGATTGGAACATGGAGGCTACCCTGTCCTGCACAGCATGGACCTATGTCTGTGAGTACGCCTGCTGCCTCTCCCTGCAGCTTCACTATCTCTCTGTCTAACCCCTCCCTGTTCAGCATCTGTCCCTCCTCTCCCTGCCCAGTGTCTACTCCCCACTCTGCCCATCATCTGTCTCCTACTCTGCCCATTAACTTTTCCCCCTCTCCCTGCCCAGCATCTGAACCATCACTCTCTGCCCATCTGTCCCCCATTCCCTGCCCACCATCTGTTCCCCCTCTCCCTGGCCACCATCGGTTTCCCCTCTCCCTGCCCCCCCCCCCATCTGTTCCCCCTCTCCCTGCCCACCATCTGCTCCCCCTCTTCCTGCCCACCATTTGTTCCCCACTCTGCCCATCATCTGTCCCCTACTCTGCCCATTAACTTTTCCCCCTCTCCCTGCCCAGCATCTGAAGCGGTATCAAGCGGTGGAAAGCTCTGGCTCGGTGACTCCCTGCTCAATGCAGTGGATAGGGTTTATCCTCTCTTGGGGGTGGCAGGGCCAGGCTGCGGCGTGCGGGTATTGAGGCCACGCCCACCACTGATCTTTTTATCCTCTCCTGTGGCGGTTCCCTCATAATGCTGGCACCTGCTCACACAAGTCCGCACACCCGAATTCCGCTATGCGCCCGCTATTGCAGTGTTGCTGGCAGTGGAAGCTTAGTTCTGTGTTGCACTGTGAACTGGCTGAGGGGAATCTATCAGACCAGCCTGGCCGAGCGAGCTATGGGAGGCATAGGCGTGCGCAGCCCATTTTCTTAGTGGGTGCACCATTGGCGGGGCGTGTCCATCACAACCTATTGGGTATAAATGCAAACTAATTAGGGGACTTATTTATGTATATGTACTTCAGAGTGAATCTTTCCCCCCACACATACTAGAAACAGGGACAGTGTGCACCTAAGGCGCGCTGCAAAAAATTTAAGTATAATGTCCATTACACATAATTCCGCACACTGTAATGCACGTCACACATAATGCCACGCACAGTAATGCCCATCACACATAATGCCACGCACAGTAATGCCCATCACACATGATGCCACGCACAGTAATGCCCATCACACATAATGCCACGCACAGTAATATCCATTACACATATTGATGCACACTCTAATGCCCATTACTTATATTGCCGCACACTGTAATGCCCATTACACATAATGCTGCACACTGTAATGCCCATTACACATAATGCCACGCACAGTAATGGCCATTACACATAATGCCAAGCACAGTTTTGCCCATTACACATAATGCCACGCACAGTAATGCCCATTACACATTATGCCAGGGCTTGACAATAGGGACAGTGCGCGCTGAAGGCTTGTGCCAAAAATTTACATCGTAGTGCCTATTACATGTCACACAGTCATTACATAGTATACCACATGTCTTACACGTTATACCACACACTGTAATGCCCATTACACGTTACGCCTCACACTGTGATGCCCATCATGATTCACACCGTAATGGCAATGACATATTGGGCCACATACCATAATACCAATTACATATTAGGCCACACACCATTATGCCAATTACCTATTACATCCCATACCATAATGGCCATGACATATTATACCCCACACCGAATGACCTATTACACATTATGCCATATGCTGTAATGCCAATTACACATTATTCCACACACAGCAATGCCCATTACACAGTATGCAACACACCAAATTACCCATTACACATTTTACCACACTTATACGGTGTATAATTGTATACATTACATATTCTACCATGCACCATATTGCGCATTACACATTATGCCACACACCATAATGCCCATTACATATTATGTCATATAAGCGCACTTACCTACATGCTCATTGTCAGGAGTTACATGTTCGATGTCCTTCACACGGGGGGGTGCTTGCTCATTGCCACAGGGACTACATGCTTGTTGCCATTGGCAATTACATGCTCATTGCCAGGAGGGATTACATGTTCATGGCCTAGGGGATTACATGCTCGTTGCCCACATATAGTGTCCCCCTTAGTGCCACACGCATAATGCCCCCCGTAGTGCCACACGCATAATGCCCCCCATAGTGCCACAAGCATAATGCCACACACAAAATGCTGACCCTTTAGTGCCACATACATACTGCCCACCATAGTGCCAAACACATAATGCTGACCTTTTAGTGCCACACACAATGCCCCAACATGGCCACATACATACTGCCCCTCATAGTGCCACACATATAATGCCCCTGTAGTGCCACATGCTTAATGCTCCTTTATTGCCACACACATATAATGCCCCCATTGTGCTATATACACAGTGGCATGCCACTGCTGCGGAGTGTGGGGACAAATATGCTGCTGCCAGGCAGAGGAAGGAAGGAGGTGATGGGTGAAGGAGCTCCCGCTGACGGGTGGAAGGGGGAAAAAAGCAGCCGTTTACATACACATTTCTACACATAAACAATCACAACAACCACATATGTGTATCCAACATCAACATTAGTTGCAACATATCACTGCAGGGCGACCATGAGGTGTGGCCTGTCCTTCTCCAGGAACAAGGGTCCCCTTGGTGGTTTTTTGGAGTGTGGCCATGCCTCACCCCTTGAATAATTGACATAACAGTACATCCAATGACATATCCAACATAAGTGGTGTGGAGGTTATGTGGGTCCAGGTGTTGTGTAACTCCACTTCCCAGCATGATGTGCAACATTAATTTATAGATTGTTTTGTTAATAGTGTGTGAGGCCATGCGGATGCATGCTTTACAAACATAGCTTTAGGCCTATAATTAGTACAGCAATGGTCAACATTTTACTAAGTAAGGAGTGCTTAAGCCGCAACAATGTCATAACCCTTAAATAGCACAGCCTAATTGTGAGGTTAGAGGTGAGTCCCCCAAAACCAAACTACCAATTGGGATACAGCATACATTCATCCAAGAAGGAGTAATTTTTATAATTTTATGTAATATGTACAGTATGTGTGTGTTAACAGAATAGTATTTAGGAACGTGTTTACAGCATACCCATCTTCAATGTAGTTTAAAAATGTATGTGGCCTTCACACTTAACTCACAACTTCTTATTATGTACAAATACAACAAACATTTGTGTATATTATATATTCAATATAATGTTTTTTTTTCCTTCACTACAGACACTGAACAGCACCAGGAAGATGTGGGCCGCATTTTGCAGGAAATATTTTTAACCCTGCTTTATTTGAACATTCTTTTTTTTGCGCCTGGAGGCCCTCCTTTAATTTTTTGATTATTTTTGTTTTTATGTTTGTAAAAAATACAAGTTTATATTCAGTTAGAAGTTGCCTGTGTTTTTAATTAGAAAAATGTTAGAGGGTTTGTAAGGGCAGGTACATACAGATGTGTCATGTAAGTTATATTGGTAATTTGAGGTGAGGGTTAATGAATGATGTGTGAATGTGTGTGTTTTGGGGTGAAATAACACATAGTGAAAAGGCATGATTTTTTATTGTTGTTAGATGAAAACATCACACATAACATCAGGGTAGGTATACATGTTAAAAAAATCAGATCAAACTAATTATGGACATAATTTAGTACATACACACAAACACCAACATAAATTTATTTACAAGTAAAAGCAATGTGGGGACACATAGATAGTGATTAAAATGCCACATTAGAACATAACAAATATACATGTAATGAGGGTTAAAATGTTGTTTTATTAGGGTCTTTATTAAGGTAGACAATTGAGTTAATAGAAAACAATAAATGAATAACAATTAGAATAATTAATTAATTGTCTGAATTATAGTTGAAAGGCAAGATTTGCAGGTCCATATATGTGAAGGGTATGCCAGCGTACACGGACGTACGCTCACTCTCACGAGCGGTGACATAAGCTGAGTTTTCCATTGAAAACAATAGCGACCCGTCCGTGCAAGCTGGCGTACGCTCAGATTTCCGCAAGAAGTCGGCGGGAAGACGGACGAGAGACGTCCGTAAACGGTGGCGTACGCTCTGTTGTATGCCAGTTGTCGGAGTCTAAGGGCTGATCCGTCCGTGTACGTTGGCGTACGCTCAATTGTACGCCACTCCCCTTCGACGTTGTTTCTGGCCGTACGTATGCGGCTTATTTGTGGGTGGACTTAACCTCAACGGCCGCGTACAGAGAGCGTACGCTAATATGGAACGTACGCACGTTTGGCCGCCCCGATCAGAATAACCCCCAGTGTCGGGACCCTGCGCCCACTTGGCGCCTGCTCCCCCCCGCCACCGCTGGGGCTGCGGGCCCCTAGTTACGCCACTGAATGGGCATCACAGTGTGTGGCATATGTATAATGGGCATCACAGTGTGTGGCATATGTATAATGGGCATCATGGACTGCACTATTGGGGTCATATGTGTATCATGCCCCCATTTTCATTGGCCAAGCCTCATGTGGCATGTGGCCACACCCATTTTTTTGGCACGCGCACACAGTACCTCCAGGTATTTTTTTAGACTTGCACCACTGGCTGGGGGGCATTGTTTATCTGGACTTACTGGGGGTATTGGAGGCATTGTGTAACTGGCACTGCTGGTGACCTGTGTATATATGGCATTACTGGTGGCATTGTGCATTTATGGCACTGCTGAGGGCATTATGTGCTAAAAAAAAAAAAATTATGCATGAATTTATACCCCGCCCCTTTGGTAGTTCCACCCACATCACTGCCCACTTCTGCCCCGCCCACAGTTCCTGAACCTATTTTCCTACAAAAATAGTATTGGTTATATATAAGCATTGCACTCTCTCCGGCATCTCCATAAGCCGCACTAATGACAACGATATGCCGTGCTGTGAAACGCTATGACATAACATGCCACCCCATGACAAAGGACTTATTCTAGTTCACTCTTTCTGACAAAATCCTTCTTAGATGGACAAAACCATGTGCACTGCAGGGGGGCAGATGTAACATGTGCAGAGAGAATTAGATTTGGGTGAGTTATTTTGTTTCTGTGCAGGGTAAACACTGGCTGCTTTATTTTTACACTGCAATATAGATCTCACTTTGAAGTAAAACCCCACCCAAATCTAACTCTCTCTGCACAAGTAACATCTGCCCCACCTGCAGTGCACATGGTTTTGTCCATCTAAGAAGGATTTTGTCAGAAAGAGTGAACTAGAATAACCCCCAGTGTGCCTCGCAGTGGCGTAAGTTTGTCCTAGTTGCCCGGAGGCAAAATATATATTGGTGCTCCCCCTTCTCTATATATGTACTTTTCTATCTATCTATCTATCTATCTTTTAATAGAGTGAGAGGGAGAACATCTATGTATTTCAGAACTCAGCCACATAAGTGATATCAATGGCTTTAAATTAACTCATTCAAATCTGCAGAGGAGGAGAGGTGCCCCCTTCGGAGCAGGAGCCCGGCGGCAGTTGACTCCATTGCCTCCCAGAGTTCTGCCTCTGGCGTCTCGTGTATTCATCTATGCACCATAGGGAGAATAGATGAGATTGGATACATCTATACTGTACATGCAGTTCTCAAATTTAGGCTGTAGTCCTGGAAACCGGAATGTGCATACTGCCCACACTAGGTAAATATTCAGGCTGATTCCATGCAAACAGTGAAGTCTCTATAGCTACTAGTAATATGCTTTACATGTACTGTACGTGCTGTACCCTTGTTATCATTGATATTTTGTGTGCAACTTGTATTTCATAGTTACAGTCACTTAACTATTTTATCTATTTTAATAAAAATGTTGAACACACACTCACTTACTGGCCATCCAATTGTCAGGGCATTTAATAACTGTGTCATGTATAGTTTTTTCTTCGTCCTCGTGTTTATGTATGTGTCATCCCCAGTCATTGGGCCTAATTGAGTATGAGTTGTAGTTTTGAGAGTAATCAGCATCTCATGTTGAATTAGGCCCATTAGGCCTGACAAACCTGATCGGTCACCTGCAAAGTTGTAGATGACGGCGAGTAGTTAGCCGCAAGTAAGTTACAAAAATATCGCTATCCGCTGTCCTGTTGCACATCCATACGCAATTCAGGAACCGTTGAGTGGTGTTTCCAGTCTGTGCAAATGTGAGGAAGTCTGACCCTTCCGCAACGCTGCAATAGAGACAGACTGATCGCGGCTGGCACTGACATCGCACACCCTCCCTTAAAATATCTGGGCACGCCTGCATTTTTCGAACACTCAAATTACGAGAGGATTGCGATGAGGTTCCTTTGCTATTTTGGCTTGCACATGCATGCTACATTCTGTACGCATGTACTGTCATTCGATAATCGAACGGATTGAGAATTTGCACATCAGTAGAAGGCCCATAGTGTGGTGAATATGGTAGAGAGTCAAACGATGGTAGAGCTTATGAAAAGAGGTGAGACTTAATTAACTGAAATAATCCAGCGACACTGCCACTCAGGTATGATGAAGGACCCAGTAGGCCAGACCTTACATAAATACTAGAAAAGAGAGATATTCCTAGGATCATTTTTTTTTTTAAAGGGCATTTTTTGGGGGTGACATTGTTACTATCCCCGGAAATAAGAGATATTTGGCCACCAAAGTCTGTTGCAAAAATTTTTATTCAAATTTAGCTGCTTGCAAAACTCCTAATTTACACAATATAATGGAGAGGCAAGACAGACCGGTTCTTTGTACTCATTCATTGTAGTACATCTACCATTTGCAGTATACATTATATTTCAGCATGTTTCCAAGCTTTGTTCCTGCAAGACACTCTTCAAACTTTGCATCCATTTCTTCGCTTTGAGCTTTTGTAAAATGGTTTTTCCAATCTCCGATTTCACCTTGCATAAAACATTATCAACAATTAGTACTTTGATGTAACTATAATTGAAGGAATGCTACTATCTGTAAACAATTTTACATTTGTAAAGGACGACTTAAATCTTTACACCAATATTTACTATTATATTGTAAAATTCATAACTCCCACATTAACACCTTTGCTTTTCAGTGGCAATAGACACAAAGCAACTTTCATGTGCCAGCAACATATATAAGCGCTACTCCTGCTTCCGCCGTGCCATAGCTAATGCCATGAGTTTCATGGGCGTGCCCACAAAAACGGTGGACACGCCCATAGAAACGCTGGGAGTGCCCGGCCCAAACTTGTTTAAGTCTGTGCAGCATCCAAGTGACTCCTGGGTCTACGAGTGCCGGGTATAGGAGGAAAGATCATTTGATGGAACCAGATAGTGAACAGATGTGTACCTGTTCGCAGCCCTGCACAGGGGCACAGAAGACAACGGCGCGTGCATTAGTCTGGCAGTGGGGATGCGGTTAATTTCCCGGCGGTCGGGATCCCGGCGGTCGGAATCCCGACACTGGAATCCCGACCGCCGAAATCCCGAAACTTTCTCCCTCCGTGGGTGTCCACGACACCCATAGAGGGAGAATATAATAGCGTGCCGAGCGTAGCGAGGCACCGGGCCCGCTGCGTGGCGAGCGCAGCGAGCCCGCAAGGGGGGGCGATCCATGTCCCCCCCTTGTCGGGATTTCGGCGGTCGGGATTCCAGTGTCGGGATTCCGACCGCCGGGATCCCGACCGCCGGGATATCATATCGGTTCCTGGCAGTGCTATCCCGCTCGCTGGGCTCCGAACAGATGCAGCCCAGCAAGCAGGTCTGAACTGGGCCCTATATCTCCACACTGTATCTGTCCCACACTATATCCCGCATTGTATCTGATGCACAATGTAACCAACACTGTATTTGATCCACATTGTATCCCGAACAGTACCTGACCAACACTGTATCCAATGCACACTGTCCTGCACTGTGTTTGACCTGCACTGTACCCGACACTGTTTCTGATGTGCACTGTTATTCTGTATGTTTATTTGTACAGTTTGGTCTAGCAGTGTGAGCCTGTGTGCACCTGCAGTGGAATGTGTACAAGTGACACTGTGTGGTGTAATGTGAATAAAGGACACTACTGTGTGGTGTAACGTGAATTGGTCCTAATATGTGGCCATCCCCTTCCCAATGAAGGCACTCATTTAGTGCCCCACATCCACCAGACAATAACCCGGATCGCTGAAGTTAGGAAGGGGGCGGGCCGGAGTAGTGATGCATCATCGGGGGAAGGGGGAAGAGGCAGCGCTTGGAGCTGAGGCTGCTTGCTCCCTATAGTGTGAACGGGACCTGGGCAATCATCGCAAATGCCAAGTAACTCCAGAGATAGACTTGTGTCCAAATCATGGTTGAAACACAGCATTTGTGATGTGAAAGGAGTACAGTATTAAGAACAATAAACATTTCACTGTAGAAAATGCCCACTACTGAAATTTATATTTAACAAGTACAAATAAGTTCAGCTTTATCGCACTATAATTTCATTAGTTTGTGTTATAACATCATTGAAACTTTTTTTTTTGCTCTTATTTGATCTTTTACCTTTTCTAAACAGAACCTTTGCAAAATCCCCATGAGTTTCATTTGAGTTCTCCTTCATAGATTTGAACGTTCCTTTGTCAGCAATTAGCTTCACCTGTTCCTCAGTCAGAGTGATTCCAAAGAATTCAGAAATTTTCTTAACTGAACCTTCCAGATCCTGGACATGAAATTCAGACACTTCATGAACATAAAGTAACTTTGTAATGTAAATATAGATTGGAAAACAACCGAAATGTATGAAAGGTCTTCATTTTTTTTGTATGTTAACATTACTTTCAGCACGTCTAGCGAAATTGTAATGTTTGGTCTCTACTAGAAAACAAGCTAATAGGGCATACACACGGTTCGATTTAGGCCTCTCCTCTTTTCCAGTCAAATCCATGGTGTAACTGTGAAAATAAATTATACTCACCATCTCATCTGGGGAAGATCGCGTCTTCTTCGGTCAATGTAGGCAACAGTGGACACTAAGGAACTACTTGTTTACACAAGCAGTGCCTCCCCGAAACTGAGTGAATTCCCCTTGATGTCAATCAGAAGTAATTCCCTCAGCCAATAAGGAGCAGGCTCACTGGGTGCTCCGAACCTGATAGGCGGCTGTGCGGCTCCATAGACGAGCATGTTATGAATTTGTAACATGGGTGTCTATCATCAGCATTGTGCCCTATAGAATCCAATGTTAAAAATTCAAAACATGCTCGTCTATGGAGCTGCGCAGCTGCCAATCAGCCTGCTCCCGATTGGCTGAGGGAATTCCCCCTGACTAACGTCAGTCTCAGGGAGGGGCTGCTTGTGTAAACAAGCAGCCCCTCAATGTCCGCTTGGATTTGGGTGATCATTTTGGTTTTTTTTAACCTGTGGATTGCCTACATGAACCGAAGAGGACACTATCTTTACCGGATGGGATAGTGAGTATGATTATTTTCACAGGTACACTATGGAATCTACTGGAGAAGAGGACAGGCCTACTGTGAACCCTATAAGTAAGCATGTACATGTGAGGTATTTATTAAAGTTATGTTTTATTGTGGGGTGTGTGTGTTTTATTTAGGTATTGGTTCTGTTGTGGAACTACAAGAACCAGCAGGATTAATGCTCTTCATGCTGGGACTTGTGGTTTTCCAAGTCCCTGCATGTGGGGGAGGCTTGGTGGGACTTAATGTTCCACAACAGAACCCAATTTTTTATTCTATTTTTTACACTTTTAACACCATCAGCCCGCCACCCAAAGCCCTGGAGTGGCAGGGACAGCCCCGGGCTTCAGCCAAGGCCTGGGTTTCCCTGGAAGGGGGGGAACCCCTTTCCATTCATATAGTGCACGGGTGTCAAACACAAGGCCCGCGGGCCAAATCCGGCCCGCCAGACCTCGTCATCTGGCCCGCACAGCCGCCGCCAGCCTTCACCTTTTGTTCTCGCTTCTTTTTTTGAGACCCAGGCCTGCAGTCACGCAGTGGCAGTGTGTCCCATGAGATGCATGAGAGCTACCAGAAGCTCTGTGACTCCTACATCATGCCGCACGTCTGATGGCTTGCACTACTACTGCATGGAGTAGCAGCCTATCAGGGCGTGCATCCAGATGGAGTTGTGGAACTTGTGTGACGTCACTCTCCCTTCAATCAGCTCACGTAGCCGGAGCTGCGGGGTTGGTGCTGGGAAATGCTGGGACTGGGACGTCACGCAGCTGGCGATCCGCGCTGGTAGTAGCGGATGGGAGCAATGGAAGTATGTGATTGGTCGCTACTACTGCTGGATTCCATGTGGTAACCGTGTGTGCGCGGCGGCTGACTGGAATAGGTTAGTAGTGTCAAGCTCGGGCTGGCCGCTGTACATGGGGATCTGTCATTGAGGGTGACATTTACACACCAGGCCTTGCTCTCCTCCTAACTTGACTTCAAGGCCAAACAGTGTTCAGGTCGACTGAGCCACTTAAGACGTATTAGGATAGCTATGTGACCATTTCCATCTTTCTCAAAATCCAAGCAGCTCATATTAGCCCAAAAAGTCATTTTCAGGTCCCCAATCTCCCCTATCAGGAAGGAATATCTTTCCTGAGAACTTTTTCAAGTATTATCCAGGTAACTCCTCCCAAAATCATTTTTCAAAAAATTGTACATTTGAATATCTACTTGTCATTATTCTGACTATGTTTCTGCTTTCAGAGATAGTTATTACTTACATTATTACAAAAAACAGTAATAATTGAATGCAGTGACAATAATTTATGATAATAAAGAGTGGACACATACTGTAGTCCTACAGATACAACCGGCCCTTTGAGGGTGACCAAACTGCTGATGCGGCCCCCGATGAATTTGAGTTTGACACCCCTGATATAGTGTGTTCCCAGCTGAAATGTTATTGAGCACAGCCTGATAAAAGATATACTGTAACAACGGCAGGCTATTATAGTTTTAAGTGTCTTTCCACACAAGTAAAACTTGCATACTATTCATCACAGAACTGTTGAGCAATCTGTAGCGATCTTTGGACTCCTATGAAATATGTGCAAACGCAACAAATACATTTATTTGGCTGTGTTCTCATGTTCTTAATGACAGACACATTCTAAATAAATAGAAGCTGCTCCATTATTTTAGGGTCCTTTCTCCACTTACTTGTCTTGTAAGCCTATAAAAAGTTTAGTGCATATTAGTGTGCATAACACATTTATCGCATGCTACTGTTACTTACCTCCTTCATATTTTCAAAGGTCATCAACAAAACTTTTTCATTTAGATGTTTGTTCCAAGCCACAGCATGATCAAAATAAGATCCCCAGACAACTAAAACCAATTACAAATAAATGATTAATCTTAAATAATATATTATCTTTATTACCAAATAAATTATTTGTAAGACTTAACCATCGAATTGAATCCTGGGTCTCTACAACCCATATGTTATCCGGATGATAGGTCCACAGTCAATCTGTCGACATCAAAAGATTGCCATGTACTGCGTCAACATTGACAAAAGTTCAACACAAACAAAATGTCTATAGTTGACACATGAAAAGGTCAACGTGAGTTTTTCATGACTTTGGACCTACTCCTGCTTCCCAATCAACCTGGACTACAATTGTAAACAGTAACGTTTGCAGAATGCAGCAAGAGCAGAGTAAGGTACCATGCCCAAAGCATGGCGAGCCAAGTGCTACACTATTTGGGGGTCCATGTTGACATTGACACTAAAAAAGTGAAAAACTCATGTCGACCTTTTCATGTATTGACTTTTTCCTGTCTACCTTTTGCTGGTGTTGACCTTTCGGGTCTCCATAACTACATAATCTGCTCCTTGGACTGCACAAATCCAAAACATTTTCCTTTATTCTACTATGACTTCTCCTGTATCCCTGAACTTTACAACTCCAGCAAATAATGTCATCCTGAAATTTGGGTCTCCATAACTCCCTACAGCTACCCTCCCTGTATTTGGGGACTCCAACACTTTCTCCTGTTTAATTGAACTGTACAACTCATGCAGTTTTCCTGTTTTCTGGGTCTCCATAACACCACCACCTCTTCCTGTATTCTGGAATTCCACAACTCTAGAACATAGTCATCCTGTACACTGGATCTCAATAACTCCAACAGCTACCCCTCCTGTATCTTGGGACTCCACAACTCTTACACCTTCTGAGTTATTGAATCCCACAACTAATTTACTTAGTCATACTGTTTTCTGGGTCTCCATTATACTAACAACTCCTCCTGTATTCTGTATACTGAAGTACTATAACTCCTGCACCTACTCCTGTATCCCTTAACTATACAATTTCAACACCTATTCATGTATCCTGAAGCATCATAACTCCAGAATCTATTCCTACAGTATATTATGGTACTTCACAACTTTAATACCTATGCATGTATTGTAAAACTGAACAACTCCTGCGCCTAATTCTCCTGCATTATGGAACTCCACAACTCCAACAATTACTCATGTATTTTAGAATGCCACAGCTAAAATACCTACTCCTATAACCTGGGACACCACAACTCTATCTAATCCTATATACTGTGACTCCACAATTACAGCACTTACTCTTGAATTCTGGTGCTTCACAAGGCCAACATCTACTTGTGTATCCTGACACTCCAGAAATCTAATACTAAGTCTAGGAACTCCAGTACCTACTCCACCTGTGTTTTGGGCATCCCTTGTTTTAGTTTATGCACGTAAGTCACTCCCTAACTTTTCTATTACATGTCAGCTGACTTGTATCTAAATAAAGTCCTTCCTACTAAACTGGGACTGACTTTCAGTAGGTGACCATAATCCCTGCTAGTAATAAGCACTGAGCATAGCGCTTAATATATAATCCAACACTAGTTTTCTGCCCAAAAAAATGAAAAGAAGAATACAGTACTACGATGAAGACAGAATAAAGAAGAGCCTATATTGTTGTCATCTGGTTTATACTATTCACTATTTCTACAGTAGAATTTTCTCCCAACCTCTCCAGGTTGCATATATAAAACTGGTCCTTCCAAGTGCATCTGGACATCTCATTTAACATTTTCATATTCTTTAACTGTATACCATATTTATTCCAGGCTTCATTGTGCCACTGAACAATGCATTTCAAGAAGTCCCAGCATTCTCATGGGAACGCCCATAAAATGCTGGGTGTTGTCATATGGTAATGAGCCAGGCCGGCCTTCCACATCCCTTTTGACCCCCGCCCACTATGTTGGGTGCGGCGAACAGACTGTTCACCATGGGTGTCCACACATGCACAGAAACATGTCTGCACATGCGCACACTATCAGTCCCCTGTGCGTACGCACGGGGGTAGCGAATCAATCAGAATAAGGGACAATATACAATAATATATTCTCCCTCTATGCCCACTGGTATAGTAAAGTATGAACAAGTCAGCTTAAAAAAAACTCATAAAAACTCATGTTGACCTTTTCTTAGTGTCTATCTTTGGAACATGGCAGCTTAATGCATGTCGGCGTTTTTGCTCTGTCGACATTTTAACTGTCGACCATTCCACAGTATACCTTTTTGTCTAGGTAATGTAGGACTTCTATCTATGTTGCATGGACAATACAGTGATAGGAATTTTCTTGTTTAACTTATCCTACTAAAAGTAAATGATCTTTTAGGAAAAAACTTGTCAGTATCAAAACAGTAACTTTAATTTTTTTAGATATAATTCAAATATTCATCTTCAAGTGCCATCCTGTCTGGAAAATAGTCATGTATGTTACATACAGTACCTACTCATTAAGCAAAATGCAAGTCTGACACAATTCAGCATGACCTAATCAACCTTGTAAATATCCCAGACGCTTCCTATCTATTTTCTTTTAGCCAGCGGGATGTCTGAGACTGTCCAAAGAAAAACAGGTCTATTTGGGGATATCAGTCTATGCCAGTCTATCAGCCTCCCACCCCCAGGTAAAATCATAGCTGCCTACCCTCCTGAAAGAGACTCCCTGAAATAGCAGCAATCTCCCTCTCTCCCTCATTAGTCTAGCAATCTCCCTCATTTCTCCTAACCCACATTACACTTTTACATTTCTGGAAAAAAGGGAATGAGAGACAGATACATTTACATTGAATCATCAGCACCATTTCCCAGCACTTTAGCAAGTATAGTAGCTCTTACTAACTGCTTTGGGGCTCATCTACATTTGGATATAAGTCATTTTAAAAGATTCCTCTCAGATGTAGCAGTACACACCCACGCTTCTAGGTGCCACATTCACAATCTCTTTTCACAGTCTCTCCATATATGGAACTAGACACGCCCTTTGGAAGGAGCATGACATGCCCCCTCAATGGGGCGCTGTGCAAAATTCTCCTACCAACTATAATCTCCCTGAAACTAGTTTTCAAAAGTAGGCAAGTATGGGTAAAATCTGCCACTATAGTGAAGCCAGATGCAGTCTGTGAGACTGCACTGGCTTCACTGTGACTGGCAGTGACTTCCTATTGGAAGTCTGACCTGCCAGTCACCAAGGCAGTCCCATTGGGAGGTGTTCCCTCCCTCCGGGATGCCTTGCTGCGGGCTGCCATGCAAAAATGGCAAATTCGCATGCGCAATACCTATATCGGTACTGCGCATGCGCTGGTCCCGGTGCCTGTAACTTATATTGTACAGGCGCCTGGACCATGATTACTTCTATGGGCAGCTGCCGAAGCAGCCCATAGAAGCTGGCCATATGGGCAGTACATATGTTTGTACTGCGCCAGTCCCGGCACCTGTCATCATAGGACAGGCGCCGGGGACAGCAAGGCGGCGGCGACAGGGGGAGGGGGGTGCCTGCCGCCAGAGGCAGCCCCCTCCCTGAAAGAGGTAGGAGCTGCCACTGCAGTCTATACTAATGAACTTTCTTAAAGCTAAATATACAGGTCAAAGGAGAAATTGAGTCATAGGATACAGGAACATCTATAGGGTACATGATTACTATACATTTTAGAGGTATACCAAATAAAAAGTGTTAATCCTATAGTAGAGCTACTTAAAAATCCAAGCTCATGGAGCAAAATGTAAGAAGTAAAATTCTACTTCTGAGGAAAGTTTAGGCCTTCCACAGTGAAACGCGCCATACCATAAGGTCTATTGGGTCAACTATTCAACTATACAAAGGATGTTTTTTTTTACATCAATAGTTTTTATTGAAGAATCTTTACAATTCATATAACAAAACAAAACAATGGGGGAAGGGGACAGAAAGGAAAAGGGGGGGGGGGTCACTTATCAAATTGGAGGCATTTTCTTAAGAGGACATAATTAGATAGCAGTCAAAAGGCTTGGGACAATACACTCTCTCATAAGGGGTACATATTGAATTACAAAGGATGTTTTGCTAAAAATTTCAACAGAAGACATTCACTTGGTAACCAGAACTTTATACTGGATGGTCCCTTCACCTTCAAACAGCTTGTCTCTATTTTTGCTGATTTAAGTTCCAATAAATTGCTCCCTCTGTAGACATTTTTTTGCCAAGACCCATTGACGCTCAACATCTATCTCATTAATTGAGCATTAGAATATTTCCTTTACATATTTAAGATACCGGTATGTTTTATACATATTAATAAACTGTTTATATTTGTATCACAATGCACAATATATAAATTGATTTACTGTATCGTATTACCACCGTTGCCTTTTAAGATTTTTAAAGAGAGATTCTGTTAGAATTATTTCACAATGAGGGGGGAAAAAGCACTAAATTAGCAGGAAAAACACAATATATAATTTGTTTCATTAATACAATACTGTACCTTTTCCGGCCATGAAGTCTGGAAAAAACTCATCCCAGGTGCTGTAGCTGGGAATAAGCGGATTGTTTTTATAGAAGTGAAACATTGATGTTGCTGTATCTTTTGGGTTCCGAAACACCACCAGCATCTGTTAAAATACATAATAAACACTTCAGTAGAATACATACAGTCAGTGGTCAAAGTGGGCTGGTATGTGGCGGTATGGCATATCGGCACTTATTCCCACTGACCTGGGAGTATTGAGATGCACCTAGGATGCTGCTCTGCATAGACGTCCTCTGAGGTGCTGCTGTTCCCTTCCTCTGCAGTCACTGCCGCCGCTCAAGAGGCTGCTGCAAGCTGCTGGACCTCTCCCTGCGCAAGGTGGGTGCCCGGCTTTCATCACTGCCCCCCAGATCTCTTTATGCCTCTGTCGAGCTCCCACCTGGGGTGCACCCAGCCGTCAGGGAGCATCAAGGCAGCAAACAGCTGCGTGGTTCATCAGAGGAGCAGCGGCCACCCGGCTCATCAAAGGAGCAGCGGCTGCCTGGCTCACCATGGGCCAGATGTATCAAGCTTCAAAAAGTGATAAAGTGGAGAGTGATAAACAACCAGCCAATCAGCTCCTTCCTGTCATTTTTCAAACCCAGCCTGTAACATGGCAGTTAAGAGCTGATTGGCTGGCTGTTTATCACTCTCCATTTTATCACTTTATCACAGCTTGATACATCTGTCCCCAAAGGAGCAGCGGCCACCCAGGGACATCAGAGGAGCAGCAGCAGCCCGGGGACCATCAGAGCAGCAGCGGCAGCCCAGGGACTATCAAAGCAGCAAGCAGCTGCCCAGGCGCATCAGAGGAGCAGTGAGCCGCCTTGGGACCAGCAAAGAAGAAGCAGCAGCCACTGGGTACCAAGCAGGGGAGTAGCAGAGCCAAGGATGCTGGTGAGAATGACACCTGGCACCTCTCCCAACCCTCTCCTAGCTCCCTCTCACCTCATCACTTCACTCCATGTCGCCTCACCCCCTCTCGCCCTGTCACCTCACCCTTCTCACTTCCCATCACCTCCCCCCATCACCTCAGCCCCTCTTGCCCCCCGTCGCCTCAGTCCCTCTCATCCCTGTCACCTCACACCTTCTCGCTTCCCATCACCTCATCCCCCCGTCACCTCAGTCCCTCTTGCGCCCCCCCTGTCGCTTCAGTCCCTCTCACCCCTGTCGCCTCAGCCTTTTGTGAATTTTGGATCATTCAGTGTGGCCTAATATAATTTTTGAGTAATATTGTGTGACATAATATGAATATTGGCTCATTCTGTGTGTAATAATGTGAATATTGGCTCATACTGTGAGACGTAATGTGAATTTTGGCTTATTCTGTGTGGCATAATGTGTAAGAGGCATTAGTACTAGATAGAATAAGGGGTCCTCCTGCTGTGGTGCATAATGTGTTAAAGGGAGGTGGCCCACACTGCGGTTTGGTACATTATACGTAAGGATACGCCCCCTTTTGAGTGGCCACACCCACTTTTCCAGAGCATGCGCGCCTATGACGCAGGCATAATTACATCCTTCACTTTTCCATACCTCCACTTCAAAAATTCCACTTCGAGCACTGCATACAGTAATAAACACTACAATACATTTGTGTTTTGCTACAGAATTGGAGTGTTGCTACTTAATCTAACTTGATACACTAATACCACTTTCACATCGCCGACACGTTTTAAAAACCGGTATTTAAAACGGTAATTAAAACGGGTCAGAACCTTAACATTGCCGCAGATTACCGTTTTAAATACCGGTTTATACCCCTTTCACATCGCACTTTTAAAACGGTAAATTGCCGTTTTTTTTTTCCCTTTTTTAAAACGTTTAAGCCTGCACTGTGAATGCATAGCATTGTACACATTCACATTGCACAAAAAACGGCAAGGAACCGTGTAGGACTCTGCTTTTTACACGGTTCGAAATGCCAGTTAACTTTAAACGGTAAATCGGCTGTGGTGCATTCACAGTGCAGGCTTAAACGTTTTAAAAAGGGAAAAAAACGGCAATTTACCGTTTTAAAAGTGCGATGTGAAAGGGGTATAACTAAGGGATTAAAGTGGAAAATGCATTTTGATATGATTTATAACAGGAAATACAGATTTGTCTTATCTGTGATTTATTATTAACTTTAGACTTTGACTTTTCTTTCCATATCACAATGTATTTGAAAATGCCAATCCATTTGATAGCACACACACTGTGTCCAGTGTTACACCACTGTGTCCTGTTTTTACCTAGGACAACTGCTACCTTCACCCCATTTAACCTGCAATGCTTCTTTGCCAATAATTCAGACTCTTATTTAAGTCATATTAGGGGGAATAGGTTAATGTTTTACTTTCGTTTGCATGAAGTATTGGGTGGATATAATGGTTAGGGCAAACTTCATTTTATATGAATGTCTCAAGGATTACTGTTTTAAAATGTGGGGGCATTAGTTGTGTAATGAACTGAATAATACACATTCTTCTTACCCAAAGGTGTGAGAATGTTTTTTGGTTGTGGAGGGGAGCCTAGATAAAATCTCAGTTTAGCGCCCCTAGCTTTTGGTCACCGTAGATGGGTTGCTTGTACATGTACAGACCTCTATGGAGCAGCTGGGAGCGAGTGACCCCTTGTACACATTATTCCAGGTAGAGCCTTTTGAACATATTATGACAGGTACAGCCCCTTATACACATTACGCATGGTAGAGCCCATTACACACATGCCAAGTACAGCTGCTTATACATATTGGCACTTATTCAGATCTGATCGCAGTACAACTTTGTTCTCAAAATGGGCAAAACCATGTGCACTGCAGGTGGGGCAGATGTAACATGTATAGAACGCTCACTAGGCTTACCAGGGATGCCCGGGACAGAGCTGCAGCTAGCAGAGACAGTACGGTGACTACGCTGCCTGACGCGGACACTGCGCTGACTACGCAGGGCTGACGCGGGGACACTACGCTGCCTACGCTAGACTGCCATTAGGCTATGCTGACAGCTGCCGTGAAAGTACACAAGTACCAAAGGAGGTATTACTCCACTAAAAGGAGTGTCCTACTATAGACACTACTGACTAGGCATTATGACACCAATTAGACTGGCAATCATGATGCTGACTTGGACTTTTAATCTCCATGTACAAATCAAATGGACATCAGCTTGGTCCCTACCTTGTTGGTAGAATAGTAAGGAGTTGTGAACCACCTGGTATTTTTTCCTGATACTTGGGTGTAATTCCATACCTCCCCACATGGTTTTAAAAAATCAGGGAACGCTTATTTGCTTATTTGAGTGTTTTTCTGATTTTTTAAAACCAGGTCCAGATCTTTGAGCCTGGTGCTGGTTACGGCTGTGGTGGTGGTGGGGGGGGGAACCCATGCCGTTTTTTAAACGTATTTGGCAGGCAATTAGCGGCTGTTTACCGCTAATTAATACGGCCGCTTAGTAAATTAGGAATCACCATTTTTTGAATGGTGAGTCCTATTCGTATTTTCTGATGGCGTATACATTTGTATTTGTAAATAGAACTACGAATTTTTATGTGTATTCTTGGCATAGTAAATGCCTAAAAAAAGCCTAAAAATTTGTATTTTACTATACAAATACGATTTTTTTAGACGTATTTTGCTTAGTAAATTTCCCCCTATGTGTTTTGTAACTTAACAATATAGTATCTTGCTTTAGCACCTATTAGAAGCATATCCAAATCTAAATAAGCCCCAGTTATTATTTTTTCTATTTTTCTTGCTTGGTTCAATATAAACTTTTTGACTGAAACCTTTTATTGCTTGGACCCAAATGTGTGTGTATAAATAATAATAGCGCAATCAGATGAAACTCACCTTCACATTCTTCTCAAAAAAGGGTTTGGGGATGTTATCATAAAACAAATGCGTCTCTAAAACTCGAGGTGAGGGTTCTTCTTTTAGTTTCTATAATATACAATTAACATGTTAAAAAATATATTCTAGTACTTAAACATATTTATGTTTGTTTTATATTTCTAATATACCATGACAATATTCTGGCATTTCTTTTATGAATTTTAGCGCAGAAGCCACTGTTAGATCACAGTGGCTGGTGCTGACTGTTACCTTTAATGTCAGATAATAAAGCATGCAGGCATTGTATTGTTAGAAAAATGTTAATGAGCAGCAAATGCTAATTATATACCAACCTCAAATTTATCAGGAAGTCCAAACTCAATCAGTGGGATGACTGATGATGGCCCTATATTGTGCACTGCATGAACCATGTCGTGCAATAGCTTCATAGACCAATTAGATCCTGGGAATCAAGATGGGACATTCATCATGAGAGTAAGTACTAGTTCTAAAATAATTGCCTTCATCCTCCCACCTCTACTCCCTTCCAACGCCCTCTTTCCAGTGGCTGACACGCCATTAGGCATACCCACATACCCTTGATAAGCCATCAGGCCTTCTCATATTTCCCTGACATTCCATCAGAAATCATCACAGGCAACTTGTATACAATTAGACATCTCTTCCTGCCTCCGAAATACCATCAGACCTCCTCATATATTAGCATACTTATGAAATTAGGGCAAAGACCTACTGTATTCATAATGGGTGCAGTGTGTGGTGCACACGGGTCCCTGAGTCCTGGGGGCCCCCACTGCACACGCTGCACCAATTTTTTTTTACTACTTACCCCTCTGGACTCCCGCAATGACTTTATATAAACCATATCTTTGTTTAATGGGAAATAGGGGGGTAGGGAAGGGGATTGGATTTGGAGTCCAGCATAGTGACTGCAAGCACATAAAAAAAGTCTAATTATCTTGGAAACTTGTTAAATCATTTTTATTCCCTCTACTGAATACTTAACAATTTGGTGACAACAGGGTGGGAGTTGCAGTGGCAGTGACAGGCCAAACCCCTGTACAATGGCCCTCAATCTGATCCATTTGGTCCCCTGTGCAAATATTCGGTTGTGCCCTTTGCATGTGCATAATTAGTTATGGGCATGTGCAGGGCTTCTGTGCGACCGCCCTCGCCAACCAGCACTGTAGGCAAGGAGAACTACGGTGGGGGGGCAGTTGGTGGTGGCGGTGGTGGAGCTTCAACATGGGAACACTCCACTTTTAATGAACCACTGGCACACCACCATTCCCCCTGTCGCTGTTCGCCCCCCTCTCGCTCAGCCGTTTGTGTGTTCGAGCGTCCAAAGATAGGAATGCCCAAAAAAACTAACAGAATCCCCTTCCCTCCCCCCTGTTCCCCATTAAAAGAGGATATAAAGTCCAAACAGATACAGAATATTAACCATGCTTTCAAATATCATAAAACTCTTGTCTTGGTCCATTTCTATTACAGATCATACTGATTGGGAAGTTCTGTGCTATTTTACAAAACAAATAGATAAGTAAATTGCTTAAAAAAAAAAAAAAAGCAACATATACCTTCTACATAACTATAATAGACCCGAACATAAGACTTGAAGATACAGCGCATCCGTAAAGTATTCACAGCGCTTTACCTTGTCTACAATTTGTTATGTTACAGACATATTGCAAAATGGAATCAATTAATTTTTACCCCAGAAATCACATATATGTATGTATTCACAGCCTTTGCTCAATACTTTGTTGATGCACCTTTAACAACAGTTACATCCTCAAGTCTTTTTAAATATGATGCCACAAGCTCGGAACACCTATCTTTGGCCAGCTTTGACCATTCCTCTTTGCAGCACCTCTCAAGCTCCATCATGTTGGATGGGAAGCGTTGATGTACTGCTATGTTCAGGTCTCTCCAGAGATATTTAATTGGAATCAAATGTGGGCTCTGGCTGGGCCACTCAAGGACATTCACAGAGTTGTCCTGAAGCCACTCCTTTGATATCTTGGCTGAGTGCTTAGGGTCCAGGTCCTGCTGAAAGATGAACCGTTGCCCCAGTCTGAGGTCAAGAGCACTCTGAAACAGGTTTACATCCAGGATGTCTATGTACATTGTTGCATTCATCTTTCCATCTATCCTGACTAGTCTCCCAGTTCCTGCCGCTGAAAAATATCCCCACAGCATGGTGATGCCACCACTTTTCACTGTAGGGATGGTATAGGCCTGTGATGAGCAGTGCCTGGTTACCTCCAAACATGAAGAAAGGCATTCACGTCAAAGAGTTCAATCTTTGTCTCATTAGACCAAAGAATTTTGTGTCTCTTGGTCTGAGAGTTCTTCAGGTGCATTTTAGCAAACTCCAAGCAGGCTGCCATATGCTTTTTAATAAGTTTCAGTCTGGTCACTCTGCCATACAGGCCTGATTGGTGGATTGCTGCAGAGATGGTTGTGATTTTGGAAGGTTCTCCTCTCTCTCTATAGAGGAATGCTGTAGCTCTAAAAGCATGACCATCGGTTACTTGGTCACCTTCCTAACTAGGGCCCTTCTCCTCTGATCTCCAGACAGCTCTAGGAAGAGTCCTGGTGGTTCCAAACTTCTTCCATTTACAGATAATGGAGGCGACTGTGCTCAATAGAACCTCCAAAGTAGCAGCTATTTTTCTGTACCCATCCCCAGATTTGTGCCTTGAGACAATCCTGTCTCGGAGGTCTACAGACAATTCCTTTGACTCCATGCTTGGTTTGTGCTCTGAAATGCACTGTCAAATGTGGGAACTTATATAGATGTGTGCCTTTCCAAATCATGTCCAATCAAATGAATTTACCACAGGTGGAATCCAATTAAGCTGTAGGAACATCTCAAGGATGATCAGTGGAAACAGGATCAACTTTGAGCTTCATGGTAAAGGCTGTGAATACTTGTATGTACTTGGAATTTCTTCGTTTTTATTTTTAATAAATGTGCCAAAATGAATTTTGGTACTTGTGTACTTTCACGGCTCCCATCGCATGCCATCGCATGCCATATGTGGTGGCATGCGATGCGATGCGATTTTCCCCGTGTTTTTATGCATTTTTTGATAAAATCGCATGCGATCTCTGATGCGATGTCATTTTTCACAGAAATTATGGACATGAGTTGAAATCATGTAAAATGCACCCCAACTTTCTTTTTCACACTGTACCACCCCCACTATCAACGCCAACCCGAAGCGTGGCGAGTGCAGCGAGCCCGCGAGGGGCGGCGGTACGCGTCCTACGACCTTTTCATACCCCCACTATCCACGTCGGCGTGGAGTTGAGAATAGAAAATGTGGAGAGCGCAGCGAGGCGAGCGCAGCGAGCACCGCGAGGGGACGCGGATACCTTCACAGGTATCCGTGTCCCCTCGCGGGCTTCACAGGTATCCGTGTCCCCTCGCGGGGCTCGCTGCGCTTGCTGCGCTCGCCACACTTTCTATTCTCAACTCCACGCCAACGTGGATAGTGGGGGTATGAAAAGGTCGTAGGACGCGTACCGCCGCCCCTCGTGGGCTCGCTGCGCTCACCACGCTTTGGGTTGGCGTTGATAGTGGGGGGGGTACAGTGTGAAAAATTACATTTGGGGTGCATTTTACATGATTTCAACTCATGTCCATAATTTCTGTGAAAAATGACATCGCATCAGATCTCATGCGATCGCATGCGATGTGATGCGATTTTTCCGTATACGATGCCCGTCGTGGGAGCCGTGATTGTACACAAGTACCTGAATTTTTTCATGTTGTCATTAAGGGGTATTGTGTGTAGAGTTTTGAGGGGAAAAATTAATTCATTCTATTTTTGAATGAGGTGTAATATAACAAAATCTGGAAATAGGGGCAGTACGGATGATGTAATGGTTAGCATTACTGCCTCAGTGCTGAGGTCATGGGTTCGATTCCCACCATGGCTCTAACTGTGCGGAATTTGTATATTCTCCCCTTCTTGCGTGGGTTTTGTCCAGGTACTCCGGTTTCCTCCCACAATCCAAAAATATACTGGTAGGTTAATTGGCTCCCAACAAAATTAACCCTAGAATGTCTGTGTGCGCGTGTACATGTGGTAGGGAATATAGATTGTAAGCTCCACTGGGGCAGGGACTGATGTGAATGTTCAACAATACTCTGTAAAGCGCTGCGGAATATGTATGCGCTATATAAGAAACTGTTAATAAATAAATATAAAATAGTGTTATTTTCCGGTGGTACTGTATCACATACTTAAATCAAAGGGAACCACCACAGGGTTGGTAATCTGATTTCAACACCATGCAAAATATCTAAAGGTGCCCACACACGCACCGATCCTGGCGTGCGTTGTGGGCTTAACTAGCACACATAGCATCGCATCGTATGCCTTGTGCATACGATGTGCATGCGATGCGATGCTATGCTAGAAAAAGCTAGTACAAAAAGTATGTGCAGCACACTTTTTGTACTGTACGATGAGGTGCCGCGGGAGCGCGCACCCCATCGTACAGCATCGCACCGCCGGGATCGGTGCGTGTGTGGGCACCTTAACAGTGAATGCTCACAAAATTATAAATTTCACTCACTCCTGGTGCTAAATAGGGGGCACATCAAAAATCACATGCAGATGTTTTGTTTTCCCTTTTAAAAAGTAAAGAAACCACACATGTACAGTTATAGGGTGCAATTTTTCAAATTGTCTAAAATACTGTAAGACCTGGGTCTGGCTGGCAGTTTGACAGAAGCATGCAGATTAGTAAGACCCATTCATGTTTCTGTCTGGAAAATAGTTAAAAGTAAAAAAAAATGTTGTGGGGCCCCGCTCCACGAGCATAACCAGCCCCGGGCTTTTTGGGTAAGTCCTGGTTCCTGAAATACAGAGGAAAAATTAGGATGTTCATCGACTATTGACACGGGGACACGGTGATACGTTTCTGTGTCTATGTCGACACGACATGTGCCGACAGGCGGTATTTCATGCCCCACCATCCATTAGGGCGTGGTAGGAGAATAAAATAGTGTGCCGAGCGTAGCGAGCCACCGTGCCTGAAGCATGGCGAGTGCAGTGAGCCATACGAGGGGACGTGATTCTACGTTTTAGTGTTTACGTTGATTGTGTTGACATTCCGGTAAAAAAAAACAATAAAGAAAACCCATGTAGACTGTTTCAATGTCGACCATACCTATGTTGACCTAATGACCCTGTCAGCCTTACCCATGTTGACCTAATGGCCCTGTTGACATAAAGTCAAGTCGACCTTCCTGCATGTCGACGTAAATGCATGTCGACCATAATGCTGGTGACCTAATGATCCATACCCGACCCCCACCCTGCTCCGTTCAGGACCCTGTCCCGGACCCCACCCCCCTGTCCGTCAGTCTCAGAAGATCACGTCTCCCATTCCTCTGCGCATGTGCGAATGAGCAATGGCAGGAAACATCGATAGCCGGTGATAGAATGGTTTATAGCCATCAATGGTTCCTGCCTCAAAAGCCATCCATGGCAACCATAAATGGGGGATGTGTCGATGGCCAACCCTAGAAAAAATAACTGATAGCTAAATACCAGTGTTCTACTGTCTCATACTCACTGTATCCTTATTTGACCTGCTCTTTGTTTTTCTGGCTGCTTATCACATAGATTAATAAATGGATCAAATATCCACGTCCCTATGTACTCTGTTTCTCCAAGTTTGAGCAAACAACTTATGCAAATAGACTTAGCCCTATACTGTATATATTGTTTTTATGAACACAGCTTGTGAAGACTCATTCTAGCGGATTCGGTATGAAATCCCGACGGTCAAAATCCCGAAATCCCGACGGTCAAAATCCTGACATGATCAAAATACCGACATTTAAAATCCAAACAAGGTCAAAATACCGACATATAGAATGTAGACAGGTGAAAAAGTCAAGACTTTCGGTCGACAGGTCGCGAGGTCAACATGGGTTTTTTCACAGTCGACATGGACACAGTTGGAAGTCAACCGCAGCCCGTGGCATTGCTTGCTTTGCTCGCAATGCTTCGGGCACCCTATTTTATTCTCCCACCACACCCTAGTAGATGGTAGGGCATGAAATACCGCCTGTCGGCACATGTCGGGTCAAAAAACAGTGAAAAAAACCATGTCGACCTCGCGACCGGTCGACCGAAAGTCATGTTGACTTTTTCACCTTTCTACATTCTATATGTCGGTATTTTGACCTTGTCGAGATTTTAAATGTCGGTATTTTGACCATGTCGGGATTTTAAATGTCAGTATTTTGACCTTGTCAGGGATTTTGACGGATGGTCAAAATCCCAACGGTCAAATTACAGACAACCATTGACCGTCGGTCAAAATACTGACAAGGTGAAAATACTGGATTTTGGATTGCATCCTATTCTAGCAGTCGATACAGCAATTATTTTGGCAAAGGTGTATAGCCACCCAATATTCAGGTGGACAATTCATACTCTAATAATAATTTACAAAGTTCTAATAGTTTAAATACAGTAGATAATTGTAAGCACAATGGCCCTTTATTACGGATGTAGTTGACAAACACGATGGCCCTTTATTTTGAATGTAGTTGGCACTACTAACTCACTAATAGCAGAGCTGCAGCTTGGTATACACATTTCTATGGTGTATACATTACTCAATAATATAAAGGAGGTGATTAACGGCAATAAGTGCGGCAAGAAAGGGGGGTTGGTGCGGGGGCTGCCAGGCAAAAGCGGGAGGATTGCCGAACTTCCTGGGTGGCCGAGAGGGGGACACGATTTTCGGGAGCTTCCCAGGAATTCCGGGAGGGTAGGCAAGCCTGGGTAGAAGTAACGTGCAGAGATATTTACATTTGGATGTTTTATTTTGTTTCTGTGCAGAGTAAATACTGGCTACGTTGCTTATGCTGTGTACACATGGTAAGATTTACCATTCAATTTTGACAATATAGTCAAAATCAAATCAATATCACATAGACATCGAATTGAGATCAAACATGATTTTAAGCTTTTGATCCAGATTCGATGCGCGCTCCCGTTCACCTGAAATCGAAAAGCCAAATAGACAGTGCAGCTATGACTATATAGTGCAGATTGAATGTAGATAGTATGAATTGTATGTAAATAGCACATGAGTTAGCTAAGATTGCATAGCAATCAAATCTTATGGTGTGTACACACGGGTACAATCAGCATGCGATTTTGACTATATACAGTAGTCAAAATCGTATCGGCATTGCATGCAGATCGCACAGCTTTTTTACCGATATAAGGCATTATTATAGTTCACTCTTTCTGACAAAATCCTTCTTAGATGGACAAAACCATGTGCACTGCACGGGGGGGGGGAGAGCAGATGTTACTTGTGCAGGGAGAATTAATATACATCGCCGCCCTTCGCCTGACAGCAGCCGCGATGCTGCCGCATATGTTTTAACATATGCGGCTAGCATCGGGTTGCGGTGACGGAGACCCCCGTGATCAGGGCTGCCACTAGAAATGTTGGGGCCCAGGACTGACCAACAGTCCAGGCCCCCAGTGGCACAGCTCCATACCTCCGGCCGACCGCCCCCCCGCATGACAGCACCCTGCTCCCCATACCCCGTCTCCATTACTTACCATCACCCACGTCTCGCATCGTCCTCCGGCTCCTTCAGTCTCCACAGTCAGGTCCGGCGCGCACACTGCACAATGCAGCCTGCAGAGCGCCGAGCCTCTCTGTGTCCTAGGCTCGTCGCTCTGCAGGCTGCACTGTGTATTGTGCTTGCCTGGCCACCGGGTGGGGGAGGCTGGGTGCGGGGGTCTGTGGGTAGCTGCCCGGGCCCCTCCAGAGGCTGGGGCTTGGGACAGCTGTACCCAGGGCACCCCCCTGTCGGCGGCTCTGCCCGCGATACCTGTGATGTGGTCTGCGGGGGTCTCCGTCACATCCCGGCGGCTGCCAGTGTCCCCCTGCGCCTCCTCCTCCCACCTGCAGCCGGATGTCCTCCCGGCTGTGACACCTGCTGGGGGAGGAGGAGATCAAAGGAGGATGGGAGGGGTGCGCGGACGGCGGGCGGCGATAGAAGCCCATAGGCTTCTATAGGGTGGCGATACCCTGCCAGGCGGAGACGGGGTGGACGGCTAATGGTAAATAGGAAAATGCGGTAAAACCCCCGTTTTACCGCATTTTCCCTTTAGTACATCCCGGCCAAAGTGAGATCTATATTGCAGTGTAAAAATAAAGCAGCCAGTATTTACCCTGCACAGAAACAATATAACTCACCCAAATCTAATTCTCTCTGCACATTTTACATCTGATCCTCTGCAGTGCACATGGTTTTGTCCATCTTATGCTGCCCATACACGAAGCCGTTCACCGGCATCCGTTCTGTACTATGCGATGCGCGCTCCCGCACATCACATAGTACGGTACAATAAGTATGTGCTGCACATACTTTTTGTACTAGGTAGACATCGTATCGGATCGCAGTGCATGCACACTGCATGCACTAGGGATGCGATCCAATCCGATCCGATGTGTGCTGTTTAAGTCCCAAACTGATCCGTTAAACGGACCGTGTATGGGCAGCTTAAGAAGGATTTTGTCAGAAAGAGTGAACTAGAATAAAGCCCATAGTGCAGATCTGCACTATATCGTGTACAGATGGGGCAGGTCCCATCTTGGCAGGGGATGGTGCTGGCGTCGCCAGCCACCATCCCCCGCCAGCACCATGGCGATGGCGAGAAGGGGACGCGCGCGCACGAGAGGCGCGCGCGTCCCCTTCCGACGGCGCTTCCATCCGTTCCCCCGGGTCCACGCCGGCTTGCCGCCGGTAACCCGGGGTCCCCGCCGCCTGCCCGCACCCCCCCCCTAACCCCCCCTTACCCTGTCCGTCTTCCTGAGGCGGAGACGGACAGGGTTTCCGTCGCGCTGGCGACGGAGACTGAGACGCGCGTGAGATGCACGCGCGTCTCAGTATATTCGCTGGCGAGGCTGCTGGCGGGTCGCCAGCGGGGACGTTCTGGCGATCCGCCAGCCAGGATGGGAAGTGCCCCATCTGTAACTCGCATGCATGTTGGGTGGCTTGCCGTCGATCCTGATTCGATCTGATCGCAACGGGATGGAATAGCATGCCTAATCGTCCATGCGTACACACCATTAGTGAAATAGCAAAGGAATCTCACCATATGTACACACCATTACACTGCCAATTAGATTTCAGTTTGAAAACACCACACCCAAATGTAACTCTCTATCTGCAGTGCACATGGTTTTGTCCATTAAAGGAGTTTGCTTTTGCCCCCCCCCCGAAGTGACAACCAACCAGTTCCTAAGTGCAATTTCTATACCACACAGTCTGTAACATGACAGTTAAGAGTGGATTGGCTGGCACATTATCTCCATTCAAGTCTTAGTAAATAGACCTGTAGTCTGTAATGTGGCAGTTAGGAACCGACTAGCTGGTACTTTATCGCTCTTTACTTTATCACTAAAATAAAAGTAAATAAACATATTTACTGCACATCTTGGAGAGGCACAGTTGCATCGGGCATCTTGTGCCCTTTGGCATATTGGGCTTGATTCAGCCCTGCATGCTGGATAAGGTAAACGCCAGCCTGCCAAGATCCCTCCCCCCGCCTCTGTGCACACAGGGGGAAAGTCACTCACCCTTGAATGATTTTTCCCCTGCTCACAGCGATGAGTAAGTCTAGACTCAATGTTGACATCAACGGCCCTCCCTCCTATTGGCCCAGGGAACGCCGTTATTTTCTGAAAATGTCGGCGTTACACCTCAAACACCCGGTGCCTGTCAGTCACCTTGCAAGTGTCCAGCAAAGGGTAGCCTTTACATGGTCTGTTCACAGGGGGACTCCACGCAAGTGCAGTCTTTCGATAATTGTCAGCGCAGTTTGCAGCCCTGCATATGGGTCTGAATCGTGCCCATAGATGCTAAGTGTTTGATGACACGTCTGTAAGTAATAGGAAACTGCACATTCTTTATTTTCTTGTGATTGCAGCAATTATTATAATAAACAAAATAATATGAACACCATAATTAAATTGTGTCTATTAAATCACCTACCACATTTGGGATACGCCACAAGCAGTATGTCATCTTCTCTTGCCTCAAAAGTCTCAATAGTTTTAAATGTTGGAATATTGCACGTTGCTGAGGGGTAGATGATCCCATTGTATGTGAAGAGCATCTTGTCCTGTGGTATATTACTTGCTCCCTGAAAAGCTTTTCTTAGACCATCCAGCAATTCGTCTTTGGTCGACATTGTACTAGAACTGCTGCTGGTAATGCCAGGTAACGCTATATAGTTCCCTTTGTCTTCCCCTCTTTGTTAGTAAGACAGGAAATTAAAACCTTATATACAGACATTCATATGTTACATCACCAATGTTTATCTCTTGGCTGCTTCAGCTTCATTCCTCTCATTACACAATCTGCACTGGAATTTTTAAAGGGAAACTCCCAGTAATAACATTATTGTTCCCTAGTTATATATACTGTAATTTTACAATAAGCTTTTAAAAACTGATTATATTCAATTACTTCAGGGTTGCTACCCTCCCGGAATGGCTAGGAGGGTCCCAAAATCGTGTCCCCCTCCCGGAAAGGTGGGCACCCCTCCTGGTTTCTGGGGCCCCAGCTCCGGCCCCCGGCTACCTCCTCCTGACCGCACTGTTTAAATAACCGGATATGCCAATCTCCGATGAGGGGACAAGGCTAAAGCATGGGTCCTCAAACTGCGGCCCTCCAGATGTTGTGAAACAAATCCCAGCATGCCTTGCCACAGTTTTAACACTCCCTTATAGCAAAACTGTGGCAAGGCATGCTGGGATTTGTAGCTTCACAACATCTGGTGGGCCGCAGTTTGAGGACCCATGGGCTAAAGTGTAAGAATTGCGTCATTTTAGCCCCGCCCCCTCAGTGGAGATCAGCAAATCGGGTAATTTCCCATCATGGGGTGGGGCTTAATAATGTCACGCTCAAGCCCCGCCCCAAATTCCTGCTGGAAGTCTCTCAAGGACCAAGGGAACTTAAAATAAGATGTTAATGGTTAAGCAGAGTAGGTACCAGGTTCCGAACTACCTAGAGGAAACTACCGATATTTATATTTTCAATTAAATATATCACTATACAATTGTTATCCAGCAATTAATGCCCAACAGTGCTAGCACTATTGTAACCAGCAATAACTATACGCAACACCCGCTCCTCCAACAGGGTTATAGACTTCCCTCTACTGGTACATAAACTAGGCCTGCAAAAGAAAGGGGTTGTGCTCTCAAATAGCGCCACCAGATGTTCACATCCACCAGAAATGTATATATCACTTTCCTTTTTCCCTTTCAAATAAAGGTTTTCTTGAAGTTCATATACTGGGTCTGAAAGCTTTAAAGAATATTGATAGTGCAATAACGTCTATACACCATAGTTGTAATTGCTGGTTTTGATTTCACACTCACAATTTTGACTTTTTAAACTCGCATGTAAGTCCACCATACGTGGATATTGCAGAGTATCGTTCCCTTCCGTATAGGTTCTGTAAGATCTCAAAAATACATATCCATAGTGCAATACTGCTGTATCATTTATAAAAATATTTTATTGGACAATTACACTCACATTTCATATATAAAAGCCAGGCTACAAGTCACTGGACCCATACCTGAGTTACCAGATAGGACTACAAGAAAGGAGTCGCAGCTTGGAGTGTAAGTTACCGGGACTGCAACCAGGCTGTCTCCTTATATCATCACTTGAACATCCTGACTGGTGAATTCCGCAGATGGGCTCTAACCATATATATGGTGATATGCGATTTTTTTATATATGAAATGTGAGTGTAATTGTCCAATAAAATATTTTTATAAATGATACAGCAGTATTGCACTATGGATATGTCTTTTTGAGATCTTACAGAACCTATACGGAAGGGAACGATACTCTGCAATATCCACGTATGGTGGACTTACAGTACATGCGAGTTTAAAAAGTCAAAATTGTGAGTGTGAAATCAAAACCAGCAATTACAACTATGGTGTATAGACGTTATTGCACTATCAATATTCTTTAAAGCTTTCAGACCCAGTATATGAACTTCAAGAATCATATTTCGAAAACCTTTATTTGAAAGGGAAAAAGGAAAGTGATATATACATTTCTGGTGGATGTGAACATCTGGTGGCGCTATTTGAGAGCACAACCCCTTTCTTTTGCATGTGAATTTGTTTGGAGTTTTTGGTGGAGGCTCCAGGTGTCTTCTCACAGCTGCCTACAGAACTTTCTGATTATACCGCTAAGGAAAACAGACTTTTGCTTCATAAACTAGGCCTATACGTAGATAAGAAATGGGGCACTCACCGGTCTTGCTTGCAGGAGCAATATTTATTACATACGAATCATTGACCCCCTCTCTGCCTCCTCAGTGTGGCACACTGAGGAGGCAGAAAGAGGGTCTTGAAAAAGGTCCTTCAGTGGACCGAAATGCTGTCCTTTTTTGTCAACTTTGGCACCCCGGCAGATGTTTTACTCTAGGAGAGTGCTGTCTTTACAATATATAAATTCAGATACTGGGATTTTTATTCCAACAGATTAATTTTCATCATGCCCCAACGTTTTGGTCCACAGTCGGACCTTTATCAAGAAGCTTTTACGATGAATCAATAGCGTGCAGCATAGCCTTCAGATTAGCCCTGGGAGTGGCTGTTCCCCACTCCCTGGGGCATGATGAAAATTAATCTGTTGGAATAAAAATCTCAGTATCTGAATTTACAACAATTCAGATACTGGGGCATGATGAAAATTAATCTGTTGAAATAAAAATCTCAGTATCTGAATTTACAACAAATTTACTGTTCTTGATCTATTTAAGAGAGTGTTCAATTCCTCGCATGGAAGTGCTGGGATATTTGGACTATTTAGGAGGTTTATGGTCAAACATATTTACCTCTTTTGAACACCCCAAATGTTGTCTATTTCCAGTGTAAGTGCGGCTCGCCATCTGAGACACGCGTCTCAATCTCCGTCGGCGGGGCGACGGGAACCCTGTCCGTCTACGCTTCAGGGAAACGGACAGGGTTAGGAGGGAGGGTGCGGGCAGGCGGCGGGGACCCCGGGTCCTCTATCGTGCACGCGGGTCCCCTTCTAGCTATACAGATGGCGGCTGGCGTCGCCATCACCATCCCCTGCAAGGATGAGTCCTGCCCCATCTGTATATATACATACATATACACACAGTATGCAGAGAAAAGAAAGGAAAAAGCGCACCAATGGGTATGTAAAAAGTAAAAATTTTACTAGGCAACATAAGCTCACATACATTGAGGATTAAAAAGCAGCGCTTGCCAGCAGATGGTAAAACATCACATCCATGCGCAGAAGACGGCAGGATACTGGAGGGAAGACACCGCTGGAGACGGCGCCGCCACAAGCAGTTCAGACCACGCTCACCGACCAATAGGTGACAGTACGTCAGGATAGGAGCACGCCCGACTAGTTTTGTCTCAGAACAGACTTCATCAAGGGGTGTGCACTGGTGCACCAGCGACCAGTGATTTTTAGCCATAATTGGAGGAGCATGCTCCTGCGACAAGCGACCATGAAGCACTGGCAGCGGAAGCGCGTTCCCTGCGATTTATCTCCCACAGCACATGAAATCACTGGTAATATGGTCACTCAGCTACCATATAACCAGCGATATGTGCTGAAATCTCCCCCGTTGGTGTTTTAATGATTCTATGCTGGGTAAATACTGGCTGCTTTATTTTTACTTTATTTTAACTAGAATGACCCCCTGTATGTGTACATCTTACGGGTATCAGAGGGGAGATACAATAATATGCAAATATGATGACGATGTTGACAATCAGATGCATTATCTATCTATATTATGTTTCAACTTGCTTATTGTACCCTCAATCAGACAGTTCTTAAATCCTTAGCATTACTTATTAACAGTTTCTTATACAGCGCAGCAGATTCCGATTTCTCATATAGCGCAGCAGTGATAGAACAAACTGGTGGTAGGAGGGCCCTGCTGCAAGCTTACAATCTTGGCTATATTATGCCAAAGGGTTGGGTACGGGACAACATTGTGGAGAATGACAGAGGTCAGAATACCAACCCTGGCATCCGGAAGACCATGATCCCGACTAAGTATTCTAATTTTCTCCCCTCCCCCTAACCCGCCATCTAAACCTATCCCCCCCATCATAACTCTAACTTCCCTCAATGCTAAACCTAATGCTACAGTACCTATACACTTATTGGGAGGGATCGACAGCCGTGATCCTGGAGTGCATACCCCCTTAGAGTGCCAACATTGCTTTGAGAGGTCCTCAAAATATCCGTTTGTGACTGTTCTTTCAGTATAAATTAAGACAACTACGGCCAAGTCAAGTAACTGAAGTTTAGTTAACTATTGCACCCAAAAAAAGAACAGTCGCTTTGAGCGACACTGGCATTTTTAATGGATATTTTGAGGATCTCTCACAGCAACACTGGAACTCAAGGGTACATTTAAACCAATGGTTATTATAAGATTTAAACTATTCATTTAATAATGTCCAGCTACCCAGATGGGGAGGAGGAAAAGCTGGGTTCACTTACACCCTCTTATCTCTCCTTTGGTCAGGAAGCTCCATTGGTAGCTATGTTCTTCAGTCTTACTTTAATATTTTCAAGCCAATTATCTAATGCAGTGGTTCCCAACCCTGGTCCTCAAGTACCCCCCACAGTGCACGTTTTCCAGGTCTCCACACAGAATCACAGGTGACATAATTAGCTCCACCTGTGGATCTTTTAAAATGTGTCAGAATAATGAGTGCACCTGCTTGGTGACCTGGAAAACGTGCACTGTTGGGGGTACTTGAGCACCAGGGTTGGGAACCACTAATCTAATGTAATGTAACCATATCATGACCCAAATCCTTGCCTACATTATGATAAATATTCAAATGACATCAAAACATTTTATTTTTCATACATTAATCTGCAATTTCACAATTTACAATGGACATTATACTTCAGCATTTCTCCAATTTTAGTTCCTGCTAAACACTCTTCAAATTTGGCATCCATTTCTTGGTTTTGGGCTTCGGAAAAGTAATTTTTCCAATCTCCAACATCCCCTGGGAAAAGATCAAAATATAAATTGTACACTTCAGTATTTCATGAAATATTACTTTAGTTAAGTGAAATTGTACATTTGTGAATATTTCATTCAGGTATTGTTCATAAAATCATGTAAATATTATGTGGGAATTTACTAAGATCTTAATTACATCCCCTTCGTCAATTTACGAAGGCAAGCTCAGCTGAATTCGGCTGTACGAATGAATTCACCATTGATAGAACTCAATGAGCCCAATCAGACTGACGACAAAGTGAGTTAGGGTCAACTTTGTGGTCTACCCCAATTGATTTTGTGGTCAGCCTAATTTGCCAACTCCCACCATAGACACCTATGTTAAGATTTTAACATTGGCATCTATGGTGGAAACCTGCCATCGATGCACATGTTAAACTCACCTGGAGCCTGTTCCTGATAAGCTGAGGGTAGTCCTAGTGACTGAAATCATGGAGATTTCCCTTATTCTCTGAAAACAAGCAGCTCCTCAATCCACTTGGTTCAGGATTTCACATTTATTTATTTTTAACACCCTGGATGCCTAAATGGACTGAAAAGGATGCAATCTACACTGGAGCTGACGAGTATACATTTTTTGCCACAGGAACCTAATGGACTTCTACTGGAGAAGAACCCAGAACCTCCGTGCTCAAGATAGGTAAGTATGTATGTATGGGTGGATGGTGTGTGGAATAAAATGATACTTGATTTGGTGTGTGTGTGTCTATTAATTTGGGTATTAGTACTGATGTGGGACCCCAACAAGTCCTAGCAGGCCCATTAATGCCTGACAAGCTGGGACTTGTGGTTCTCCAAGTCCCTGCATGCAGGGGAGGCTTGCTGGGAATTGTAGTTCCACAACAAAACCCAATAGTTAGTCTTTATTTTTACAAATTTGACATCAACCCGGCACCAACCACTCCGGGCTGACCAGCCACAGTTGTAATACTTTGGCTGGGGAAACTTGTATAAAAAGTTTCTCCTGGCTGTGGCATTACACCACTGGCTGTTCCTTTGGTCCCCCATATTTTTATAACCAGGACGAGTCCAAGAGCTCAGTGCTGGTTGCTGAAATACACGGGGCCCCCAATAATTTGGTACCTTATATTACTGGAACCAGCACCGGCTCAAAGAGCGGGACCCCACAACGTTTTTTTTTAATTTATTTATTTTTTCTATGTATTACACAGAGAAGCATCGTACAGATCTGACTGATCTCTGCGATGCTTCAGGCTCTCCCATCAAATGTGGATCCTGAGAACTCAGCAGCTTATCTACATCCTGTGGGGGCTGGGGATGGTCACTTGCATGTTGAGCTCCTTCTCCGAGCTCCCATACTCGGCACATGGAGAAGGAGAAGTGGAGGAGGAGGTGGATGGGAGGAGGCAGAGGAGGCTGTCTGAGGGAATGACGGGAGTGCCGTGGAGGACCCGGCAGAGGACGCAGCGACCCCTCGGCCAGGACAGGAGGCACATCAGCCACGGCCCCATCAGATGAAGGAAAGGACGGAAGTGCCAAGGAGGACCAGGCAAAGGATGCGGTGAGGAGGACCCGGCACAGGGCGCACCCTCCCCGACTGGGAGGCACATCAGCCATGGCCCAGCATGACTTCCAGGGGTGGCAATCACCATCAGCCAGATGGCAGGATCCTCCTGATTCCACCGGGCACAGCAGGACCCCTGGCCATGCACAAGATTTCTGGCCTGAAACTCAGCGGCGGAGGTCCCCCAAAAGGAAGAGGTATGGCTACACCATCTTCAACTTTATCCTGGCTCACTGACTTCCCCCCACCACCACCTCACCGCTGGCCTCACTGACTCCCCCAGTCCCCACCACCCACACTGGCTCTCCCTCCAGAGAAGATGGCCTTTTGAGCTTTTCTGCTGCTGTGAGCAGCATGATCAAGATGGCACCGCAAATGGCTGCCTAGGAACTGTACACTCATCCATTTGTAACCCCGTGTCTCCCCTGTTTCGTACATTTCACAGCAATCGATATTATTAAATCAATTTGAATCATGGATAAGGCTGTCAGCTAGACCTCCGTATAGCATACAGTATTTGTACCTTTTCTAAAAATAACTTTTCCAAACTCTCCATGGGTTTGTAATGATTTCTCCTTCATAGACTTAAATGTTCCTTTGTCTGAGATTTCATTCACTTGTGCTTCAGTAAGAGTCATCCCAAAGAATTCTGATATCTTCTTTATTGATTCTGGTAGGTCCTGTAAATAAAGTAGTGAATATGGGGCCTAATTCAGACCTGATTGCAGGACAAATATGTTCTAAAATGCACTGCAGGTGGGGCAGATGTAACATGTGCAGAGTGTGTTAGATTTGGGTGAGGTGTTTCTCAAACTGAAATTTAATTGCAGTGTAAAAATAAAGCAACCATTATTTACCCTGCACAGAAACAGAATAACTCACCCAAATGTAACTCTTGCTGCATGATACATCTTTCCCCCCTTGAGTGTTCATGGTTTTGCCTATTTTGTCCTGCGATCAGGCCTGAATAAGGCCCATGGTGTGGTGGTAAGGTATAACAGGAACACAAATAAAGAAAAACATTCTGAACTGATTTCTTCAAGTTAAAATGCCTATTACAATAGAAAGAGTCATGGCTAGAAAACATTATACCTCCAAACTGGTTGGTATTGTCAGCCTGATTTGAGGGAAGATTGGAGGAATTTCCTCTGCTGCAGTCATTGGATACAAGTCTGCCCATTAAAAATAATGGTTTTAACCCTTTGAGTGCCAAGTGAATTTGTCAAAAAAGGTGTGAAAATTGGCAAATAAACATTTTTATTCATCATAATGACCTGTAATGTTTACCTTATTTCGGAAATATAATCTTTTTTAACACAACATTTTTTATTTGAATTTATATAAGAAATGTGGGCGGCACTGGCATTTTTAGCGGATATTTTGCATATCGTTCAGAGATGTTGGCAGTCAAAAGGTTAAAGAGAGGACACACCAGTAGTGCTAAGCACACCCATTAGGGGTGGCCAGTTCAAGTTAAGTGCATAGCACTGCAACTATGTTATGGCCATCCCTAAAGCTTGTTGCCACTCATGTGCCCATTCTAACTTTACTTACTTATGTATGTAGGCATGATGGAATATTGTTCTACTGTATGTGAGCATAGGCGAATTTAGGGGGTGGTCCGGGGGTGCACAGGACCACCCATTAGCCCAGGGATGGGGCTTTCCAACGAGCCCAGCCCCGTGTCTCTAGCCCCCTGGGAACCGGAGATACTGCCAGGCAAAGCTGGAACGTTTTCCCTATAGAATAACATGGGACCCGCTAATTCCAACCCCCACCCAGTTCAACGGCTGCCAGTTCCCCCTTTGGCATCACTGAAGCTCGAGGTTGATCTCAGTCGAACCCAAATCACTGGGCCTTCAATCTGATACCAGGCTGGATCCATATGGGTTAATTGGTTCCAGGGATATTGAGGTTAAACCGTTTTTTTCATTTCTTAAATGTAATTTCATGACTGTTTATGTTCTTTGAAGGCAGATTTCTCTGGAACCAAACAGCCCAGTTTCACGGGACCAAAATCATTCGAAGCCAACTCAAAAGTTCTTCAATATGATACTGGTCTCATGTCAATGGTTCAGTTGGTTCAGAAGATATAGCTGGTTGGTTAAAGGGGGGTAGGAAGAGGAGAGTGGTTGTCTCTCCCCCTCACACCAGAAAATGCAGGGACTAGGCTGGTGTATAAGGGGTCAGCCTGGGAATGTCCCTGTATGACCCTGGGACCATATTCCCGGGTAAATCCCTGCATTTTCTGTTGTGAAAGGGGTATTATTTCAAACAGCCGTGACCTGCAGTGCTCTGAATACAGCCAGGCAGCCCCCCGCTCTCTGCCCAGCTGTCACCCCTGCAGTTTCCGCTCCAATTCTTCTCTCTGCTTTCACCTCAGCCCGCCCCCCTTTAATCATGTGGTGCTGGCACACGGCGTGCTCCCCCGACGTCACGCACAACAACAGCGCGCACAATATTTCAAATGTCCACTCGGCTAGAGGGGCCACCAGGAGGGGAGTGGGAGCGTGCTCTGTGCTGCACTCTGCTCCTCTCCCCATAGAAGCAGCTGCACCGCTCTCCATCTTTCCCTGCAGCAGCAGCGAAGGCTCATATAAAAATTTACAGTAAGTGGCACTTTTGGGGGCATTGCTTAATGGACGCTACAAGTGGCGGTATGTGGGGGCATTACGCATAATGTGTGGCTTAATGTGTAAGGGGCATTATGTGTGCAGCATCATGTGTAAGGGACATTATGTGTGCAGCATCATGTGTAAGCGGCATTATGTGTGCAGCATTGTGTGTAATGGGTACTATGGTGCACGGCATCATGTGTAATGGGTACTATGGTGTGCGGCATCATGTGTAATGGGTACTATGGTGCCATCAAGCAAGAACCCCCTAGCAATGAGCACGTAGGTAAGCAGCACTTATGTGGCAAATATGTAGTGGGCATTATGGTTTGTTATATAGAATGTAATGGGCATCATGATGTGTGGCACAATGTGTAATGGGCATTATGGTGTGTGGCCTTATGTGTAATTGGCATTACGGCGTGTGGCTTTATGTGTAATGGGTATTATGGAGTTTGCTAAAATGTGTAATGGGCATTACTATGGCCCTTATTCTGATCGGTGCGGATATTCCCGAATTCTTACGGTGCGGTCCGCACGCCACGGTGTGCTGCCGCGTGCGGCCATCGTCCGTAGAAACGCCCACGTGTCCTCCGCATTCGGACGGACTCACTCTTTAAGAACAGGGCGTGTTTACGGACGAAATACAAACCATACGTGTGCGGGTGAAACACTCCGATTCTGCACGGTATTACAGAGTATGCACGGGAATCCCGCATCCAAACGGATGGCAAGCGGTGCTTCCGCACGGAAGCAGTGTATTTACGCCAAACTACAAACTATTATGTCTATTCTGCAATACATCACATGACCCACTTATTCAATTACCTATCCTCATACAAAAATGCCTGTTTGGAATTGGAATCAATTAGATGCCAATATATCCTTACAAGCATGCCTAACACATGCATTGCACACATTAACCCTTACAGCAATTGAAGTGCAATGGTTTCAATTAAAGCACTGACAAGCGTCCTATTAGTGAGTAATGAGTAAAGGAGTCGATTGTATTGGGTTCAGGTGTTAATGCTTGTAGTCATTAGGCGTTCCGTTCGGCTACCGCAAGACCGAGTGGTTTCCGCAAAGCAATACTTGACTTATGGACACCGCACATTTCTATCGGTTTTGGTCGCGTGCATTCGGAGTGCTATCCGAATGTACGCCCCCCAACATAAGTGTACTCCCCCGTGTCCGCCCATGTTTCCTCCCAGTTTTTCCCACTTTGAAACTACGCCCATGTCTCATTCCGCATGACGCCCATAATACGCCCATATTTCAAGACTGATTGCGGGGCACAGTTTTGTACGGGATTTGCACGAACAGGTACGGAGTCAATGCGTGGCACATGCGCGTGGCGTTCTCCACGCATGCGCAGACGCCGTAAAGACGCTATCCGAAAGTATGCGGAAAAGTACGCATCAATCAGAATAAGGGCCAATGTATGGTCTAAAGTGTAACACCACACCCCTTTTTGTGATGCCACACCTCCTTCCCATGAGGCCACGCCCCCTTTTGTCACACGGCTACGCCGCGCAAAGGTCCTCCTGCTGTTATGTCTAGATCTGGGACCACCCATTACCATAATTCTAGATTCGCCTATGTATGTGAGGATCTATTTATCATGTTTAGTTGGTAAGCTAGTATCAAGGATCTTGTGTTTCCACTACAGAAAGCTGAAAATATTTTGATGGAGAGAAATATGAAGCATTCACCCTTTGTGTCCCAGCTCTGGTAATTATGGTGCTGCAGGTGAGGCTCTGGCCCCCATTAGCCCGTTCATTTGCTCATTGTGTCAGTTTATGAGTTTGTGGTTATTCTGTCTGACAAATTCTGCTCTTGATTTTACTAAAGTTATTTACATGACTACTTCTGCTTCATTGATGGGCATTATCTAGGCATTCAAGAAGGGCTTTTTGCATAAGGACAGTCATTTCTGTATTATAATCGTGTGTTCAAACGTATTGGTGGAAGCTACTCACATAGGGATTGCATAACAGCTGCTACTGTACTTTGTAGACTACAGTTGTGCAAAAATATGCTAATTCCCCAAGAGGCATCTTGTGTAAATAGGCGCCTCCTGCTGCATCCAGGTTGCTCAGAATGAATGGTGTTTGGCCCAAGCAGAGTGAAATCAAGCTGAGTCCAAAGATGCAGCGACCAGCCTAAGCATGCCCAGAAAATGGGCCCCATGCGCAACATGAAATGCTGGCTGTTGTCACCCCTTCCCTGCTGCCATACAGTTGCAGCATGTCACTTACACTATCACTTTAGGGCAGTATGACTTTCATCACATAAACAGATCTACCATACCTCCCAACTGTCACGATTTTAGAGGGACAGTCCCGATTTTCGGGTCCTGTCCCGCTGTCCCACCCGCGGCAGGCATTGTCCCGCTGCGGGGGGTGGCAGTTGGGAGACCCCCCAATCTAGTAGAATAGACACTGTGCGCATGCGCACAGCGTCTATTCTCGTATGAAAATTAGGTTGCGGCTAATTAGCATAAGCTGCACCCTCATTTGCATACGCCCCACCCCCTTTTCGGGCGGAGTGTCCCTATTTCTTTAGGTCAAAAGTTGGGAGGTATGGATCTACACATGTGCAGTCAGCATACTGTGCATTCCCGCAGATAGCCTAATATCGGACATGTACTGTTCGCTAACCATCAGGTTGGCCAGTGGCTAACTACAGAGGGTGCAGGGTCCTGTCCAATAGGGAGGGGGGGGGGGGGGCAAAGCCCATTGGTGAATCCCCTGCACCCTTTTGATTTTTTATCTATCTATCTATATCCACATGCACGGAAGACAAGCGGCACTCGGAGACTTAATCAGTGAAATGGAAACTGTGCTTTTAATGCGTCATCAACGTTTCAGGGCTCCTGTCCCCTTCGTCAGGATAACTAGTGTACAAATAGTGAGCAATATTTAGAAGATAAACTTACCCCTCCTCTGTCTGCCCCTGGCATCAGCTTCGGCGATGGGGCACTGTTCCCCGGACCCCTCCCCCGGATCAGCACTGTGTACTTATATATAAGTGCTGGATATGTCCACATACATAACAGGTGAGACTTCCAACTACTATATGGGTATATGCACCACTTATGGTTCTCTTGCTTAAATGATGCCCTTTGATGAAGGTGTGAATAACACCGAAACAGCCCGTCAGGGCAGTGGATATTGTAGCCCTTTAGTGGTCTTCAGCTGCTGTCTGATATGGACAGAGTGGGCAGTGGCTGCACTGCTGTACCGTGTCCCCCTTCAGTGGTGAAGACCCAGCGCACAGGACAGTGGTGGATGCCTGAGCCACTTGAAGCAGCCCTGGCAAACAGAACAGCCAGATATGTCTGCTCCTCTTGCAGGAGACCTGGCATGCAGGACAGCCAGGGATATTCAAGATACACGGCAGCGAATGCACTGTAAGACCTGACTCTGATAGCTAATGAGGGGGAGGGGGAAACATTTCTGTCACAACTGTTTCAAGCCCCTAGTCTCCATCCTCTCCTATTCCCTCCTCTCACCTAACCCCCCTTGTCTCGCCTCCCCCCTCTCTCACCCCCTCTCTTCCCCCACACCCCTCATCACTAATTCTCACTCCCTCCCCACCCCCTTCCTCTCTCTAGCTCTCTCCTGCTGCCTCTCTCACCTCTCCCACTCGCTTTTCTTCCCCCGACCCAATCTCTCTCCTCTTCTTATCTCCTACATGCTCTCTTTTCCCCACTCTCTCTCTCTCCCTCTTCCTCTTGCTGATACCAGCTCTCACTCCATGCCTCTCTCCCCTTATGTCCCAGACACCCTCTCTTGTTTCCTGTCTCTCCCTTTTCTCTCCCTGACACCCCATTTCACTTCCTGTCTGTATCCCTTTCTATCCCCAAAACCCTCTATAACTCCCTGTCTCTCTCCTGTCTCTATCCCTTACACTCTGTTTCTCATTGACACCCTCTCTCTCTCTCGTGACAATGGTGTGAATAGGGTGCTTTTCCAAAATTTTGCTATGGGGCCCACATAATTTTCGTTGTGCCCAGAGGTTTGCATACTGCAAACCTCTGAATTAGGCCAATAGCTCCATTATTTATATAAATGAATATGTATAGCAAATAACTTTACCTCACTATACATACTTAAACCTTCAGGAGATGAAGAGAAGGTTGGATGGTTCTGCGCTCACCCTCTAGGTGTGTGTGTGAGGTTGAAAATATGGCTATTAAACAGTATGATTGGACACCTTCCACACATCCATCGATCACCTACACAGAAGTCTCCTCCCCAACCCAGCCGGGGAGTCGAGCGCACACAGCTCCCACCCCCCTGTCACTCCGGGCTGACGCTCCCCAGCCAAACCCGGTAGTGACGGCGACGCGAGGTGAGCAGTGTGGAACTACGGTCGACGCACCCGCTAGCAGCGCGGGCGCCGGTGAAGAGAGCATCAACAGAACGGCGAGGGACTGATCCACCACGGTACAGGGTATCGGGTAAGTACGCTGTGCACCACCGGTCGGGTTAGGGACGCCAGCCCCCGGTGACATCACGTACTCACCTTGACCCCAGCAGCATCATTGTTTTGTCAGACTGTATTTCTTCACAGAGACTTGCAATCCTGAGACTTTGCACGCTTATCACCCCAAGGCTTATTGTGGTTTCCTGCTCATTCATAGGCAGCCAGCCCCCCATCCACCCCTGTCACATCATCAGCGACCAGCAGACACTACTAAGTGAGAGCTGTTCCACTGACATTGAAGTGATAATACAACTCCTTACACCCCCACCGGTGTGTCCCTATACACACCAATATCCCCCCATATCCACGTACATACTTCATTTATTTTAGTAATAAAATAATTTCTTTTTACCAATCATACTGTTTAATATACATATTTTCAACCTCACACACACACACCTAGAGGGTGAGCGCAGAACCATCCAGCCTTCTCTTTATCCACCCAGGAGTACTGGACTACTCCGGTTCAGCTGCCCCCTCGTACAATTGTACTTTAGCGCTGGCACATCCCGAATTTGCAATTGCCATACTTCAGGAGATGAGAAACTAGTTGGGCCAACACACGTAGCGATAAAGGGCCATTTTCTAAATTAAACACACATCGCTGTGTGTGTAGGGCCCATAGCAATAGCAACGCTCGGCCCCGCATGTCGCTATCCAGTCAGATTGCTTAGCAAGTGACTGCACATCGCCCGTGCTTTCTGTAGTGGGTGATAGCGATCAGTGATCTGTATTAACTTACTTAAATCTCCCATGCTTATTTGCTATGCTTAATCACTGGTGCACATCGCTGGCACAAATCTCTACATGTGTAGGCCCCTTAAGACTTATGCTACTTACCTCTTTCATATCTTCAAAGGTCATTACCAAAGTTGTGTCATCCAAATGTTTGTTCCAAGCAACAGCGTGATCAAAATAGGATCCAAAGATAACTAAAATCATCAAAATTAATTGATTAAATTAAAGCCACCTGTAATGTACTAGAAATATTAGCAGCAGATAATCTCCTCAATAGAAGAGTAAATGGTTTCAAAATGATATTACTGTATGCCTCCTATTCCATGATTGTCTAAACTGATTTTCCATTGCGGACACATTACATTTTAAAGTATTTAAATGGGTTATATAGCAACGCATTAGATGTGATATCCAGTCAATTGGTCTACAGTGTCTATTTCGACAGTCAATAAGTCGACACTGACAAAGGCTGACACAAGTTTTTCCGCATTTTAACTGACTTTTTTTACTTCACGTTTGCAGTGGGCATAGAGGGAGAATAGAATAGTGTGCTGGAAGCATGGCGAGTGCGGTGCAGCACCAAAAAATTATCCTGTGCTGACCATTTACATGTCCACATGTTTCTTGTGTCTATCTTTCGTCCATGTTGAACTAGACCATGACTATCTTTTTCATATGTCGACCTAGTCACTGTCAAGTGCACACTGCTCAAGTGCAGCAGCAAAAGCAAACCAGACACTGGCATGCATTAAAAAGGGAATGGATTCAAGGGATGCCAATGTGATGGTGCCTCTTTACAAGGCATTGGTGAGATCACACTTGGATTACTGTGTTCAGTTTTGGGAACCGCACCTTAAAAAGGGATATAAATAAATTGGAACAGGTACAGAGAAGGGCGACTAAGCTAGTAAAAGGTCTCGAATCACTAGAATACAAACATATGTTTTTACTGGAGAAATGGAGGCTGAGAGGTGATATGATTAGTATGTTCAAATACAGGATTGGGAATCATATGGAACTGGGAGATGATTTGTTCAGTAACAGGCCTATACTTAGGACACGCAGGCATGTACTGAGGCTTGCGGAAAACAAATTCCATACTGAATTAAGAGGAGGATTCTTCACCATTAGAGCAGTACAATGATGGGACTCAGTGCCAGTGGGGGTGATTACAGCAACTACTGTTAATGAATTTAAATCAAAACTGGATAATATTTTTGGCCGCCACTAAAAGATCCTATAGATATGACTTACTCAAGTCAGTAGTTACAAGTCAGATAGGTTGAACTCGATGTACTAACGGCTATTTTTAATTTTAATTATTATGTTACTATGTTGACCTTACAATCCACACCCCTATAATGTCTCTATTGTATCCTAGAAAAGGATGGACAGAATCTGATTGGTTGCTATGGGAATTTTAGTAAATATACTGAACCCCATAGAGCTATTATGTCCAAAGATAAACAGGCATTGCCATTCAAATTATAAAGAGAAATCTATGTAATATCTCCTTAATACATACAGGTATATACATTCAGCTCCAGCCAAGTATACATATCACACATGTTCTGTGAGCAGCAAAGTTTTTCCTAAAAGGATTCTCATAGACAGGCTTATTCTGAGTCAGATGACGCCACATCCATGTCTGCACTTTTGGTGGTCGCCGAACAGCGACTATGTAAATGCTGCTAAAAAGCCCCTCCCTGGTGTTTGTATCCACAGATGCTGAGGCTGGTGTGTCATTAAGATGCCCAATCAAAACTTGCACCATCACTATGGCAGAATAGCCCCCTATACAAGAGTATGGATTGCTATATATTAATATGGCATCATATGTGTGAGGTTGAAAATCGAAGCAATCGTTTTCAGGGCCACTCCTATTACACACCCATGAAGATGGACATCCTTTGCTTTATCTATTTAAATAGTTTTTCAAATGGTAATGGTGTCAGGATAATAATTATTCATTTTTTTGATTACTGCTTTGTTTTTACTATTATTAATAATAATAATAAATAAACAATAACTATGTGTTATTATTTAGTGTGACATTAAGTAGCTGCAGTGGATGGACAGTAGATGGCGCTGAATCTTCAGTTGTGCTTGTGATAGTGTATCTTCTTGTTTTATCATCCAAGCTTACATGTACAGTCAGGACCGCATTATCCTTAACACAGTCCACGCAGCTGCCTGATGCCAGTGACCTATTTTGGCCCCAGGAACTGCAAGGCAATAAATGCATTAGATGCACCAAGAGCTTCCTGCACAGCCTACAGTAATTCATAGACACTCGGTACTTAACCCTGAAACTGTGGGTTAATGTGCCTTGGTCATGGGCTTACTGCACGTGTCAGGGGTGGGGGGGATTGACTAGTAACCGCATAGCTCCTGACATTACACCCACAGCTAGAGCGGCAGGGAAATTCCGGTGGATAGTTGAATTTGCCATTATGTGACACTTCATGTACAGTATATGTGACTCAATTGTCAACTCTAGTAGCATGTAATCTAAAATCATTGTTTATGCAAGGTCACTTGTAATAAAGGAATTTGAAATACTTAATTCAAGCAAGAGGAAAACCAGAATTTTTAATAGTAATAAAATACCTTTTCCATCCATGAAGTCTGTGAAAAAGTCATCCCAGCTATTGTATTTGGGAAGCATTGGGTTATTATTGTAGAAGTGAAACAGAGATACTGCTGTGTCTTTTGGATTTCGAAACACCAACAGCATCTGTCAGAAAATATAACCATCATATTAGTATTAAGGATGTTAACTGCGAGCCATCCTATATAATCAAAGCCAAATGCTCTCCTCGCCTCTTTGGTGCCGCCAGTCGCTCCGTTCAGACACACTAGTTGCACTAGTCTTCAAAAGTGATAAAATTAGGAGTGATAAACAGCCAGCTAATCAGCTCCTACCTGCCATGTCACATACTGCGTTTGAAAAATGTCAAGCAGGAGCTGATTGGTTGGTTATTTATCACTCTCCATTTTATCACTTTTGAAGCTTAGTGAATCTGGCCCACAGACACACACGGATGCCACTGGAGGGTGCTCAGCAGATATCCTTTTGGGACACACTCAAACACATGCTGAACATGACAGCGCCCTGGCACACAGCCGCCCTGCTAGCCTCATGGTGCCCCCTCACCATCCTCCTTCTTCAAGATGCCTGTGGGTGGCCTCACCTTTTCAAGCAGTCTGCAGGGTGCTTTCCCAACTCCTGTACTAGCCAGCTCTGAGTCTTCACCGATGCATTACTGGGAGGAGACTTGGCCATGCTGAGCCTGCTGGAACATTCGGAGACTACAGCCTTCTACCAATAATACATCAATGAAGAAAGACAGAGCCGTCAGACTGCTCAAAAACTTGAAGGTAAGCAATTACCCATGCTTCTGTCATGTTTACGCAGGGAAGGGTAAGCTATCGAATTGCATGTCCTTAGCCTCTGATTTCAATCCGATGTGCGCGGGACAGGAGATGGTCATTGCTGCACACAGGATCCATCAGATAATGCAGCGGGGAATGGGCGTGCTTCGGATATATCACATGCAAAATGACCACATACAATCTATCGCATGCAATCCTGATGCCGGGACCTTCCTGGGCTGCCCAAGGGGGCTTGACTGGGACTTCTCCCCTTGTAGTGAGTATATTTAACTATTTGTACTGTTGTGGAACTACAAGTACCAGCGGGCCCTTTAATGGCCGACATTCTTGGACTTGTGGTTCTCCAAGTTCCTGCATGCAGTGCAGGCTTGCTGGGACTCATAGTTCCACAACAATACATAATAGTTTTTATCTTTTTACAATGCCTTCAGCCTGGGAAAGGGTTAATCCTGGAGGGATGGGGACTCCTTTATTGTAGGTAGGGACGGATTGGGGGGGGGGGGGGCACAAGGGGTCAGTACCCCTGGGTCCCCCTCTATCTAGGGCCCCCTGTGGTTGGCATGTATTTTTCATAAAGAAAACATTAATTTTTTTAGCTAATGCTTTTGTGCATGGGAGTGGTGTAATGTTGCAGCTTCACCGATCTGCCAATGTGACAGCGATTAATGGTGCTAATCATCAGGAGCCAAGGCACACTGACTGCACAAGTGTGCAGTGCATTACTGGGAGTTGACTAAGTCCCATGAGATTTTGCACAAGAGTTTAGAGGCTGAGCGGCCTCATCATATGCTTCTCAGGCCCATGTATGACAGCAGCAGCAGTGGCCTCATCAAGGGAGGGTTTTTAGTCAGAGGCAGTGCTGAGCATGTCAAGGCTCCTACAGAGTAAGGTACAGAGGGACAAACACAGGCTTTTCATGTGAATATATTCAATTTTCCTCTACCTTCCCCCATGGCAGCCATTGCTATGGGTTTCTCCCTTCTGGGTAGTCCTTCGGAAAAGAAAAAAAGACACCAGCCCCTATAAGAAGGCTCCACCTCCCGGATCTGGTGTCTTTTTTTATTTTCCGGGTAGTTGGAAGGGCTTACCCTGTGAAGAGCTGCCTGGAGTGCCTCTGCTCCGGTATTTTAGACCTGGCTGCAGTTGGAGGGTTTCCGGTCCCAGGGCTATTGCCAGTGTGCCGCATGCGGTCCCCTTCAGGGGTGAGCTAGGTCGGCGGCATCCACAGGAGTGCCCGTGTGTAGCGGCGCGGGATAGCGTTTGCTGAGGCACTTCCTGGCCTGTGTTCCTCTTTGCAGAGAACAGGCGGGTGTCAGGCGGTGCGCAGCGCAGTTCGGTGACGTCGCCGGGAAGACGTCATATGCATATCAAGTAGCCGGCTGGAGAAGAAGCTGGAAGACGCTGGAGCCGCGAGGACACAGGTGAAGTGTGAAGCGGACGGAGACGCTGACGGAGCGCGTGGACGGGTAAGAGTCACATTGAATGGTCCACTATATCACCAACGTGTGCCGGCATCATGTAATGGAGGAAATATTTTATACAGGTCGGTGCAGTGTCTGTGTGCGGGCTGTGCCGCATTGGGAAGCACGGACCATATTGATTCTTATTGCTGGAAGTCAAACAGTGTTTTTTTCTGTGTCTGGAGCATCTGAAGGTGATTTTCTGGAGAAGTACTATTTATTGGGACTCAGTCTAATTGTGCAGAGTTGAATATATTATATGTCTTGTAGTGCGCACCGCCTTAGAATTATGGAAGATGAAAACCGGCAGGCTGCTAAAAAGTCAGGGTAAGCCCTAAAAGGAGTTTTTCTGTTCATATGGTGGTGGTCATTTTTTGTTTTTTTTTGGTGACACCACTCTGATAAATACCGAAAGGCATATGTTTGTTGGTAGGTCTGAGACCAGCAAAGAAAAGGAGTCAAAGGCCAAGCATAAGAGATCTCATATGGCTAAATGCAATTCATGTGATAAGCTTTTGCCCGAGAAGCATGTGGGCAACTTGTGTGAGGCTTGTAAGACCCCGCAGCAAATACCTATGGTGTAGATGGCCAATTTGGTAGATATGCTGAAGAAATCTTTGTCTGATACATTTGTGACCAAGGATGATCTTTCTAAAATTAGGTCTAAAAAGGAAACATGTTGTCCTGAGTGATTCAGAGGAGTCAGTTGAGGAAACAGGCATTGTCCAGGTGTACATTTGCTGGATCAAGACCCTGATATTGATGATCAATTACAGGACAAGTCTGACTCTGATTTCAGTCCTGACATGATTAATAACTTGTTAAGTCTTATCCATAAATCACTTAACATAGAGGATCCAGCAGAAGACCTTAATTTGCAGGAAATGCTCTTTAAGGATAAAAGGAGGAAGAGTAAGGTGTTCCCATTGTCTCAGACTTTAAAGGGTGTTATTTTGGATGAATGGAAGCACCCAGATAAGAGAATAGCAATTCCAGATAGGATTGCAAAAATGTATCCCTTTGAAAAGGAACAGGTGTTGTCATGGGATGAGGCTCCTAGAGTGGATGCGGCCATTTCCAGGATATCTAGAAAAACCACGTTGCCATTAGAAGACGCAAACATTTTCAAGGATCCAATGGAAAGGAGAATTGAATTGGGTCTTAAAAGACAACATCTGGTAGCAGGTGCGTCTTTAAAGCCTGCAGCAGCGATAGCGGTGACATCTAGGGTCCTCAGGGGCTGGTGTCAACAGTTTGAAGGGGATGTATTAGACGGAATAAAAAGATCAGAATTGCTCAAAATGATTCAGAACATTCAATTGGCGGTCCAGTTTTTGTGTGAAGCCTCTATGGATTCGGTGCATCTAGCTGCAAGGGCAGGAGCTACCACAGCAGCTATCAGAAGAGCTTTGTGGTTAAAGCCATGGGCCGCAGATGTTCAATCTATGAACAAATTGATGTCTCTTCCCTTTCAGGGGGATTACTTGTTAGATGACCTAGTAACAAAGATTTCTGGAGGGAAGTCAGTCTGGTTGCCTCAAGACAAGACTAATAAGAAGAGTATGCCTAACAAATTCAACAGATATCAGCCTCAAGAATACAGAGAAGCCAGAAGTTATAGAAAGGGATCCTGGATGTCCAGGGCAAATTTTCGTGCCCAAAGAGGCAGAGAAAATAAATTTCCCTTCAAGAAGGAGCAGCAATGACGCCGACCCACAAAGGGTAGGGGCCAGGCTGCTGAAATTTTTTCAAGTCTGGCAAGGATCCACCACGGACAGGTGGGTCTTAGAGATTATTCAGTCAGGTTACAAGATCGACTTCAGAAGACGCCCAGGGAATCTTGTAATAGAATCTCCTATTCCCAGGGACAAAGAGGAAAGGAAGGCTTTATTTTTAAGTTTAGAAGAGATGAAGGCTCAAGGTGTAGTCAACATAGTTCCAAAAGGGCAGGAACTTCAGGGATGGTATTCCCGTTTTTTTGTTATAAAAAAGGCATCCGGAGGCTTCCGTACCATTTTGGATCTCAGACGTCTGAACAAGTTGGTACAGATCAGGCCATTCAAGATGGAGTCGGTCAGGTCCATAGTTCCAGAAATAGGTCAAGGGGATTTTATGACATCCATCGATCTCAAGGATGCGTATTTGCACGTTCCGATATTTGAGGGTCATCGAAAGTTTCTTCGTTTCAGAATTTTGGGAATAAGTGATCAGTTTACAGCTCTACCATTCGGGTTGGCAACATCACCACTGACGTTCTCGAAGGTGCTGGTGGTTCTGGTGGCAAAGTTATAGCAAGAAGGCATAAAGCTATGGCCTTACTTGGACGATATCCTGATTGTAGCAAGCTCAAGAGATATTGTCATGCGTCACACAGAAAGAGTAATTCAATGTTTGGAGCAACACGGATGGATGATATCGAAAAAAAAGCCATTTGGTGCCAACTCAGAAGATTCAATACTTAGGTGGCCTTAACTCCCTTCAGGAGAACAAAATTGATTCAGCAAACCAGCATAATGATGGAGAAGTCAGTAGTACGGTCTCAAGACTGTATGAGAGTACTGGGACTCATGGCAGCTGCCCTGGAAACAGTGCAATGGTCCAGGTTTCACATGAGGAAGTTGCAGACGTGTTTTCTAACACAATGGAACAAAGACAACAAGAACTTAACACAAAGGATAGTTTTGACAAAGGCTGCAAAATCAGATTTGGCCTGGTGGTCAGACGAGGATCGGTTGGGAAAAGGAAGAACTTTTGCCCTCATGGATCAAGCAGTCGTGACCATAGATGCCAGCCAGGTAGGCTGGGGGGCGTCATGTGGCCTAGAGATAGCACAAGGAGGATGGCCTCCCTCATGGCAAAAGGCGCACTCCAATGTAAGGGAGATGGAGGCGGTAGTCAGGGCATGTCACCAGTTTCAGCAACAACTGCAAGGCAAGGAACTCATTGTCAGGTCAGACAATCGGGCCGTAGTGGCATACATAAATCGTCAAAGGGGGACAAAAAGTCGCAACCTGATGGAAGTGGCAGAAAGGTTACTTTATTGGGCCGAGAGGCATGTATTAAACATAATGTCAGTATTCCTAGCAGGGAAAGAAAACTATATGGCGGACGAACTAAGCAGAAGGAGGTGCTTACCAGGAGAGTGGTCCCTCAACGACGAGATTTTCAATATGCTAGTAAAGAAATGGGGGCGTCCACAAGTCGACCTCATGGCCTCAAGAGAAAACAAGAAAGTACAATATACTTTTCCTGTTTCAAAGATCAGCATGCGGAGCAATGGGACGCTCTGACAGCCATTTGGTGGATGAAGCGAGTTTATGTATTCCCTCCAATTCCAGTAATCTCAAGATTGTTAAGGAAAATTCAAAGAGAACAGGTGGAGGTGATAGCGGTGCTACCTTATTGGCCGCGAAGAGCATGGTTCGCTTCAGTATGTCAGATGGCAGCGGAGGAACCATGGATGCTGCCATCGAGGTCCAACCTTCTGGTTCAGGGTTGAATATGTCGGCAACAGCCGTCGACCTGGAAGTTGACGGCTTGGTTGCTGAAACTAAATCACTGACAGAGAGGTTTTGAAAGAGAAGTAGTTCAAACATTGCTTAAGGCAAGGAAAGGGTCCACCTCAGCTGCGTATTACAAGGTGTGGAGAAAGTATGTGTCACGATGCAAAGAAAAAATGCAATCACCAAAGAAGGTTGCTTCAGTGCTAAATTTCTTGCAAGCAGGACTGCAGATGGGATGGTCTTTGAGCACTTTGAAGGTACAAGTCTCGGCCTTGTCAGCAATGTTAGACTGGGACTTGGCAGGGGACAGGTATGTCCGAAGATTTATACAAGCAGTAAGAATTCAGGTCACCTCTTGCACCATGGGACTTAAATTTAGTCCTAGGAGTCCTTATGGAGGCTCCTTTTGAGCCTCTTCATGAGATTTCATTATTGTTTCTTTCATGGAAAGTTCTGATCTTAGTAGCAATTACTTCCGCAAGACGAATTTCGGAATTACAAGCCTTATGGGCAGAAGAGCCTTTTTTAAATTTCTTTGAAAACAGGGTAGTTCTGCGCACTAACCCTCAATTTCTGCCGAAGGTTGTGACTGAGTTTCACATAAACCAAGAAATTGTTTTACCTTCTTTTTGTGTGAATCCAGCGAATGAGAAGGAAGGTCATTTACATAATTTGGATATAGTAAGGGCTCTAAAGATTTATGTTCAGAGAACAAAGGATGTGTGTACAGTCAAAAATCTTTTCGTTTTAACAAGCGGTAGTAGAAAGGGGCAGATGGCCTCAAAAGCGACATTAGCAAGGTGGATTAAGGACTGTATCCTCAAGGCTTATCAAGTAAGACAGAGAGAACCTCCAGAGAGCCTGAAGGCACACTTTACGAGAGCAGTTGCCTCATCTTGGGCGGAGAGAGGATCCGCTTCAGTGGAGGAACTATGTAAAGCGGCAGGATGGTCGTCTATACATACATTTACAAAGCATTACAGGATAGATGTAATGTCTTCATCCAATGCTAAGTTCGGAAGGAAAGTTCTTAGCGCGGCTCTGTGAAAATATGAAGATGATTTTCGGAATTATGATTTACAGTTATTTAATCCTGAGGAAGCAACAATCTGTGTTGGTTGTGAGTGTGCCCTCCCGAAAAAGTGAACTGCTGGGGTATAACCCATAGTAATGGCTGCCATGGGGGAAGGTAGAGGAAATATCAGATTATTACCTGGTAATATATGTTTTCCTCTACTCCACCATGGCAGCATATATTTCCGTCCCTTATGTATTGTTAGTTGTATCGTGTTATGTGGAATAATTGTTTTTGTTTATATATTGAAGCTGGAGAATTCAAGACACCGGATCTGGGAGGTGGAGCCTTCTTATAGGGGCTGGTGTCTTTTTTATTTTCCAAAGGACTACCCAGAAGGGAGGAACCCATAGTAATGGCTGCCATGGTGGAGTAGAGGAAAACATATTACCAGGTAATAATCTGATATTTCATAGATGCGGCACTCCAACAGCACTTAATTGCTGATATGTATGCAGTCAGTGATGGGATGCATTGCATGCAAAATACGATGCTTAAAGCATTCCTCCCATAACATGTATGTAGGGAAACTGTACGGCATAATGTGAATTTGGCTAAACCCTGGCCATAACAACTATCAAAATTCAGATCCAATATATGTAATTATGAAATAGTACATGCATAGACAGGGGCTCTAAAAGGAGCCTGTCCCTACAATGTGTTCTTAGTGGCCTCTGTACTCCTCTATTAGGAATTCTGTGCATGCGTGGTCTACTAACTATGCAAGTGTGGAGGACATTTCCAAGTTGATCCGGTTGGAAATGGAGTGACCACAGTAGATAAAATAGATATCTTCTGTGGTCCATCCTTTAAACATTGGGGTGATACTTAATATTTGTTGTGAATATGCTGCGAATATTTGATGATAAATGATCAGATCTGAGAGGCTCTTACTTGCTGCATATGGTATTTTATCTAAGGCTCCAGGGCCTACTGTACATTACCTTCATTTTTTTCTCAAAAAATGTTTGGGGTACATAGTCATAAATCAGGTGTGTGCCCAAGACTCGTGGGGAGGGTTCAGCTTTTAACCTCTGCAAAATAAAATTAAAACACAAGTACAGGTCATGTAAAATGAAACAATTCTAGCAAAAACAAAAACACGACAAGTAGTAATAAAGTACATAAATCGGAGTAGTGAAGCAGTGTAGAGGAAACAACAAGGAGGATTAAAATGTTTTAATGGGCCTAATTTAGACCAGTTCTCAAAACTGGAAAAACCATGCTGCACTGCAGATGGGGCAGAGGTAACATGTGCAGAGAGAGTTAGATTTGGGGGAGTTATTAATTTTTTTTGCAGGGTAAATACTGGCAGCTTTATATTTACACAGCAATTGAGATTTAAGTTTGAACACACCCCACCCAAGTCTGACTCTCTCTGCACAAGTTCCATCTGCCCCACCTGCAGTGCATATGCCCATTTTGAGAACAAATTTCCCCTGCGATCAGGTCTGAATTAGGCCCAATGAGCGCAGCAAGAAAGTATATCTATACTTAGTTAATTATCTTTGGATATGCCCCCAGCATCAGATGGATCATCTACTCCTTCTAGGGTTTAAAGGTTGTCTTCTGTGCCTTTTGAAAAACGAATCATTACTATGTACAGTAGTTGCATGGTACACATGGTTGTTCCTTGCCCCACTCCTAGGCATTTGTGGTATCTAAAAGGCCCTTGGGTATTCTACATTTTTTTCCTTGGGACCATTTATCAATTAATTGCAGGATTTTCCCTAAAAACACTTGATTTTTGGGGTTACTCGCAAAGAATACCTATGCCACCGACATTTCTACAGGGACAGCAGCAAACATCTGAGATACTGATGGGGCTACTTTCCTGACAAATTTACCAACCACCAAAAGGTAAAGACCGGAGTGCGGCCTTGTCTGCTAACACTACTGTTGCCTATATGATACATATCACAAAAAATACCTGGAAGAGGGAAATGTAGGATCCCTCCCCAGCACTATTGGTGCATGTGAAGGCAGCACACTACACATGCCTTTGTGCAAGAAGTGAAAGTAAAGTGATGGCTAATGTAATCACTTTTACAAATTGTAGGGATGGGCTTTTATCGATGCCCTTGTTCCAGCGATGTGAAAAACAATACATCTTGGTGGAGCTTCAGTTTCTATTGCTGAGAATACAGTATTAGAAAATTATATTTATTGGATCTAGGTCCAAATAATTAGTAAATATGCCTCCATAGGTGTAATCTGTGCCTCGGCCTTCATAAATAGACAGAGTCTTAGATAAGTTACGAATGAGATTCTTCTTTTGCCAGCGGTTTACCTAGGAAAACATCACTCATACATCACTCATTACTAATACAAATGTTACTATAGTATGTTTATTATAGGATAGAGAGAGGGTGTAGTGGGTTGTGTGGGACATAAGTATTTTGCAAGTCAGCCTCTACCTATAATCTGTAGAGATAACATTCTACATTGTACTACAATTTCCAGCAGTAGAATATACATACCTCCAGTTTATTATCAGATCTAAATTCTATTAGTGGAATGATGGCTGGTGGTTCTTTATTGTGCACTATGTGCACCATGCTATGTAATAGCATTATGGACCAATTGGACCCTAAGAATAAACATGAGAGAAATATCAGACAAAGAACCTGGCCTGTGATAAGGTCTATAGTGAGTGCTTTCTGCAACAACTTCCCCAATTCTAAACAGGTTTTGTTGTCTGAAGATGCGTTCATTGTTTTGTAGACATCTGTATTCACATGCAGGCCCGGCGACAGGGGGGGTCAACGGGGACAGTTGTCCTGGGCCCGACGTCCTGAGGGGCCCCAAGTCCTGCCAGCCCCCCGCTCAGCCGTCAGTCCTGCTCAGTCATGCATCCCCCCTTCCCTTCGCCTTGCTCAGATAGATGTCCAGCCGCGACCAGGCTTGGATCAGAAGCTGCCCTGCCCCGGCCGCTCAGCCACTTCCGCCGGCCCCACACACTCTGGGAAAAGGGACGGAGCTACACAGGTCTCGGCAGGGCCGCAGGGCTTCACGGGTCTCAGGATCCTGCCTGCAGTGATGACTCCTGCTGAGCCTAGAGGTAGCGGGTCTGACAGGAAGCTATGTGACCCAGACAGCTCAGGCCTGCCGCGGGATTCCCAGAGTCTCTCCCTCCCTCAGCCTGCACAGTGCACGTGTCTACTCCGTGCCTGTGAGGAGTCACGCTGCCCGGGGCTGCTGGAAGGGAGCGAGCAGCTGCAGAAGACTAGAGCAGCACGGACGTGGTGACAGCCGCGCCCGCTGGACTGGAAGAAAAGCAGGTCCCAGCAGTAGATGAGAGAGCCCAGGAGGAGGGTGCGGTGCACTGGGTGCAGAGCGGAGCAAGGGGAAGAAGGCTGCCGGGAACCTGGAATCAGAGATCCTCATGAATGAAGGCCTGCAGTGAAGGCAATTGTTCCGGTTGTGTCTCTCAAAAGTAGCCTCCTTTCAAGCACGGGGGTCAGGTTAGTAACTACCAGAAACTCCCTGAAGCCTAACTCTAACTATACACCCCCCTCCTCCACAGTATAACCTTAACTATACACCCCCCTCCCTGCAGCCTAACCATACACCTCCCTCCCCGTCAGTATAACCTTAACTATACACCCCTCTTCCCATCAGTATAACCTTAACTATACACCCCCCCTCCTCCACAGTATAACCTTAACTATACACCCCTCTTCCCATCAGTATAACCTTAACTATACACCCCTCTTCCCATCAGTATAACCTTAACTATACACCCCCCTCCCCCACAGTATAACCTTAACTATACACCCCCCTCCTCTGCAGCCTAACTAACTCTAAAAACCCCTCCCCTGCAGCATAACTCTAATTATACACCATCCATCACTTAACCCTTACATGCACAAACCCCACAGCCTATAACCCTAACCACACACACCCCACAGCCTATAACCCTAACCACACACAGCCCGCAGCCTATAAACCTAACCACACACAGCCCGCAGCCTATAACCCTAACCACACACAGCCCGCAGCCTATAACCCTAACCACACACAGCCCGCAGCCTATAAGCCTAACCACACACAGCCCGCAGCCTATAACCCTAACCACACACAGCCCGCAGCCTATAACCCTAACCACACACAGCCCGCAGCCTATAACCCTAACCACACACAGCCCGCAGCCTATAACCCTAACCACACACAGCCCGCAGCCTATAACCCTAACATGCACAAACCCCGCAGCCTATAACCCTAACCACACACACCCCGCAGCCTATAACCCTAACATGCACAAACCTCACAGCCTATAACCCTAACCATATACCCTATAATCCTAACCATGCGCACACACTCCGCAGCCTATAACCCTAACCACACACACCCCGCAGCCTATAACCCTAACCACACGCAACCCGCAGCCTATAACCCTAACCACACACAGCCCGCAGCCTATAACCCTAACCACACACAGCCCGCAGCCTATAACCCTAACATGCACAAACCCCGCAGCCTATAACCCTAACCACACACACCCCGCAGCCTATAACCCTAACATGCACAAACCCCACAGCCTATAACCCTAACCATATACCCTATAATCCTAACCATGCGCACACACTCCGCAGCCTATAACCCTAACCACACACACCCCGCAGCCTATAACCCTAACCACACGCAACCCGCAGCCTATAACCCTAACCACACACAACCCGCAGCCTATAACCCTAACCACACAAACCCCGCAGCCTATAACCCTAACCACACAAACCCCGCAGCCTATAACCCTAACATGCACAAACCCCGCAGCCTATAACCCTAACATGCACAAACCTCGCAGCCTATAACCCTAACCACACACACCCCGCAGCCTATAACCCTAACCACACACACCCCGCAGCCTATAACCCTAACCACACACACCCCGCAGCCTATAACCCTAACATGCACAAACCCCACAGCCTATAACCCTAACCATATACCCTATAATCCTAACCATACGCACACACTCCGCAGCCTATAACCCTAACCACACACACCCCGCAGCCTATAACCCTAACCACACACACCCCGCAGCCTATAACCCTAACCACACACACCCCGCAGCCTATAACCCTAACATGCACAAACCCCACAGCCTATAACCCTAACCATATACCCTATAATCCTAACCATACGCACACACTCCGCAGCCTATAACCCTAACCACACACACCCCGCAGCCTATAACCCTAACCACACACAACCCGCAGCCTATAACCCTAACCACACACAACCCGCAGCCTATAACCCTAACCACACACAACCCGCAGCCTATAACCCTAACCACACAAACCCCGCAGCCTATAACCCTAACCACACAAACCCCGCAGCCTATAACCCTAACATGCACAAACCCCGCAGCCTATAACCCTAACCACACACACCCTGCAGCCTATAATCCTAACCACACACACCCTGCAGCCTATAATCCTAACCACACACACCCCGCAGCCTATAACCCTAACCACACACACCCCGCAGCCTATAACCCTAACCACACACACCCCGCAGCCTATAACCCTAACATGCACAAACCCCACAGCCTATAACCCTAACCATATACCCTATAATCCTAACCATACGCACACACTCCGCAGCCTATAACCCTAACCACACACACCCCGCAGCCTATAACCCTTACCACACACAACCCGCAGCCTATAACCCTAACCACACACAACCCGCAGCCTATAACCCTAACCACACACAACCCGCAGCCTATAACCCTAACCACACAAACCCCGCAGCCTATAACCCTAACCACACAAACCCCGCAGCCTATAACCCTAACATGCACAAACCCCGCAGCCTATAACCCTAACCACACACACCCCGCAGCCTATAATCCTAACCACACACACCCCGCAGCCTATAATCCTAACCACACACACCCCGCAGCCTATAACCCTAACCACACACACCCCACAGCCTATAACCCTAACCACGCACACCCCGCAGCCTATAACCCTAACCACACACACCCGCAGCCTATAACCCTAACATGCACAAACCCCACAGCCTATAACCCTAACCATATACCCTATAATCCTAACCATACGCACACACTCCGCAGCCTATAACCCTAACCACACACACCCCGCAGCCTATAACCCTAACCACACGCACCCCGCAGCCTATAACCCTAACCACACACAACCCGCAGCCTATAACCCTAACATGCACAAACCTCGCAGCCTATAACCCTAACCACACACACCCCGCAGCCTATAACCCTAACATGCACAAACCCCACAGCCTATAACCCTAACCATATATCCTATAATCCTAACCATACGCACACACTCCGCAGCCTATAACCCTAACCACACACACCCCGCAGCCTATAACCCTAACCACACACACCCCGCAGCCTATAACCCTAACCACACACACCCCGCAGCCTATAACCCTAACCACACACACCCCGCAGCCTATAACCCTAACCACACACAACCCGCAGCCTATAACCCTAACATGCACAAACCTCGCAGCCTATAACCCTAACCACACACACCCCGCAGCCTATAACCCTAACATGCACAAACCCCACAGCCTATAACCCTAACCATATACCCTATAATCCTAACCATACGCACACACTCCGCAGCCTATAACCCTAACCACACACACCCCGCAGCCTATAACCCTAACCACACACAACCCGCAGCCTATAACCCTAACATACACAAACCCCACAGCCTATAACCCTAACCATATACCCTATAATCCTAACCATACGCACACACTCCGCAGCCTATAACCCTAACCACACACACCCCGCAGCCTATAACCCTAACCACACACAACCCGCAGCCTATAACCCTAACATGCACAAACCCCACAGCCTATAACCCTAACATGCACAAACCCCGCAGCCTATAACCCTAACATGCACAAACCCCGCAGCCTATAACCCTAACATGCACAAACCCCGCAGCCTATAACCCTAACATGCACAAACCCCACAGCCTATAACCCTAACATGCACAAACCCCACAGCCTATAACTCTAGCCATACACCCCCTACCGTGTAGCCTATAATCCTAACCATATGCACACACTCCGAAGCCTATAACCCTAACCACACACACCCCGCAGCCTATAACCCTAACCACACACACACACACACACACATCCCGCAGCCTATAACCCTAACCTCACACACACACACCCCGCAGCCTATAACCCTAACCACACACACCCCGCAGCCTATAACCCTAACATGCACAAACCCCACAGCCTATAACCCTAACATGCACAAACTCCACAGCCTATAACCCTAACCATATACCCTATAATCCTAACCATACGCACACACCCCGTAGCCTATAACCCTAACCACACACAGCCCGCAGCCTATAACCCTAACCACACACACCCCGCAGCCTATAACCCTAACATGCACAAACCCCACAGCCTATAACCCTAACCATATACCCTATAATCCTAACCATACGCACACACTCCGCAGCCTATAACCCTAACCACACACACCCCGCAGCCTATAACCCTAACATGCACAAACCCCACAGCCTATAACCCTAACCATATACCCTATAATCCTAACCATACGCACACACTCCGCAGCCTATAACCCTAACCACACACCCCACAGTTAATTATGTGGCCATGACCCTTCCCCACGAAGCCATGCCCCAAATTTTTGTTACCCGCCAATCAGCTCCTGTCTGACATTTTTCAAACACAGTCTGTGATGTGGCAGGTAGGAGCTGATTGGCTGGCTGTTTATCACTCTCCATTTTATCACTTTTGAAGCTTAGAGAATCTGGCCTCATAAGAGGAATTCTCCATATTTTCCAAGGACCCCAAGCCAGGGGATACATAGGGATGACCTGTGGACAGGATGACTGGTCAGAATATCAATGTCAGCATTCCGATGGAGGAAATCTTGACTTACCCTCCCCCTCCTCTAAACACTCCCACCTGCCAGCCTAACACTAATGCCCCCTTGCAACCTGACTGTAAACTTTGCTGCTAGTGACTAACTACAACCCCTGACACTAAATCTAGTACCCCATCCACAGCCTAACTCTAACTTCCTCTTCTAAGTGCCTACCTGCAGCCTTTACTTCCCTCCCATGCCGCCTAACCCTAAGTCCCCCCTAATCGAACACCCCCTTTTCCCATCGTCACGCTAGTGCTCCCTGCATACTTACCATTTGGCATCCTTTAGTCAAGATTCCATGCCAGCTTTCTCAGCTAATGTGCCAGTTTAATACTTGTGGAGGCCCCTAGGCAGTTGACATCCCAGGGCACCCCTTGGAAATGATCTCCTGACAAATTTTTTATTTTATCAACCAACAATTTTAATAAACCAATTTTATTACACAAAACAAACATTAACAATTATTTAGTGTTAGCAAACCAATTAACTTATTATGTTAGTACACTATTTTCTCTAAATAAAGTAACTTTTTTGTTTCTTTGAGTTGATTAATTTTTTCTGTATTTTAGATACAATTTTAGAAAGCTTGAATGTTGATCAGTTGTCATGTGGCCCCTAAAAGGCATGGGGCCGATAGAACAGTGCCTTCTTTGCCTGCTTGGCAATCTGGCACTGCTGTGAGGACCAACTGAGAGGTCCTTAAAAATCAGTGGATTAGAAACCAGTGGTGGATTTTTCCTATAATCTGCAGGATTGTAGCTGCCAGACAGGTAAAATCCACCACCCTGCTCAGTGTCAGTGGATCCAGCTGTAGTCTGTGACTGCCCTGCTGGTCAGTTACAGACACCACAGGCAGTCCCATTGGGAGGTGTTTCCAACCTCTGGGACAGCCAGACCGGATTACCATTAGCAGAGAGAGGGCTTCTTCAGATTTCAACAGCAAACTAACAGCTAGAATGCCAAAGGTCTGCAATGCTGTACTTGCTGAAAAAGGAGAATTCTTTGATGAAAGCAAAGTTTGAAGGACAAAATATTGTCTTGACTATATGTTATATTCATTTTGCAATTTTTCATTTGATAAAAAAAAGTCAGTTTTCATGTAAAACACAAAATTGTCTGGGTGAACCCAAACTTTTCAACGGCAGTGTATACTTACCCTACCCCCTTTCCAGCATCCTAACCCCTCCCCCACTTGTGTCTAACCCTAACCCCGCCTCTCCCTAACTCACCCTTGTAGGTGTCTGAGCCTAACCATCTCCTCTCCCCAAACTAACCCTAAGTCCCCCCCACTAGTGCTTAAGCCTAACACCCCCTAAATAAACTATTCAGATTTGCTACAACCCTATATTCTTGCTGCAAATGATTATTTGTTGTTTCTCTATCAAAATAATTAAAATTAAATAGTTTTACACTACTTTAATATATATGTTTTGCATCTCTCCTATAACTTTTTCTGATTGGTTCAGTATGTACAGTACATATACAGTTGCAAGAAAAAGTATTTGAACTCTTTGGAATTACCTGGATTTCTGCATCAATTGGTCATAAAATGTGTTCTGATCATCATCCAGGGCCGGCGCCACCACTAGGCAAATCTAGGCATTTGCCTAGGGCGCCGGCCACTGGAGGGCGGCATTTTGCCCCCCGTGCCGCGGGGGTACCTGTCCTGCGGCGCTGTGTATTTAAAGCTGGCGGCGGAGGCAGCAAGGGGTCCCTGCAGTCAATAAGAAATAACGAGCGCTATCCGCCGGGCTATGCGGAAGCGCTTCTGTTGTGAAAACACTGTCCGCACGCTGATTGGCTGAGATTCAGCCAATCAGCGTGCGCCGTGCGGCCAGTGTTTTCACAACAGAAGCGCTTCCGCATAGCCCGGCGGATAGCGCTCGTTGACTGCAGGGACCCCTCTCTGCCGCCGCTGCCAGCTTTAAATACACAGCGCCGCAGGACAGGTACCCCCCCCTCCCCCGGCACCGGGGCGCCCCCACCCCGACTCGCCTGGGGCGCTCCGGTGCCTTGCACCGGCCCTGTCATCATCTAAAGGTGCGTACACACAGGGGGAGATATATTGCTCAGCAATATATTGCTAGCAATACATTGCTGAGCAATATATTACTCAGTGTCTCCTTTTCATCAGTGACCAGAGATGGTCGCTGATGAAAAGGAACCTCTGCCGGGGGAGCCGTAGAGGTAACCAGCTGGTCACAGGAGCAAGCTCCTGCGACCAGCGATTAGAATGGGGCTGAAATAAGGAATTTGGTACTTACCGATAATTCCCTTTCACCGAATCAGCAGGAGACACTGCAGTCATTACATGTGGGGATAGAGTAGGTGTACTGGAGGAGTGGCACTTTAAGAAAACTTTACTGCTGCAGGCTCCTCCCTCCTCTATCCCCACCCAGACCCCAGTCTTAGAAAAACTGTGTCCGAGAGGAGAAGAGAGACCAGGGCCAGCCCGGTAGGGAACGGAGCTAAAACATAAACAGAGTTAGTAGACAATGCACATAACGTGAACATACTAACAAAACAGAACACATAGGATTTTTGAAAAGTTTCCTATGTAACAATAACTATGCAACAAACATTGCAACAATAGAAAGAGTATATCTTTCACACACACACAAACCACACTAACATCATGGCAGGAGAACCAGTGCTGGGTGGGCGTGCAGTGTCTCCTGCTGATTCGGTGAAAGGGAATTATCGGTAAGTACCAAATTCCTTATTTCACCTACATGCAGCAGGAGCCACTGCAGTCATTACATGTGGGGATACATACCCAAGCTTTTAAGTCCGGGCGGGAGAGCTCTGGGGCTCCTGTAATACTGCCCTACTAAAAGCCGTAGCCGAGCTGGCGAAAGTATCAAAACGATAAAACTTTGCAAACGTGCTAGATCCCGACCAGGTAGCCGCTTTGCACACTTGTGTCAAGGAGACACCTCTCGCCATGGCCCAAGAAGTACTCACTGACCTCGTGGAGTGCGCTGACACTCCCGATGGTACTTTCTTTTGTGCATACAAGTAGGCTTCCCTAATTGTACAGCAAATCCATCTTGCCAAAGTCCTTTTTGTCGCAGGCCAACCCCTCTTAAGTGCATCGTAGAGCACAAAAAGGCTGTCAGATTTTCTTAGATGTTGGGTTCGCCTAACATAGACCTGTAAGGCTCTGACTACATCCAGAGAAGCATCTTCACCCTGAAGAACCGGTACCACAATAGGCTGGTTTACATGAAATGCAGAAACCACCTTAGGAAGGAAATTCCTACTAGTACGAAGTTCAGCCCGGTCCCTGTAAAAGGTAAGGAAAGGAGACTTACACGATAGGGCTCCTAATTCAGAAACCCTACGTGCTGAGGCCAAAGCCAGCAGCATCACCGTCTTCCAAGTCAGAAATTTGAGATCCGAGGTGTCCAATGGCTCAAAAACATCTGACTTCAAAAACTCTAGAACCACCACTAGATTCCATGGTTCCGTAGGAGCAGTGAACGGTGGTTGAAGTCGAAGTACAGATGGGTCTGTTCCCATCCTTGCAGGGGATGGCGCTGGCGTCGCCAGCCGCCATCCCCCGCCAGCGCCATGGCGATCGTGAGAAGGGGAGGCGCGCGCGCCCCCTCCCGACGGCGCTTCCAAACGTTTCCCCGGGTCCCCGCCGGCTTGCCGGCGGTAACCCCGGGTCCCCGCCGCCTGCCCGCACCCCCCCTAACCCCCCCCTAACCCCGTCCGTCTCCCTGAGGCGGAGACGGACAGGGTTTCCGCCACGCTAGCGACGGAGACTGAGACGCGCGTGCGCGTGAGACGCACGCGCGTCTCAGTCTCCTCGCTGGCGAGGCTGCTGGCGGGTCGCCAGCGCGTACGTTCTGGCGACCCGCCAGCAAGGATGTGCATAGGCACATACTGTACTCCTTTCAAAAAGGTTTGTACCTCAGGAATCAGCGCTATCCTGCGATGGAAGAATACTGAGAGGGCTGAAACCTGAACCTTGAGAGAAGCAAGCTTCAAACCTGATGCAAGTCCCGCCTGCAGGAATTCAAGAAGTCTAGCCAGAGAAAAGATTGCCTTTGGCACCTTCCTGGCCTCGCACCAGCGGATGTATGACTTCCATATTCTATGGTAGTGAGACGCTGTTACATCCTTCCTTGCCTTAAGCATTGTAGGAATGACCGTTCCTGGTATACCTCTTCTCTTCAAAAGTTCGGCCTCAACCGCCATGCCGTCAAACGTAGACGGGACAAGTTTTGGTAGACGAATGGACCTTGCTGCAGCAGGTCTTCTCGCAGCGGCAGGCGCCAAGGTTCCTCCACCAACAGGTCCCTGAGGTCGGAGTACCACGGACGCCTGGGCCAATCTGGAGCGATCAAGATGACTTCTACTGCTCCCCTCTTTATCCGTTTGAGTACCTTTTGAAGTAACGGAATAGGAGGGAAGAGATATACCAGGTCGAAGTTCCAGGGGATGGAGAGGGCATCCACTGCCGCAGCCGCTGGATCCTGAGCCCTTGCACAATACTGCGGAAGTTTGTGATTCAGTCTGGATGCCATGAGATCTATCTGTGGCATCCCCCATCTCTGAACCAGCTGTTGGAAAACCTCCGGATGAAGGCCCCACTCTCCCGGGTGGAGATCCTGCCTGCTGAGGTAAACCGCCTCCCAATTTTCCACTCCTGGAATAAAGACTGCGGAGAAACCGGTGGTGTATGTCTCTGCCCAGGACAGAATCGGGCGGACTTCCCGCATGGCTGTCCTGCTCCTGGTGCCCCCTTGTCGGTTGATATAGGATACTGCCGTGATGTTGTCTGACTGTATCCTTACCGGCAAGCCGACAAGTAGGGGGTGGGCCTGAGCCAGTGCCAACCTGATAGCCCGTAACTCCAAGATGTTTATGGGTAACCGGGCTTCCTGGCTGGTCCAAAGACCCTGGAAAGTGCGACCCAGTGTGACCGCACCCCAACCCCGAAGGCTGGCATCTGTGGTCACCATGGTCCAGACTTGAGACTGGAAGGAGCGACCCTTGGTAAGGTTGGATGTATCCAGCCACCATTGAAGAGAGAGTCGAGCTTCCTTGGAAAGAACAATGGTCTTGTGGATTTGAAGATGGGACCCCGACCATTGAGCCAGAAGATTGCCTTGGAAGGTCCTGGAATGAAACCTTCCGTAAGATAGGGCCTCGAAGGCTGCCACCATCAGGCCTAACAGCTTGGTGCACAAATGCACCGATACTCTGCGAGGCGTCAGAACCTGACGAACCCTCTGCTGGATAACTGTGACTTTGGATAATGGCAGAAAAACCCTTTTCTGGACAGTGTCGAACAACAGACCCAGGAACAAAATCACTTGTGTTGGTTCCAGCTGTGACTTTTTGAAGTTCAGGATCCATCCGTTCTGAACCAGGAAGTCGCAGGTAGTCCGGGCATCCTGTTGTAGCTTCTGCGGTGAGGATGCTTTTAGGAGTAGATCGTCCAGATAGGGCACAATCGTTATCCCCTGAATCCGAAGGGCTGATATCATGCAAGCCATAACCTTTGTGAAGGTTCTTGGAGCTGATGAAAGACCGAAAGGGAGTGCTCTGAACTGGTAATGCTGATTGCGAATAGCAAACCTGAGGAACCGATGGTGTGGTTCCCAGATCGGGATATGCAAATAGGCATCCTTTATGTCCAGAGATAAGAGAAACTCCCTTGGCTCCAGGCTTGCAATGACTGACCTTATGGATTCCATCTTGAACCTGTGGTACACGATGTAATCGTTGAGGTGCTTCAGATTGAGAATGGGTCTTACCGAACCGTCCGGCTTCGGTACTAGAAAAAGACTTGAGTAGTAACCCAGCTTTTCCTGAGCTTTGGGGACAGGTATAACGACCCCTGCTTGTAAAAAACTTTGAATGGAGTTGACCAAAGCTGCTTGTGTTGTTGCTAAAGCAGGTAGGCCTGTTGTAAAAAATCTGTTCGGCGGAGCCTGAACAAACTCCAGTTTGTACCCGTGTTCCACAATCTGAAGCACCCAACTGTCTCGACAGTGAGACCTCCAGACGTTCTCGAAGAGGGATAACCTTGCGCCCACCTTGGGGTCCCCCAAATGGGCGGGAAGCCCGTCATGCCACAGGTTTGTCTGCAACCTTGGGTTCTGCACGGCGGGTAGAGGTAACTGCGGCTGCGGCACCTCTGCCACCTCTGCCTCTACGCCCTCGAAAGGACGAAAAGCCTCCCCTGGCACGTCCTCTAAATGAGGCGCCCCCTCTAAAAGCCCGAAAGGACGGACCCGTAAATTGTCTTTTCGGTGGGGGAGTGGCCGAAGGGAGGAAGGTAGACTTACCTCCGGTAGCTTGAGCAATGAGCTTGTCAAGCTCAGGCCCAAACAACATATCTCCCGCATAAGGCAAAGCTTCTACTGCCTTTTTAATGTCGGCCTCCGCCTGCCAAGACCTTAACCAGATAGTACGTCTGGCCAATACAGCTGAAGCTGAGATTTTTGCCCCCAACTCAGCTACATCTGAAGCAGCTTCTCCTGTATAGGCAGCTGCATCCTTGACATACAGAGCCAGCTGTAGCAGCTCTTCACGGGGCCTACCGCTCTGTAAACCCAATGCAAGCTCCTCAGCCCATTTCTCCATGGCCTTACTGACCCAGGCTGAAGCTAAGGCTGGTCTGAGTAAAACCCCTGCCGTGGTGTAAATAGATTTTACCGTGGTCTCAAGACGACGGTCAGGAGCCTCCTTCAGAGCCACAGCAGCCTGAACTGGAAGCGTGGTTCGCTTGGAGAGCCTGGACAGCGAGACATCAGCTGGAGGCGGAGTCTCCCATTTTTCCCTAGATTCAGGAGAAAAAGGGTAGAGCAGTTTCATGCGCCTAGACAATTGGAATTTTCTGTCTGGCGTTTTCCACACATTAATAAGTGGTCTGTCCAATTCATCCGAATCAGGGAAGGTAACCTGATGCTTTTGTGTCCGACCAAATATGGACAAAGGAACAGGAGCATCCTCCTCAACCAAATTAAGTGTGGTGCGAACTGCTTGAATCAGGCCCTCTACCCCCTGAGGATCATCACGCTGTAGCGCCTCATCCTGAATGTGTTCAGGTTCATCTACCTGAAGTAAATCCACATCCTCATCCCCATCAGTATCAATATCAGCTCCCTGTATTGAACCTATGGGTGATCTAGGACGCTTTTGTGGAGGGCGTGAAGGGCCAGCCACTGGGTTGGACAAAGAGCCCACAGACTGTATAAGGGTCTTAACCCAGGCTGGTTCAGTAGAACCCATAATGGAGAGGTGAGCCTGAAAACGCTCCCTGTCCTTCCTGGAAGCAGCTAATTCTGCAGCTAATCCAGCCAACACATCCTGTAACAGAGGTTCAGAAGAATCTGACTGAGAAGTCTGTGTCTGAGGCTCCACATCCTGTGTGTGCTTTGCCTGATAACAAGATTCACACAAAGAGACACCCTTTATATGCTGGGTGAATTGCTCCTTACAAGCTTTACAGGTGAAAACTTTAAGAGCAGCCTTGGAGGCAGCTTTTCCTGCCATATTGTCAGTGTATGAGATTAGTTCTAGAATCACACACTCACACAGACACAAATATACCAAGTGCACACACTGTAAGCAACAGATATTCTATGCCTAGAGCAGCGGAGCTGAGCTAGGATAGGGAGGGGGAGCCTTCCGCCCTTGTATCAGAGATTATGCACAATCTCTGTAAACTGTGCACAAAAATAATCCCCCAGTAATTTACAGACCTTCTCTGTAGTGGATAAGGGGGAGCGCTGGACTGCAGTGCGTGCGCTGGAGCGCGGTACACGATGTCCTCAGATCAGCCTTGCGGTGGGACAGCAATGGCGCCGGCAGAGAGAGAGAGAGAAAGAGAAAGGGCGGCACCCGGTGACGTCACCTAAGCCCTCCCTCTCCCTCCGGCGCGTAGCTTTGCTAGAGCGGAGCGCTGTGTACAGCCTCCGCTCTGATTCTGTCCCCACTGACGCACACCAAAATGGCGGCCGTCAGGACTTCGGCTGCTGTAACATTAGAGAACGGGTGCGCCCGCCCGTCTCAGGCCACATTTCGGCGCACAGCGCCGCTTACCTGCAGCGACGCTGCCTTCATTCCTGGAGCAGTGGCCAGGCCTTGGACCCGTAACGCGAGCCGCGTGCAGCTGCGGCGGGTCCCCGATGCGGTGGCACCGGTGGCCGGATGCGTGGAAGGCGCACTGCGGGCAGTGGCGACCAGCACCCCTCCAGGTCCCACGGAGCAGGCAGACCCTGCGGAGGGGTCTGCCTGATGTTCAGCAGTAAAAATAAAAATAAAAGTAAAAAGACCTAACTCCCTGAGGAGAAGAGGCCCAGAGAACCTACTCCTCCGGGCACTTTTTCTAAGACTGGGGTCTGGGTGGGGATAGAGGAGGGAGGAGCCTGCAGCAGTAAAGTTTTCTTAAAGTGCCACTCCTCCAGTACACCTACTCTATCCCCACATGTAATGACTGCAGTGGCTCCTGCTGCATGTAGGTGAAAATGGGAGCTCGTACCCGCACACTCCCATCACTGGAAATATGGTCACCAGCGACCATATTTCCAGCGATTTCAGCCCCTATCGCCCCCGTGTGTACACGGCTTAAGTCACAACAATAGCCAAAGTTTGTCTAATTGCTGCTTTAAAAAACTGGAGATTTCTTACCAAATCTCTCACTTTCTGAATCTCTCATCCTATTACATTTCACCCCTGGAATCCAAACAATGAGATGAGATTGGAGGGGTTGGTTAAAGCTGCCCTGCTCTATAAAAAGTTGAGTTTGCGATTCTCAAGAAGTATTGCCTCGCACAAAAGAGCGACCAGAAGACCTATGATTAAGATTGTTGACTTGCATAAAGCTGGAAAGGGTTACAAAAGTATCTCTAAAAGCCTTAATGGTCATCAGTCCACAGTAAGACAAATTGTCTATAAATGGAGAAAGTTCAAAACTGTTGCTACTCTCCCTAGGAGTGGCCGTCCTGTAAAGATGACTGCAAGAGCACAGCGCAGAATGCACAAGGAGGTGAATAAGAATCCTAGAGTGTCAGCTAAAAACTTAAGCAAATCTCTGGCACATGGTAATATCTACGATATGTAAAACACTAAACAAGAATAGAGTTCATGGGAGGACACCACGGAGGAAGCCACTGCTGTCCACAAAAATCATTGCTGCACATTTGAAGTTTACAATATAGCACTTGATGTGGAGAAAAAAAAGGCACAACACACCAACATCAAAACCTCAACCCAACGATGAAGTATGGTGAAGGGGGCATCATAGTTTGGGGCTGCTTTGCTGCCTCAGGGCCTGGACAGATTGATATTTGACAGAAAACTGAATTCACAAGTTTATCAAGACATTTTGCAGGAGAAATTAAGGCCATCTGTCCATCAATTGAAGCTCAACAGAAGATGGCTGATGCAACAGGACAATGCCCCCAAACCACAGAAGTAGATCAACAACAGATTGGCTTCAACAGAAGATAATATGCCTTCTTCAGTGGCCAATTCAGAGTCCTGACATAAACCTGATTGAGATGCTGTGGCAAGAGAGCGATTCACACCAGATATCCCAAGAATATTGCTGAACTGAAACAGTTTTGTAAAGAGGAATGGTCTAAAATTCCTCCTGAGCATTGTGCAGGTCTGTTGTGCCAAAGGAGGGTCAACCAGTTATTAAATCCAAGGGCTTACATATTTTGTCCACCCTGCACTGTGAATGTTTACATTGTGTGTTCAATAAAAACATGGGTACTTGTGTATTATCACGGCGCCCAAGATTCTTACGTACGGCACCGTAGGAAAATCGCATCGCATGGGCCATTGTAACACGTCCGTGCGATGCGATCCGATTTTCCTATGTAATGTATGCAGTGCTCTTTTATTTATATTGTATAAGGTGTACAATGCCATTGGGTATACAATAATGACATACATTGAGGTTTTAGGCACCCCCCCACACACACACACACTATCCACGCCACCCCGAAGCATGGCGAGCGCAACGGAACGCATCCTCCGACCTTTTCATACCCCCTACTATCCACGTTGGCGCTTAGTTGATTTTATATAGTGTGGTGAGAGCAACGAGCCGCCGAGCCCGAAGCGCGGCGAGCCCCACGAGGGGACGTGGATTACTTTATATGTATTCCGCGTCCACTCGCCACGCTTCGGGCTTGGTGGCTGGCTGCGCTCGCCACACTATATAGAATAGACTACATGCCGACGTGGATAGTAGGGGTATGAAAACTTCGTAGGACGCATTCCGCTGTGCTCGCCACGCTTCGGGGTGGCGTGGATAGTGGGGGGGTGCCTAAAACCTCATTGTATGTCATTATTGTATACCTAATGGCATTGTACACCCTATACAATATAAATAAAAGAGCACTTAATACATTACATAGGAAAATCGGGTCGCATCGCATGACACTTACAATGGCCCATGCAATGCGATTTCCCTACGCAGAATAGCCCACTAAGCAAATAGCTTAGTGGGCGCCGTGATAATACACAAGTACCAGAACGTGAGTACATATAATTGTTTATGTGGTATTAGTTTACGCAGACTGTGTTTGTCTATTGTTGTGACTTAGATGAAGATCAGAACATATTGTATGACCAATTTATGCAGAAATCCAGGTAATTCAAAGGGTTCACATATCTTTTCTTGCAACTGTGTAGCCAGTGTTTCTAAACTCCAGATGGAATGCAATTAACAGCTCGGATGTTAAGTTGCCAGCAGTCAGACTACTGCCTTCCAAACAGGTTAGGCTGGGGCTGTAGGGTGGTAGGGTGTTATTGCCCCCATACACTAGTCTGACTTGTCGGACCAGTTTGCTCTTGAGAGCCCTAAGCAGCTCCCGAGAGGCTCCCTTACGATTTGGCACTTGATATGCCCTTTTTACATGCAATAAATTGTATGCAATTTATTGCATGTAATATCCCCTGGGGAGCTGCAGCAACAGCATGGTCCGTGGGGCTGGCAGCGGCGGCTGTGAGCTCGTAGCGCTATATTTGCCGGGCAGCGGGGCGGGAAGCACTGCTGAATTTGAAAAGACTGACCAGATGCTGATTGGCTGAATTCTCCGGCCAGTCTTTTCAAATTCAGCATTGCTTCCCGCCGCAAGAAAATAGTGCTACAAGCTCACAGCTGCAGCTGCCCACCCCCAGCCGCATGAACACCGCTGCCAACCGCCAGCTGCACGAACCCGCTGCCCGTCACACGGATCAGCTGTCCACCCCCGGACCCTGCTGCCCCACCCCAGCCGCATGACCTGCGCTGCCCGCCACAAGATTTGCTGCTCGCACCACCCATCGCAGAGATCCTGCCGCTGCACATAGGTGTGTACTAGCGATGCTGCATCACTGGCACACACCTATGGATCGGACTGACACATCACAGGTGCTAAAAAGCACCCGTGATATGTCACTGATGGGTCTGATCAGACAGATTGAACCTGCAGCAGGTTCAATCTGTAGGGTCCGACCTGATGCGCACAGCATCGCGCATCAGGTCGGGTGAGGTGTCAAACATCCGATTTGGGACGATTTCTCGGCCCAAATCGGACAAGTGTATGGGGACCTTTAGGGTTAGACTGTAGGAAGGGAGGGTCAATGACCCTTGTCTGGATTTCCTCTAATGAGATGATGACGTCTGCATTTTGACCATTGTTATCCCTTCCGCCATTCATCCTTTTTATTCCCTATGTACCTCAGGCTATTTTACAATGTCCCTGTTTATGGGGCATATTGTGAATTTTAGCTCAATCGATTTGGCATTATCTGAAGTTTGGCTCAATCCGTGTGGCATCATGTGTAAGGGTGAAGTATAATGGGGTCTTTTTTTTTTTTTTGTATAATGTGTAGAAGTGGCATATGGTGTGGTACACTACACTTAAGAATATGCCCTCTTTTGAGGGACCACACCCCCTTTTCCAAAGCATGCAGGCCGAAGGCAACTACATCCTTCACTTTTGACGCCAAGGTGGGCCTATGTACATTCCAAGGCCTATTTTTAATCCCATCTCCACCCTCTCTCTCTGAGTGTACACACTGGCACCACTAACACCCCCCTCCCTTCCCATCACCTATCACATACCTCCCAACAAGACCCTCTCCACTCTCCAGGAGGGTCACAATGCTCTGTTTCTGGACTTAGCTCTTAATTTATGATTGCTATCGCCTGTGTTGAACTACCATTCTTATCAATAAACCTATTTTAAACAGGTGATGGCAATCACAAATAAATACAGAAGTCCAGAAACAGAGCAATGTGTCCCTCCTGGAAAGGGTCATGTTGGGAGGTATGCCCTATCATGGTGCCCCCTGTCACTTTCTCCTGGATCCGACCCTGCACAGGCTTACCATACTGTCCCTTTAAACTGGAAAACACATGAATTACACAGGTTCTGTGGCTGTTTAAACCAGCTGAAATGCAGGCTTGAAGTCAGCCAGCCACAGAACCTGTGTAATTCATGACTGTCCCAATTTAAAGGGTTAATATGATAAGCCTACCTATACACCAACTAGGATATGTGGATTTATTGTACTGCTAGGGATCACTGAGGCCTGGAATTGGCAAACATTGCTATAAAGTATACAGTATATTGTATATAGCCTATTACTTTCATTTACTTACCACACTTGGGATAAGCTACAAGCATCAGATCGTCATCCCGGGTCTCAAATGTTTCAATAGCTTTAAATGTATCAACATCACATGTTGCTGCAGGATACATAACTCCATTGTATGTGAATATAAGCTTATCCTTTGGAATACTTTTAGCTTCTTCAAATGCTTTCCTTACTTCTTCAACGAATTGCTGCTTGGTAGTCATTGCTGTAATGCAAAATGAGACTGAAAAAGCTGCTGAAATCTGTCCACAGTATTTTCTTAGCTTTCCTTAGTTTACACAAAAGGGGCTGAGCAAACAGGCCACCGCCTTGCAAGAGGCCCTACTCATGTTACATATGATTGCAGTCTTTTACCTTATGACGTATGCAAGAAGCTGCTTTCAGCACTGTTTGTGTCTTACAAACTATATATGTTATCACAGCAAATGCCTGATTGCGTGAATAACACAAATCAGAAACAAGAAATAATTAAAACAAAATGGGCCAGATGCATTAAGATTCAAAAGTGATCAAATGGAGAGTGATAAACAGCCAGCCAATGAATTCCTACCTGCCATGTCACAGGCTGTGTTTGAGCATGTGCTGACTGCTGATTGGTTAGTTGTTTATCAGCAGTCAGCACATGCTCAAACACAGCCTGTGACATGGCAGGTAGGAGCTCATTGGCTGGCTGTTTATCACTCTCATTTTATCACTTTTGAAGAATAGTTATTCTATTATAAGAAAACCTGAATCAAACTGTATTTCATTGAGTAATGCTGGGTACACATTAGGCAATTCTAGATCGTGCCTGACGGTGGGAACGATGTATTGATCCACTGTACATACTATACTATATATTTTTCAACCATGTGCTGTAACTTTCAGTGGCTACATCCAGATGCATGCTGTCATTAAAGATATCAGCTGATCTGCCTGCATGGCAGACACATAAGAAGATGCACTGAATGACAGAGGGGAGTGTGCAATAGAGCGTACACACTAGACACAAATTATTTTTGCAGGGTCCCAGCATGTATGTATAAGGATGTTAAAGCTTAAACCTGCTAAGAAGGCTTTGGGAGTGGCAGGGAGGCAGTGGGTGACAGCAGTGCTGGGATTCAAATAAATTAACAACAGGTTTTATGTCCTAATTACCATTTTAAGTATACTCATAGGCATGCGCACATTGAGTGTTAGGGGTGTACCCCTAATGGTATGACCACCCTTTTGAACACCTCCCTGCTGCTAGCAATATAAACAATACCTTTTATTTTGTTTTGCTTTTTAGAACTGTATTCCATTAAAAGAAGCACCCAATCAATTATGTGTGTTTTGCATTGTTACTTGTACTAGGAGAGATAAGGTCAGATATGTAGGTGAGAGAGGAATGGGTGATGGAAGTGTGTGTGAGGAGCTTGAATTGTACTCTGAAGGGAAAGGGGAGCCAGTGTTATGCTGTGTACACACGGTGAGATTTAACATGAGATTTTGACTATATAGTCAAAATAGCATGCAGATCGTAAGCAAATCATTTGCAGATCGCACAGATCTTTTACCTTGTGATCCCGATGCGCGCTCCCGTGACAGCACAAATCGAAACCCAGATAGACAGGGCAGCAATGACTATATAGTGCAAATCTAAAGCAGATTGTATGAAGTGTATGTAAAAAGTACAGAGATAGCAAATATTGCATAGCACTCGAATCTTAAGTCGGTACTTGTGTATTATAACGGCGCCCGGCTACGCTACGTTTTCAACATAGCCTAAGGTACATTGTCAGCGTAGCCAGCGCCATGATAATACAGTTGTTGATTGTGTGTGTGTTGTGCTTTATACTTACCCTCCTCCGGACCGCCACCGCGTCCATAGTCCATCACGATCCCCGCTGACTCCCCGCTATCCACCAATGCACAGTCACTCCCCGGCGGAAACGTTCAGTCCCCCTCCTCCGGCAGTCACTTCCCAGCGCCAGTAATGTACAATGTACGTAATTCAGCGTAGTGCCGCTGGGGGAGCATCACATGGTTTCCCTGCTCCTCCAGTGGCACTACGCTAATTGCGTACATTGTCCACTGTGAGTGCCGGAAGAGGGGACTGAACACTGGCACCAGGGAGTGACTGCCGGAGGAGGGGGACTGAACACTGCCTCCGGGGAGTGACCGTGCATCGGTGGATCGCGGGGAGTCAGCGTGATGGACGTGGTGGCCGGCCCAGAGAAGAATAAAGCACAACACACACAACACACATTTCCCCCACTATCGTCATATCCCCACTATCCATGTCATACCACGCTGCACTCGCCACACTTTCTAAAATTAACTCCACGCCCACGTGGATACTGGGGGTATGACATGGATAGTGGGGATATGAAGAATTGTGTATTATCACAGCTCCAGAACAAGTTACTCAGTTTCCGTAGCCAGCATAGTGGTGTATTGGTATTCACAAAACACTACTATGTAAACTAGGTAATGGGTTCCGTGATAATACACAAGTACCCTTAAGTCAACTAGCAAGGGAATCTCACTGTATGTACATACCATAAGGCTTGAAAGAGAGGTGAGTTGGACAGTACATTTGGAGAAGAAGATGAGCAGGGCAGCAGCATAGGGAAGGATAGGAGTGGAAAGAGATGTTTTATGGGGAGGCCAGAAAGTAGGAGATTACAGTAGTCCAATCTGGAGATGACTAGTGAATGAATGAGGGCCTTTGTAGCACCCTGGATGAGATAGGGTCTGATCCTAGAAATATTTTTGAGGTGAAAACGACAGGACTGTGAGACATGCTGAATGTGTGGTTTAAAGGAGAGACATAAATCAAGAATTACGCCAAGGCAGCGTAGTTGGTGACTAGAGGAGATAGTTGTTCCATCAATAGATAGTGAAATTGTGGAAGGTGAAGTTATGTGGGAGAGTGGGAAGATGATCGGATGGAAATACAAGTGAGGAGATCAGAGGAGAGGTCAGGAGAGTAGAGGTAGATTTGAGTGTCATCAGCATAGAGGTGATATTGGAAGGCGAATGAGCTCACCTAGAGAAGACGTATAGAGATAAAACAGGAGAGGACAAGGAACAGAGCCTTGAGGGACACCTACTGTCAGTGGAAGTGCGGGGGAGGTGGAGTCATGACAGGAGAAAGAGAAGGAGTGGTCAGAGAGGTAGGAAATATCCAAGAGAGAAGTGTATTACGCAGGCCAAGGGAGTGAAGGATTTGGAGAAAGAGAAGGTGGTCAACAGTGTCAAAAGCAGCAGAAAGGTCAAGAAGAATAAGTAGAGAGTAGTGCCCAGGGCTTAAAGTGGTCCTGGAGAGACGGTGGAACTCCTTTCCCCTTACAACAACACCCCCCCCCCCCCTCCACCATTAGGCAGATCCTAGATCACGCATGTCCAACCTGCGGCCTTCCAGCTGTTGTGAAACTACACATCCCAGCATGCCTTGCAATAGTTTTAGCATTCCCTAATAGCAATACTATGGCAAGGCATGCTGGGATGTGTAGTTTCACAACAGCTGGAGGGCCGCATCATTGCCAGGAAGTTTTTGCCCTATTTCCAATGAAGGAATAATGGTCCTACAAGGAAGGGGTGTGGTCACACAATAGTAACTCCAATTAAAAATTGCTACGCTGCATGTAGTGCCCTTGATTCATATTAAATCACACAGTAGTGCCCCTTATACACATAATGTCCATAGTTGTGCTGCATATACTCATACAGTATGTCCATGTCCCTCAGCAGCTCCATGCCCTGTGACCCTCCAGCAGCTTCCCCACCTCTGAGTCCCTCCAGCCCCCTATCACCCTGTCTTCAGCAAGCACAGAGCCTGCTCCTCTTAGTGGCTCTTCTTAACTTCAGCAGCAATGATGGCATGACATCACAAACAACGTGCCTTAAGAAGAAGCCACTGGGACAGGATTTTCTGTTGTAATTACTGTTCAGGGCTGTGGTAGAGGTGGAACTCAGTTCCCCCTACCAACTCAGTTCCACCCAGTTCCCCCTCACTTTAACCCCTAGTAGTACCCTTTAGATTTGGCAGCATGAAGATCATTGCAGACTTTTGTGAGAGGAGTTTCAGTGGAGTGGAGGGGACGGAAGCCAGACTGGAATGGATTGAGCAGAGAGTGGGACGGAAGAAAGGTAGTATGGCGGTTATATAGACAATACGCTCAAAAAGTTTGGAGGCAAAAGGGAGGAGAGAGATGGGTCGGTAGTTAGAGAATCACCAACTCCTAACTGTCACATTGCTGGCTATGTTTGAAAATTGACAGTTTGGAGCTGATTGGATGGTACTTTATCTCTCTCCACGTTACCTCCTTACAAATCTTACTAAATAGACCTTTTAGACTTGTATTTCCTATTTGGAGTATGACAGTTGAAGAAAGACATTTTTAGGTACTTGTTTCCTAGAACGGCGCCCACGATATTGATCTTAGGCATCGCAAGGAAAAAAATTGCCTCGGTCGCATCGCATGCGGCCAAAAAATTGCATGCGACGCGAACGACGCGATTACCGCGATTTTACATAGGGAACCATGTTAAATAGCCCAATTGACCAGATTTCACATAGGGAACAATGTTAAATGGCCCACAGATCCCAAATAGCCACCCTGAAGTGTGAAATGGCCCCCCCAATTGTTAACGACACCCCATGATCAACGTCAACCCATAGCGTGGCGAGTGCAGCGAGCCCACGAGTGGCGGCGGTACCCGTCCTCCGACCTTTTCATACCCACACTATCCACGTCGGCGTGGAGTTGAGAATAAAAAGTGTGGCAAGCGCAGCGAGCCACCGAGCCCGAAGCGTGGCGAGTGGACGCGGATACCTTCACAGGTATCCGCGTCCCCTCGCGGGCTTCACAGGTATCCGTTTCCCCTAGCGGGGCTCGCTGCGCTCGCCACGCTTCGGGCCCGGTGGCTCACTGCGCTCGCCACACTTTCTATTCTCTACTCCACGCCAACGTGGATAGTGGGGGTATGAAAAGGTCGGAGGACGCGTACCGCCGCCCCTCGCGGGCTCGCTGCGCTTCGGGTTGACGTTGATCGTGGGGTGGCGTTAACAATTGAGGGGGCCATTTCACACTTCAGGGTGGCTGTTTGGGGTCTGTGGGCCATTTAACATTGTTCCCTATGTAAAATCGGGTCAATTGGCCCATTTAACATTGTTCCTTATGTAAAATCGGTAATCGCGTCGGTCGTATCGCATGCGATTTTTTGGCCGCATACGATGCGACCGTCGCGATTTACATTTTACTATGCATTTCTATGTAAAATCGCGGGCATCGCATCGCATGCCATTATAATGGCATGCGATGTACATGCGATGCCCGCGATGGGCGCCGTTCTAGGAAACAAGTACCCATTAGATTTAATAGAGTTGTAAACAAGTCAGTTATTTACAGTCAAGCTTTCTGTGCTCATGTAAACAAACTCAAGGGCAAGGTAAAGGGATAACCTTTGCACAAGCTGATTCTAGAGAGTAGAGGGCCCAATCAGAGCCTGCACACTGGCCCCTCCTCTCTTAAATCTCCTCATGCTTAATTTTATGATAGCCAGGCTCAGGAGTGCCCCCAGATTCTGGAGGCCCTAGGCTGCTGACTAAAACTGTCTACGCTAGAGCTTGCCCTGTATGTACCATTCTATCCACTGACATCAGGGTTCAGCAGCAGTGTGAGCTGTCCGCCAAACTCTGACTTTTTTTAAAGGGGAAGTAACTTACAAGGCATGGTTTTGCCTTGTACAGTAAGTTAATTCACCTTTAAAAAAAGTATGAGTTCGGCAGGCAGCTCATACTGCTGCTGAACTCGGGTGGCATAAAATCTCGCCCCAGGTTTGCTTTTTTACTGTTATTATGAGAAGACCTATGGATCACATTGCAAAATCGGGTTGGACCTAAGATCTTGATCCCAGGTCCGACCCAGGTCCGATCCTTTCAAACAAAACTCAGGTTGAAAAGGACAAGTAATAAACCATTAATAGCTGACATCGCTCTGTGTTTCAGCTGTTTGGTATAAATAGATAAATGGTGGAAACGGTTATGTTATAAAGATAAGCACAGTACCAAGCACTTGTCAATGTGTTGGGGGGGGGAAGGAGGGAGGGAAGCAAGGAGGGAGTTGGGAGGGAATAGGGGTACAATAAAATAAAAATATTAAATAAAATTAAATAAACAATTGAACTAAATTAATTAAACAAAATGATTCAAAGAAATAAAAATAACAAATAAAATTGTCAGTGTAATTAAAACAATAAAAATGATCAATTAGGTATTTTGCAGCCCCTATGGGGTATATGAGGGAATAAATACCATCTTGCTGTTGGTTACAGTATGTCTGGAAAAGTACTGTACCTGCCCTGTCCCTAGCCTTAGTGTACCTTTGCTCCTAAATGTCTGAGCTTGGGGTCAGGACTACACGTATTCGCGGCTTATTTCCGGTGCTGTCATCCACCGGCGGCTTGTGCAGGGCTGCGTTCTGGCGTGGTGGTGGGCAGTACAGTGCAGGGTAGCTTGTACCAAACGCGTTTCACATCCCATAGGATGTTAAAGCATCCTATGGGATGTGAAATGCGGTGGTAACCTTGGAACAAGCATGAACAGACAGCGAGTGATGTTACCAGAAATAAGCCACATCAACTTGCGGTCCAGAACTGAGCTCAAACATGCTTTCATACCTCACCCATAGGCGTGCACAGCACATTTTATTAGGGGGTGCACTATCAAAGTGGTGTGCCTAGCACCCCCTATTGGGCATGTCTAACACCGCCATTGGGCATGTCTAACACCGCCATTGGGTCTGTCTAACACCACCACTCAGGCATGCACTCACTACAATATAAAACGTCTCTCAGACACACCATTATATCCGGCCTATTTCAGTTTTAATCTTCTAATTACTCTGTGTAACAGTACATGCAAATAAAGTCAAAATCATATCTGGATAACACAGGTGTGTAGTGATATGACAATGGTGTAATACAATTAATAATGCAGAACACACATAATTGATTGATGGGCGCTTATTTTAATGGAATACAGGTCTAAAAAGCAAAAGTCTTTGGTAAACGGTATTGCTGGTATTACTAGCAGCAATAAGTGTGGTGGTGGTGGCACAGCATTAGGGGGTGCCTGTGCGCACGCCTATGACCTCACCTCAATAACCAGGAATGGCCCCCGATGGATCATTAGGTGTGTATGCACCATTAACGGAAAGTTGACAAGGTGTATGCACCATTACACAGGTTCCCCAGATTGGTAGTCCAGGACAAACTTAGGTTATATACAGTATGGTCAATGTAATAAGCAAAACCAGTGTTTGTGGCTTCCAGTCATAAAATGTATAGATAAACAGAAGTATATCTGATCCCTCACCATACAGCTGAGCCTAATGATGACATATAAACACAATTTACTTAATTAAATATTTGTAAAAAATTCTCCATAATACACTTATGGTCTAGAGATGCCTTGACAAAAATATGCAGATACTAGGGCACTGCTATTCAAGAAGTCTGGGAACCACTGCTCTTGTGGATTGCCCCAGTACAGGATATGTATTACATATCCATTGTGACCTTTACAATAGGATTAATCGACAATTCTTTAAGGTGTAATATCAATATAAAAACACAATTGGTACCAATTTATAAAAGTGGGACATTTTGGTTTTGTCCTGTATTTACATTTCTCACGTTACTGCACAATTTTACACAGTCAATTTGTTTTAATTGTGCACCATAATAAGATAGTCTCTTGTCTTGTGACAGTACAGTGATCATTGTTTGTTTGTTACATATAGTTGCATGAGTAGGTAGAAAGTATGGGTGGTGGCTGTGTTCTGCAATGTCACCGTGACAAAGCAACCCTCACTGTGCACACGCCCACCATACTGCTGTTTCACTTTTTATTCACAAAACTCGCTTTTTTTGGATTACATAATTACTCAGCATAGGTTATATGGAGGTCAAACTTGTCAATCTTTTGGGTACTGCTTTCCTAGCACGGCGCCCATCTCATTGATTGTATGCCTTAAGTTTAAGATATTTAAGGCATACAATCAACACGATGGACCCGATTTTTTAATCTCCTGGATCTTATGCATCCATAAGATGCATGAGATCCATGAGATCCATGAGATAAAAAATCGTGAGCCCCCAATAACCATTGTTAACGCCACCAGCACTATCAACAGCAACCCGAAGCGTGGTGAGCACAGCGAGCCCGCGAGGGGCGGCGGTACGCGTCCTCCGACCTTTTCATACCCCCACTATCCACGTCAGCGTGGAGTTGATTTTATATAGTGTGGCGAGCGCATCGAGCCACCGAGCCCGAAGCGTGGTGAGCGCAGCGAGCCCCGCAAGGGGACGCGGACTACTTTACATGTATTCATGTATAAAATCAACTCCACGCCGACGTGGATAGTGGGGTATGAAAAGGTCGGAGGACGCGTACCGCCGCCCCTCGCGGGCTTGCAGCGCTTGACACGCTTTGGGGTGGCGTTAACAATGGGGGGGCCATTTCACCCATGAGGGGGGGTTAGCAATTAAAATTTGGGTTTTGGGGCATTTTTACATTGATTCCAATGTAAAAATCTCGTTGATTGTGTCGATTGCATCATCTCATGCATCTTATGCCGCACAAACACATAAGATGCATGAGATGCTTGAGATATCAGCCCCACACATACAATGTAGATCGTGGGTGCCATGCTAGGAAAGCAGTTCCATCTTTTGTTTTTATTTGTTTATTTAATGCAAATAGCAAAAAAGAAGGATAAGAAGCTGCAAAAATGTAAGGTAAAGGAAAACAAAAATACTTATTTTCCTACATCTGCACATGTATAGTTTGAGGCAAACACTATAGAAACAAAATGTAGAGTTTTTGCCTCTTGAAAACAAAACTACAATAAAATTCTACCTTTTATCTCATGCTCTATAAAAACAAGAATGAGTACAAAAACTACAGTATATGACTAATAAAAAGGACACCTTTTCACATCTTTATGGATCAAATTTCTATTTGATGTGCTGGGGGTGCCCATACACGTTACAATTATTGTATACAATAATTATAACGTGTATGGGCACCTTTACTCTTAATATTGTATAATTATTTTTATTAGATTATTTATCTTATATCTTTATCTTTCATAACGAAAACAGAAGGACTCTTGTTCTGGGGCATTTCTTATGTAATATAATTTAATTAAAAATGTACTTTTATTAATCAATGTTAAAATAGATCAGGATAATCACCCACTGTAAAGAATCAAGTTTAAAATGTAACAGATGTTCTGAAATGATCACAATTGTCTGGATAATGTATTTATCCTGTTAATCACGCTGGTAGGGCTGGTAGGGAATTAATACATAAAAGAACACATAGTCAAATAGTGCATCATGACTATGTCTAAATGCAGTGGTTCTCAAACTCGGTCCTCGGGACCCCACACAGTTCACATTTCCCAGGCCACCCGACAGGTGCACTTATTATTGACTGACACATTTTAAAAGATCCACAGGTGGAGCTAATTATTTCACTTGATTCTGTGAGGAGACCTTCAAAACATGCGCTGTGTGGGGGTCCTGAGGACCGACTTTGAGAACCAGTGTCTTAATGTAATGTGTTCGGCAAAATATGGGTAATTAGGAAACTGTCAATCATGTATGGAATTTTAATTTTAATTCAAATTTCGCAGTCTTCCAAATAACAGATATGGCTGCTCTCAGCGTTTCTGCCAGCATGCCATGGCAAGGGTTTTGGTGCACCACTTTTGTTGTGGGCTCAGGTGCGCTGATGTGCGTGGATGCTTGCCATACAATATCCATGCAATACTTATCGCCACCGCTGGATGGCTAATGCTCCACCAGTTTAACAGTGGATTGATATACAGATGTAACAATGCTATTCGTGAAGATTGGGATGCACTTACGTATGCGGCGCGCTTATGTATGAGACGCGCTTACGTATGAAACGCTTGTGCGCCTCATTCCCTGAACATTGCTGCGGCTCCAACTGTACTGTACAATGCAAGCGGGGGCAAATGGGCCGTGTAGTGTCCCCTAGGCAAATAGTAACAGTGGCCTGCAGTTCACATAGCCGATGCTGGATATTGTGAACACAAAACCCCGGACCGTCTCATTCTCGGCGAACGGCATTCCGGTTCCATCTTTACATAGACTCATAAGTAGTGGCTGCTATCACCAGATGGTGTAGGCTAGTGGATAATTGCACCGCTCTATGGGCCTTATTTTGGTTCATTCTTTCTGACAAAATCCTTCTTAGATGGGCAAAACCATGTGCACTGCAGGTGGAGCAGATGTAACATGTGCAGAGAGAATTAGATTTGGGTGGGGTTTTACTTCAAAGTGAGATCTATATTGCAGTGTAAAAATAAAGCAGTCAGTATTTTCCCTGCACAGAAACAAAATTACTCACCCAAATCTAATTCACTCTGCACATGTTACATCTGCCCCCCCTGCAGTGCACATGGTTTTGTCCATCTAAGAAGGATTTTGTCAGAAAGAATGAACCAAAATAAGGCCCTATGCGCTGGATGTTTACAGTGTCATTTATTTAATTATTTTTTAATTGAAACATTTATGAAATTTATATTTAATAAAGCTTGGCACACATAAAAAACAGCGCTTCAGACACAATTGTCCCATTCTCTATTTGTGGTACAGTAGACTGCTCTTTTGACAAAAGAGGTTGGCGTGAATGCAAAGGAAGTGCCAATACAACATTCAGTCATTGTGGCTGGGGGAAGGCTTTACGGTATACAGTACATTATAGAAGATAAAGCATGAGCACTGCTCAGCACATGGAGATGCATGGAAAGCTTCACAGGAAATCAGGATTTTTTGTCTGTGCCTAGTTATATTAAATATACCTTACCTCAATGTGTTAAGAAAAAAAAAAAAAATCAAATTCGGGTCTACAACATACAGAGTGGTGCGCTTTTCCACTAGCCTAGTACAGTTGGTGATAGGGACCAGTGCTCCTGAGTATACAGTATGTAAACAGTGCTCCCATTCAGATGCAGCCGTAATTAAAATGAGATGCATGTCATCATACAGTAGGTGCCGATTTATGTTTTTGCTGGTGGGTGCTCAAGCCAAAAATATAGGGGAGTGACTTCATGGGAAAGGGGCGTGGCCACAAAATAATTAAGATTTTAATTACGCAGTACAGTTGTCTCCAATATTCAAATTATGGCAACAGTGCCAAATACATAAATGCCCACACAGTGCAGGTTCAAAAATTCTCCCCACAGTGCCGAATACATAAATGCTCCCACAGTGCAGGTATATAAATGCCCACACAGTACCTGTGCCTGCGACGAGGGAGTGCAGTGGGACACGGGCGAGTGGGCCCCTGCTGAGCGGATCCTCAAGCACCCACAGAATCGGCACCTATGCATGTCATTCCTGCTGTAGTGTACTGTATATCTGTGGATCCTATACCTATGCTACAGGTACTGTACTGTAGCTTCATACTGTACTGTACAGTAGGTTAGGTTATCTTTCATGATGCATCCTACCGGAGCACCGTTTGCTGGGAATGGGACGCACTAGTGCCTTACAAGCACTCCATATTCTCAGCAAAGTATTATATTGTACGGTAAATATATTGTACATTCAGTATTCGCTCACTTGGCCCATAGCCAGTTATACAATAGAGTAGCGGTTCTCAAACTGTGGGTCCTGACCCCAAAGTGGGTCCCGGCCTTCTCAGCATGGGGTCACGACTGCATGCGGCTGACCATCAGGCTGATGACTTTTCTAATCTCAGTCAGTGATTCAAGGAGTCTGTTATTAAGCAGTTGAATTGTTTGTTATTTTAGACTCCTTCTATCATGTTGTGCCTCCACAATGCTGCCTGATGACCTCACATGTGTGGGGACCATTCTGCAGTAACTTGCTGGGGTCCTATAATTATTTTCTTGTCTGATGGGGTCCCAGAGCTAAATAGTTTGAGGACTCCTGCAATAGAGTAATGGGATACACATCCATGCAATTGTATTTTGGTAATAAAAGTGTCTATCTAACTTACTGAACAGTACAGTAATGTACAGTAGCAAAGTAGTTCCTGCTCTACAGAGCATTTCAATATTCACTTCACACGCATGCTATACAGTAGCTTTGCATTACACATCTCACACATGCGCAGTGGAGATTCTAAAAAGTGACATCTGGTGGATGATCGCTGGTATTGCACTCATCCGGTAAAGCCATTCGCCAAGCTGTGATACTTATTGTGCTGCCTTGCGACTAGGTGCGCTGTGGTGGGTTGGCATGACAAACGCCATAGGCAGGCTAGACGAGAGCGGCTCCATCTGTAGTTCCTGGTAGGATAGCTTATGCTGATACACTGCGCATCAGCAATGGTCTAAGGGACCGTGTGATGAGATGATGGAATAGATCCTGTGACTTGGGGTCCCACTGGGTATCTGCTGTCCACCCGTATGCCACCAACAGTAAATGGGTGGATAAGTGTGCACTCGGCGCAACATCATCTTAGCAGTGGCACTTCCCGCCAGGGCCAGTGCAAGGCACCAGAGCACCCCAGGCAAGTCGGGGTGGGGGCGCCCTGGTGTCTGCCGCCCGGGTACCTGTCCTGCGGCGCTGTAAAGCTGGCGGCGGCGGCAGCGGGGGGTCCCTGCAGACAATAAGAAATAACGAGCGCTATCTGCCGGGCTATGCGGAAGCACTTCTGTTTTGGAAACACTGGCCGCATGGCACACGCTGATTGGCTGAATCTCAGCCAATCAGCGTGCGGCCAGTGTTTCCAAAACAGAAGCGCTTCCACATAGCCTGGCGGATAGCGCTCGTTATTTCTTATTGACTGCAGGGACCCCCCGCTGCCGCCTCCAGCTTTTACGCACATATACGCCGCAGGACAGGTACCCGGGCGGCAAGGGGGGGGGGCGAAATACCGCCCTCCAGTGGCCGACGCCCTAGGCAAATGCCTAGATTTGCCTAGTGGTGGTGCCGGCCCTGCTTCCCGCAGACCCCGCCAGTGCTGGCTCCAACAAGCCGCTGTGGGGTCTGCAGGACAATGTAGCCATGTTAACGTTTGCTGTGATTTGGCATGCTGCGCCGGCCTGTGACTATTTGTAAATGGTGATCTCTCCATTAATTTCTAATGGTACAATCACTGCTTGTGAATAGTCACAGCATGCCAGATGGCAGCAAATATTAACATTGTATAGGTCAGATAAAACACATAAAAAAAACCCCTGAAAACTGTAAATAAAACATTTTACATTTATTATTTCAATATAATCATATAACTGCTGCTGCAACATGTTCACGTACAGTAACCAAGCTCACCAGCAGCAGCCAGCAGGATTGCCTTTTTCCTCACTGTGTCCCAGCCCCAGGCACTCAGCTGGCAGCGCGGGCGGATGACCTTCCATTCTGATCCAGAGCCTGTCCAGCAGGCTTCTACTTTTCTCCCCGCCTTGCTTCTCCCTCACTGTGCTCCCCTTGCTGTGCAACCCGCCCAGATTCTCCCTCACTGTGCTCCCCGCCCGGCTTCTCCCTCACTGCGCTACCCTCACTGCGCAACCCGCCAGGCTTCTCCCTCACTGCGCTACCCTCACTGCGCAACCCGCCAGGCTTCTCCCTCTCTGCGCTACCCACCTGGCTTCTCCCTCACTGCACTACCCACCAGGCTTCTCCCTCACTGCTCTACGCGCCCGGCTTCTCCTTCACTACGCTACCCCCATGACCCCCACCCCCCGCACGACTCCTCACCCTCACAATGATGGCGCGCACATGCAGGCGGCCGCCGTGGCTCATTAATAAAACTACAGGCTGGTGCAGGGAATTGCTTGCTGTCCATGGGGCCCCCCCAGCCGCCGGGCCCGATAGCAGCTGCACCCCCATCACCCTCGGTAGTTCCGCCACTGGGTATATGTATCTCAAGAGGATGAGTAAATCATAAAAAAACTGTTAAAACACTTGTAAAACAGTAGTGGCAGATGATATATACCAATCATTGTGTCTATAAAATGCATTGATAATGTCTAATATTGAACTACAGTATTCCACAGTAGTATTACAGTTATTCACATTTTTGAGGAAGTGATATATCCCTAAAGGCAAGAAAGTAATGGTATGTACACAGGGTGTGATTTTGGCAAAAATTTTGACTATAAAGTCAAAACAGGATAGAAAGACTGCAGAGGAAAGCTTAGTCTGACCAAATGCAGCATAAACTCACCAGGTTGATGCAGGAATTCTTAGCTGGCCAAGCTGGGGCTGATGGGCGTGACGTTCTTACTTGAGAGGGGCGGGCGGTCTATTTGCATGGTAGTAGTCCATTGGTCACTGGAGATTAGGAGGAGACTGAAGAGGTTAACTGGTATTCTTCTGGAAGTTTCGGCCTCTTTTGCTTGAAGAAATTGAAGAGTGAAGACTCTGGGTATCTGCAAGGAAAAGGCGGTATTAGTATCATTTCATTTAAAATAAAAAAGGGAATATTTCTATCCTATCTCTCTATTTCTTCCTATTCTTCCTCTACACATTCTTTAAGCTATATTTCCCTGTCTCTTTCTAACTTTAAGCCCCCTTTGTCCTACACTTGCTATGGATAGGCCCACTCGCTCTGCAGGGACCCCAGCCAGATATGCTGATGGTGGGGGCCTGCAGAGCAAGCCTAGGACCAGGGCACGGGCCCCCAGTCGGGGGGTTCAACGTGGGGGGTCCCCCTCACCTAGGAGGGGGCCCGCCCAGCGTGGTGCAGGCCATTCAGCGGGGGGCCGGAGCATCAGGGGGTCCGCGGGTGGCCCAGAACGCATGAGTGGGGCAGCGGGGGGCGCCCCTAGGACCAGGGCACGGGCGGCATCTGTGGGTACGGTGGCCTCGCCGCCCGGCGCCTCCGCTCCGGGCGGTGACTCGGCCGCAGCAGCGCGTGGAGGCCGGGGGAGGGCGAGAGCTGCAGCTCCATCCTCCGGCGGTGCGCAGGCGGCTGGCGCGGCTAGGCCGCGAGCGGCCACGATGGATGCTCCCGTCGCGGCCAATGACACGGGCGCGGGTAGTGACGCGGCGGCCGGGGTGAGCTCGCGTGCTCGCCGCGCGGCTCCCCGGCGGGGGCACAGGATTGCTGCGGCCGGTACGGCCGCAGCCACGTTGTTGGCGGTTGCCGCAGATGAGGCGGCGGGGATGGGATCCCGCCCCCGTCGGCCGCCAAAAAATCAAAGTATAGGCCAAAAGCGGGTCAGCGGCCGCCATAGAAATCCAGCTAGGGCTGGTAATGGCGGACGCAATAAGGCCCTTAGGAGGGGAGAATTGCAGCATAGTGCCCCCTGCAGAGGAGACCAGAGGCACAATAATGCTGCACAGCAGGCAGCAGTGCCATCTGGTGGCCAGCACAGGGCCCAGCTAGATGATGCACAGGTTATGAGGCAATTAAGGGAGAGGCTCTCCGATAGGGAGCTAGCCTTGCTGGGCCTCACAGAGCAAGGTGAGGGATCTTTAGGGGGCAGTGTGGCCTCAGGGGACTCTATTGTAACTGAGGACAGTGGATCGGACTCCTCCTCAGTAAATGGGGAGTTAACGTCCATGGCGCCGTTAGTGGGAGCGGGTGGAATTGCTAACGCAAGGGCCCGCCGGAGAGAACTAAGGCGGTTGAGCAGAGAGCGGGCAGCTATCGAAGGGGAGGTGGCCAGGCTCTCCTCCGCAGTGCAACCCAATCGTTCTTTCGCAGATGTGGTTAGGGGCGTCAGGCCGGCAGACGGCACGGTGAGCATTAATGCCTCGGCGCTGTCGTCAATCTGCGCTGCCGTAGTGTCCGCGGTCGCCCCCATGTTAACCACCGGTCCAGGTGGGCATGGGGGTTCAGCGGTCGATGCCTCATTGGCAACGGTGTCCGACGCTATAGCCAGGGCCATTGGGCCCTCCTTAAGAGGGACCACGGATGCAAGGGAGAGCCTACCCGGAGTAAGGGTGGCAGAGCAGGAATCTGTGTCACAAGGAGATATTTATGTACCTCTGTTAGCAGGTTCAACAGCGACTACTGCAGGCATGGATGCGGCCGGGACATCGACTCGGAGGTCTGGGAGAGCAGCTGTGGAAGCGCAGCAGCACGGCTCAGGTGAGTCCACAAGTGACCCTGATTGGGACAGTGGGGAAGACACTGGCACTCAGGGGGATAGTTCGGGTAGCACATCCTCTGGTTCCAGGTCCAGGAAGCATAGTAAGTCCAGGAAGTCTCGTAAGAGGAAGCGCAGGGATAGGGATTCTGATTCATCCTTGGCGTCAACATCGTCCGAGGAAAATTCATCCTCGGACGGTGGGGTGCGTCACGCTAAGCGGAGAAGACGTAGGCCACATCGTTCACCTAGTTCGGGTTCGTCCAACGTATCCGTCGAATCCGACACGGTGCAATGTGCCAACACAGCGGTTAAGAGGGGCCTACGCCCCCGGGCTAGGGACCGCATTAGAAAAGGCCGCTACGTCGACATATTTGCGCTCACTAGCAAAGACAGGAGAGCGCTCCTGGCCGCACGTAAAAAAGGCACAGCAAGCGAAGAGGCGTTTCGGTCTTACGGCAACTGGGTAAAAGGCATTCTGATATTCGCTGCCTGTTACCTGGAAACCCATCCGGACGAGTACGTTAATTTGGTGCGTTATCAGTTTTTAATTCACAAACTATACTCGTCTTATATGGGTACTGCCTGGAGGACTTACGACGAAGAATTTCGTCGTAAGCAACACGGCAAGGAGGTGTTCGATTTCGGGAAAAAGGACGTCGAATTATACGTCGAAGTCACCGAATCGGCAACGCCAATGCGGGCAGCGGAGAACAGGGGGTGGTTCAGACAGGGGGGTAGTCGACCCGGGAATGTTAGAGGGAACTCCACTAAGCCTGGCCACGGTAAGTGTTTCTCCTTCAACAATGGCCAGTGTACGTTGGGGGGGAAATGTCGTTTCCGACACTTGTGCATTAGGTGCGGGGGAACGCACCCCATCAAAGACTGTTCTAAACCACCAACAGGGGGGACCCCCGGGGGGCCCAACTCGGCTAGGCAAAGTCGCGGTCCAGCGGCACCTGCCGTTGGGTAAAGCCCCTACGCCGGTAACGCTTGACAGGATGCTCCCATGGTTGGCTCGTTACCCCGATAGACAATCGGCAGAATTTTTGCAGTCAGGTTTTACAAAAGGTTTTTCCTTACCTGTTTCAGGCACAGTGGCGGCTGGTGCCAGGGGTAATTTGAAGTCAGCCAGGGAGCACCCTGATGTCATCAGGCGTAAGATTAACGCAGAGGTGGCCCTGGGACGTATGGCAGGTCCTTTCAGTGATCCTCCTGTGGCAGGCTTGATATTATCCCCCGTGGGGGTAGTTCCTAAGAGAGTCCCGGGAGAATTCAGGCTTATTCAGCATCTGTCTTGCCCACGAGGGTCCTCGGTGAATGACGCAAGGATTTATGTACAGTGCAATATGCCCTATTTGGGGAAGCGCTGTCCATGGTCATGGAGATTGGCAGAGGGGCCTTGATGTGCAAGCTAGATGTTGAGTCCGCTTTTAGGCTGTTGCCGTTGGATCCATCTTCCTTTAAGTACATGGGTTTTAGGCTGGAGGGTGGATTTTATATCGACAAATGTTTGCCCATGGGTTGTTCCATATCCTGCGCCTACTTTGAGCGTTTTAGTACATTCCTGCAGTGGTGCCTGCGGGAGTGTACTGGGTCTCCGTACATAACACACTACCTCGATGATTTCCTGTTTGTGGGCCCCCCCGGTTCCGCTGAGTGCGCAGGGCTCCTAGAGTCGGCGCTTCGCCTGTTCAGGGAGTTCGGGGTTCCGGTGGCGGCGGATAAAACGGAGGGGCCCGTAACCAGGTTAGCCTACCTCGGGATTGAAATAGATTCAGAGGAGGGGCTGTGTAGGCTCCCCGCGGATAAGGTTCAGCGGTTGCATAGCGAAATTATTTGCGCTTTGGGGGCGGTCAAAATAACCTTGAGGCAGGCTCAGTCACTCTTGGGGCTCTTCAACTTTGCGTGCAGGGTTATACCCATGGGCAAAACCTTTTGCAGGAAGCTTCAGAGGGCCACGGTCGGGATTCGCAGGCCTCACCACTTCTTACGCTTGACGGAGGAGTTAAAGGAGGACTTGCGGGTCTGGGACGTTTTCCTTTATCGCTTTAATGGAATTTGTATCTGGTTAGCACCACCGGTGTCCAATTCGGTTCTCGAATTGTTCACGGACGCGGCGGGGGCCTGCGGTTTTGGGGCCTTTTTTAATGGGCGATGGTGCGCTGAGCCGTGGCCGGAGCAATGGACCTCTACGGGGCTGGTTAAGAACTTACTATTGTTGGAGATTTTTCCAATAATGGTGGCTTTAGAACTATGGTCCAGCGAACTGCGGAATAGGGAGGTGGACTTTTGGTGTGACAACATGGGGGTGGTGCATGCGATCAATCGCCAAAAGTCCACCTCCCTGCCTGTTTTGCGCATACTGGCGCGGATAGTGTTAGCGTGCCTGGAGAACAATATTAAGTTGACCGCTAGGCACGTTCCCGGGGTAGACAACTCAGTAGCCGACGCGCTGTCCCGTTTTGACTGGCATAGATTCAGAACGCTCGCGCCAGAAGCTTGCTTAGAGGGTGAGCCATGTCCGGTTTTTCTGTGGCAGGTACCTGTGAAGGGGTGGAGGACCTGGCCCTGCGGTCCCTTGCACCAGGGACCTTGAGAGCATACCTGTCGGCATGGGAGCGATGGAACGCTTTCGTGCTGGAGCAGGGCTCTGGAGGTAAGAGCAGGCGTAAAATGATCCTCAGCTTTGTTTGGAAGTTGTATTCCGAGGGGAGGTCTAGGAGTTGCGTCGGTCGCACCCTCGCCGGAATTTCATTCTTCCTGCGCCTCAATGGACATAGGGACATCACCAAGTCCTTTGTCCTGTCGAGGGTGCTTAAGGGATGGGCCAGAACAAGGCCAGTTCTGCCAGACAGGAGAAGGCCTATTGACGGCAGTCTGTTGAGGCGAATTTTGGGGTCATTAGGGGAGGTTTGCTCCTCTGGCCACGAGGTTCTCCTGTTCAGAACGGCTTTTTCAATGGCTTTCCACGGTGCCTTCAGGGTGGGGGAGCTGGTGTCGGCTTCCCGAACGGCCAGTTCACCCATGCTGTTTCGGCACATCGACGTCCGCAGCGACGGCATTTGGTGCAGGATCCAACGTTCCAAGACCGACGTAGCCGGCAGAGGCCAGTGGGTGCATCTCCGTCAGGGTAGTGATCATCGGACCTGTCCGGTGGCGGCTGCCAGGGCGTATTTGGGCTCCAGACCTTCTGCGCAGGGCGCATGGTTGATGCACTTGGACGGTTCGCCCCTTACTAGGTTTCAATTTCGGTCGGTCTTCCGGCGTTGCATCCTGCACCTGGGTCTTTCTCCGGGCGACTTTGGGACGCACTCCTTCCGCATCGGCGCGGCATCAGTCGCCGCGGCGGACGGCTTGTCCCACAGTAGCATCCGGGCACTTGGTCGGTGGAGGTCTGGTGCATTTAAACGTTACATCAGGCCTCTATAGACGAGTGCGCCCCTTTTGAGGAGTAGCCGCTCGCTCAGATGCGCCTTAGCGTCTGGGGGGCCTTGAGGAATTTTTGTTTTACCACCGGTGGTAACCTCGGCTTCTGCCGGCCGGTGGATGTTTTGCCGTTTTTGCCTCAAGTCAAACCGGGCGACCCAAACCCCCCCCCCCCCCCCCCCCCAGGGCTCCGCACCCCCCTCGCTTGCGGAGTTAGGTTAGTTTAAAAAGTGGGCCGGGTTGTCAATAATAAAATTAGTGCTTAAATAGGCCCCCTTCTTCACCAGTCCTGATTTTGATAATTCTAAATGTTAGGCTAAAATGTCACCTTAAGGGTTCCCCCCGGGATTTCCCATTTTCCATGTACGACCAGATAGCTAACTTTGTCTCTAAAATCTTGATTGCAGGCTGCAAGTTGGACCCCAGTTGCATTTGGTTTATTGGACACTCATATATTTATTGGTTGTCCATCTCGCAGGTTGCCGCGGATGTGGAGCGCTTCCCCGAGGCGCGACTCATTCGGTGGCTCGGTTTCAGAGGGATGAGGTGGGCTGCGTTGCGCAGCAAATTGCAGGAGGCAGTTGGTAGTTTCGGTTACCCCTTGTTCTTAGTGGTGCACCTGGGAGGGAATGACCTGACCCATGACTCTGGGATGAACATTCGCTTTCAGATAAAGAATGGGTTATTGGCGCTGTTGAAGGAGTGGAGTTTCTGTAGGATTATTTGGTCGGAGATAATTCCCCGTCGGATTTGGAGGGATGCTGTTAGTCCCGGTGCCATTGATCTAGTCAGAAGGAGAGTGAACTCCGTCGTCGGTCGGGCTATAGTCTCCAAGGGGGGGGTGGTCGTGAAACACGAAGCCATCTCTTTTAGGAGCGAAGCCCTTTACCGACCAGATGGAGTTCATCTCTCGGTAGTGGGGATGGACCTGTTCTTTAAGGACATCATTGATGCCTTGAGGGCGTTGGAGTGTTAGGATAGGGGTAGTGTAGGTTGGATGGTGGCGGGTCAGTTTGTAGACAAACTGATGTGGCCGGAGAACGGTGAATTGGGTTAAGCGGTATTAAGCTGTGTCTTGGCGGGAATGGCAAGACGTGGACATCACCGATCCAGGTGGGTCCACGTTTTGTCCTTAGCAGTAAGCTTGCAGTTAATGACAGACCGCTGGGAGGTGAAGCTGGTATGTTAGGGCAGGTGGCCCAATGTTTGGTGTGTAAGGGTGGAGTTTAGCTTCACCTTGATATGTGAATTAGGGTCAGGGGCAAAGGCAGATGGTCAACCCCTGACCTTAGGGCCGGGTGGCCCCCCTCCGTGGCATTTTGAAGGTGGAGGAGTACAGCTGACGGGGACGCTGGCAGTTGGCCGGTCCTCGCGAAAGGGGCAGTTGGCCCTTATCCTCACCGTTTATTATTTTCTTTAGTTTGTTGTTTTGAAGTATAAATTGCTAATCACCGTTCTTACCCGCCACCTTAGTTTAGAGCAGGGACGTAAATAATTAGTTAGTTGAAAATAGGCCGCCCTGCTTTAAATAAATAAGCCGTCCCTTTTAAGCCCAGCTTTGGTGTCCGTGTCTTTATTTTAGATAAGCGATGAAGCGTGGATGAATGCATTTGACTGTGTGAGGTTTAAGACTGCAGAGGAAAGCTTAGTCTGACCAAATGCAGCATAAACTCACCAGGTTGATGCAGGAATTCTTAGCTGGCCAAGCTGGGGCTGATGGGCGTGACGTTCTTACTTGAGAGGGGCGGGCGGTCTATTTGCATGGTAGTAGTCCATTGGTCACTGGAGATTAGGAGGAGACTGAAGAGGTTAACTGGTATTCTTCTGGAAGTTTCGGCCTCTTTTGCTTGAAGAAATTGCCCACCCACCCATCCCTGTTGTTAGATCGTTGGTGTTTTCTAGTTTGCGTTATGGCGGCTTATGGGGTGGCCGGAGAACGGTGAATTGGGTTAAGCGGTATTAAGCTGTGTCTTGGCGGGAATGGCAAGACGTGGACATCACCGATCCAGGTGGGTCCACGTTTTGTCCTTAGCAGTAAGCTTGCAGTTAATGACAGACCGCTGGGAGGTGAAGCTGGTATGTTAGGGCAGGTGGCCCAATGTTTGGTGTGTAAGGGTGGAGTTTAGCTTCACCTTGATATGTGAATTAGGGTCAGGGGCAAAGGCAGATGGTCAACCCCTGACCTTAGGGCCGGGTGGCCCCCCTCCGTGGCATTTTGAAGGTGGAGGAGTACAGCTGACGGGGACGCTGGCAGTTGGCCGGTCCTCGCGAAAGGGGCAGTTGGCCCTTATCCTCACCGTTTATTATTTTCTTTAGTTTGTTGTTTTGAAGTATAAATTGCTAATCACCGTTCTTACCCGCCACCTTAGTTTAGAGCAGGGACGTAAATAATTAGTTAGTTGAAAATAGGCCGCCCTGCTTTAAATAAATAAGCCGTCCCTTTTAAGCCCAGCTTTGGTGTCCGTGTCTTTATTTTAGATAAGCGATGAAGCGTGGATGAATGCATTTGACTGTGTGAGGTTTATAGGATAGTAAGTTAGCAAAAATCGCACATTGTTTAGGAAGCTTGCCTGCGGCATCAGTATTGCAAGGGAAAATAGACTGTCGTCTGTAGAATGTATTTGGCCTAGGGCAAAATAGAAGCTAGAAATAGCATAGTCAATATCGGCCATTAGCCTGAATCACACCGTGTGTATACCCCTTAACTTGTAATGAATAATTAAAGAAAAATACATCTTATCAGGAAAAGTGTTGGGTCGGTCAGTGCAATGACTGTCACCTATGGGGATGGACATTCATTTCGCCTCTCGTGGCTTGGTGACCAAGTGCCCTTTGGTAGTCATATGTCCCCTTATATACAGTAGCTGCTATATTCGATAAATTGAGGATAAAGCCCGCCTGGTTCTTTAGCAGATTAGTGGAAGCTCTAGACTGGCACAGAAGGAAAAACTTGATGGTTTGCTATTGACGATGCATTTGCAATATTGGAAGGGTCTTTCTTTCTGCCTGAGTTGTGCCGGTTTGGTTGCAGGCAACTGCTTTTTCTCTAACTAGCAATCCATGCTGAATCAGGCCCAAAGTAAGATAGACAGTGGGGAAAACCATGCTGCACTGCAGGGGGGTCAGATTTTAAATGTACAGAGTAAGTAAGATCAAATTTAGGGAGGTGTGTCCAATCCAACTTCTAAATTGCTATATAAAAATAAAGATGCCCAGTATTTGTGGGCTACATGCAAAAGCAGTCAGTATTCACCCTTCATGCAAAAAATGATGTACTTGCACCGCTTTCATTACTAAATGGTTTGTCCAGTTACTTCTTCCTTAGTGTATTCCCAAATCACAGTCAGGCCCCAAGTTATTTGACCCTTAAATCCTTTGGTTTGATGATTGGTTTGATGATTCCTACTATATTTTTAGCGCTACAGACACTTTAGCATCTATATGTAGCATAGTATATGAATGTTTTTCATCCAATAGACACAGACATGGTTCAGTATAGCTGAGGGCATATTCATGGATGTGTGACTTGCTGCGCGTGTTATACAAACAAAATTAAAGTCAAATTTAAAATGCCTGAGAAGTTAAATTATTGTCCCGCGAAAAGTATGAATTATTGTAAAACCATTTCTCCCTTGGGTGTCTTGGAGGCATAGGTGGAAAAAACAGAGGGGAAGGGCCTGATTCTGTTTCACTTGCAAAAGCAAATTCTCTCTCTAATGGACAAAACCATGTGCACTGCAGGTGGGGTAGATTTAACATGTGCAGAGAGAGTTACATGTGGGGGAGTTATTTTGTTTCTGTGCAGAGTAAATACTGGCTGCTTTAATTTTACACTGCAATATAGATATCAGTTTGAACACATCTTACCCAAATCTAACTCTCTCTGCACATGTTACATCTGCCCCACCTGCACTGCACATGGTTTTATCCATTAGAGAGAGAATTTGCTTTTGCAAATGAACCAGAATCAGGCCCGTAATCCAATTCCCGACTATTCAATTGCGGCCGTGTTCACTGCTATTGAAGGCATTTTTCACCCATAGCTTTTCACTTCTTTTGGGGCTCAATGGCATGGATGAAAAATTTCTCAAAAAGTGTAAAAAATGGCTGCAATTTAGCCCACAAAGTAGCAAAAACATGTAAATTGGCCGCTAATTCCCTATTCCAGTTGTTTTCGCCACTGCTAAAATTTTCGCCTGAGCTAAAAATTGGCCCTCCATTAAAAACAATCTGCACTAGTTAAATACACCCATGTGGTCAATATAACTCCGACCATGAAAGTTTATGTTAGGAATAGGAAATAATGTATGTGAGGATCGATGGAGGCACATTTTAGGTAATCAGAAATAGGTGGAAATTGAGGGAGCATTTTAGCAATTTTTGCAGGATTAAGTCACCAGATTTGGGTAGCCGTTTGCGAGAAGTCTTGGAGAACAGACAGGCCAGTAAAGAAGAGTTTTCATAGTGAGGGCAAGAAATAATGAGCAAGTGGATCAGGGGTTTTGTTACTTCCAGAGCGAGGAAGGCACATATTTTCCAACACAAAGAATGGTGGATTCTATCTTCATGTAGTAGGGTTTTCATATAGATTGCTTTCCTGTGTAACTCTAAATTATGGTACATAAATCTTAACACATCTGTAACAAACATTTGAAGAACAATATACTGTACACTAGCTATGCAATCACACTGGCTTACAGGCAGAGCCGGCCAAAGGCATAGACAAACTAGGCAAATGCCTATGGGCGTGCATGCCAAGCCTAGGCTCAGCTCAGCTTGATTTTGTGGGGCACCTGACTGATCTGCCAATGGGCAGGTCCCGTGCCTTCTCACCTATCCTGGCTAGAGCCTGCAGCATGCTCGGTTTTTGTGAAGGGGCACGGCAATCCCAATATCAACAGCCAAACAACGTGACCCTACTTGGCGACCTATCCACCATAATCATAGCTAGAAATGCAATGCACGTATGTAATGTCTCCCCCCCCCCCCTTACCCCTGTTTGATGCTGCACTGTAATCCACAAAAAATTCCTAGTGTGCGCAAGCATACTGTACATGGCCAATAAAGTTGATTATATTCTATTCCATTCCAAAGGGTGTGTGATTAGGCCACAATCCAACGTTGCCTGACCCTTGGTGGCCTATGTGTAGTCCTGCCTGCTTCCTTTGTTTCAGAGATTTGTTTTCCCTTTTGTTTAAAGTGGCGACGGGGCACAACACTCCAACTTGCCTTAGGGCAACTGAAATAAACTTGCACCTCTGTCAGAAAAGAAATGTGACTGCCAATTTATTGCAAACAATGGTGATGATGGCAAGGGAATTGGTGCCCCCATACTTAAAATATGGACAGTGCGCACAAAGGTGCGCATCAAAAATTTAGGGGCAAGACTTCATGTGAAAGGGGTGTGGTCAAATAATAGTACCTATATACATTACACCACACAGTAGTTTCTGTCATTTAAATTACACCAGACAGTGCTACTTGTACACAGTGCCAGGTAAAGCTCCTTAGACACACTGTGCAAATAAGAGCACCTTAAACCCATTGCGCCAGGTATAGGTAAACACACTGTGCCAAGTGCTCCTGTGGGAACACAGTGTCAGCCATGTCCTCCCCCATGTCAGTTATGTCCCCCTTCCCCCCAATGTCAGTCATGTCCCCCTCCCCATCAGTGTCAGCCATGCCCCCCCATGTTAACCATGTCCTCCTTGGGTCACATACCAGCGCACATTGCTGCTTCCCAACTCTCCCTGTTACCACCAGTGAACACACGTCTCCTCAGTGTTGTACGGTGTTGTACCCCAGCCAGCAGATCCTCAGCCTGCTGAGCAGTGCGCCGGGTCTAGTTCACAAAGTGGGAGCGTGCATCAGCACAGTACTCCTCCTCTGTGTCCTACACTTAAGCTGGCCATACATCAGAAAGATCGATCTTAAGATCGATTGCGCTCATGATTGTGTACAATTTCCCTTGAAATCCCCGGCAGTCCTTGGTGGTTTTTGGACACACAATCTACACACAATCGATCATACAATCAATCATACAATCCATCTACTGCATGATTGTGTACACAAGATGTGCACACAATCTGCATACAATCCATCTTACAATCAGTCATACAATCCATCTGCTGATTGATTGTATGATTATGTACATAAGATGTGCACACAATCTGCATACAATCCATCTTACAATCAGTTGAGATTGTATGATTGGGTACAATATCTTTCTGATGTATGGCCACCTTAAGGGCTCTGCTCAGCAGGCTGAGGCCTGACTGATGATCTGCCAGCTGTGCAACACAGGGCAGCATGGAGAGGATGATTCTATTACAGTGAGAGGACAATGAAGTAACCAGGTTCCCCATTCAGGGCCGGACCCCGGCCGGCAATGGACTACTTTGCCTCCGGGAGTTCTGTACCTGCTGCAGAGTAGTTGTGTGCCATCTGTGCAGATGCGGTGTTTGCAAGGCAAAGCTGGCACACACATGGGGCAGTAGTCAATGCAGCCGGCGAGGGGGTTAAACGGTGGGGATTGCTGAAAACAGTCAACCCTCGCTGTTTAACCCCTGTGCTGGCAGATGACTGCAAGGATTATAGCACCGCAGCCCCCGCCACCGCGGGGGGGCGCTGTGCATGTGGGGGCGCCGGGGGCTGCGGTGCTATAGTTACCCCCCCCAATCCCCCGCAGACTTACGTATCTTGCTGGTCCCGGCGGCTCCGTTCTTCTGATGAGGACCACAACAAAATGGTCGCCCCCATATAGCAAACAGTTCTCTGAAACTGTCTGCTGTACGGGGGCGGCCATTTTGTGGTGGTCCTCAGCAGATGAAGGGACGGAGCCGGCGGGACCAGCGCGATAGGTAAGACTGCGGGGGAGGGGGTTAGCATAGGCGGCGGGGCGGCGGGGCGGGGGTGCTCGACGGGGCGGCGGCGGGGGGTGGGTATGGGCGCCCCCCCCCCTAACGGCGGGGGGGCGCCCAAAACGTAGCTACGCCACTGCCCCAAACAGCAAGGCTCATGGCTAATGCAGGGAGACCGCTGCATTTAGCCACGAGCCTCTCTGTTTTGGCGGCTGCACACGCCATTTCCACATTGCTGCAAAAACCCAGCGACGTGGAAACGTTGTGTGCAGGGGGTCAGTTGAATACTGACCCTGCGAGCTGTGATAGTGAGCAGTCAGCACTGCTTGCTGTCACAGCTCATAAAAACCATTGAATATACCCCCTAGTTACGTCCCTGGCTGTGGCGTACACATCCTAGGTCCAGTTGTTCTCATTACAGTCACAATTATAGTGATCAAAGTTTGTAGGACAAATTTGGTCTTGACATATGAGAGTGAAGCTGAGTGTATTATTGACATGTTTCCAGTTACGCTGCAGTGACAATCAATACCTCTATAGTAAGTACAGGCAACCATTATGTACTGTATACATATTTGTTATTGATATTATGAAAAATAATGCAAATGCATATGCCATACCTCCCAAGTTTGGATGTCAGCAATTTGGGCCTGTAGCACTGTAAGTGCGTCTCTGTCTGAAAAGGAGTTTGGGCCATGGGTGGAGGGGGCGGACCTAGCGCTATCACCCCCATTTTCGGCATTTTGTGGGCATGCTCAGCACTCCTGGAGTGACTGGTTAGCCCCAAAGATTGCTTTCCAGCACTGTTAGATGCTTTGCAGTACAGCGATGATCAAAGGCTCTCCCAACTTTGCCCGCCACTCCTAAGACACTGTGGCCCAAGATGGGACAATTACAGGGACTTCCCACTGTAATCAGGACAGTTAGGGGTATGCATTACCACTATAACTTCTAGGACTGCAGATTAAGGTGACACATTTTTTATCATATGATTGTCATAAAGTCTAAAAAAAGATAACATTTTTAATGAGCTTGCACCTAGCAAAGGTTAGTCCTATAGTTCTTGTAATTATTCTTGTTTTTATAGCTCATTAGATCAAAGGCAGAATTTTATAGCAGTTGTGTTTATAAAGAGGCAAAAGTTTACAGAGAACATAGAATATGGCTGCAAATAACATTTACTTGGTCCAACTAGTCTACACACACACATTCTATGGTCCCTTTTTTTAACATCAATATTTTTATTGAAAACAGTTCAATAACTTTTAGGGGGGGAGGGGGTCACAGAAAGAAGAAAAGGGAAGGGGATACAAATGGGGTAGTTTGACTGCTGCGAAAGACAAAGAAAAAAAACACAGACAACTATACAAAAGGATTATGCCAAGCATACATTGTAAAGTATAGGGTATATACAGATGGAGCGCCTCTCTCTATTGCTCCGCCAGCGCCAGAATCTGGCCGATGGCGATCGCCGGCGGAGAAGCGCCCCATCTGACTGAGACATGCGCGTCTCAGTTTCCCGTCGGCGAGAGGACGGGAACTCTCTGCGTCTCCCCTTCAGGGAGATGCACAGGGTTAGGGGGGGGGCAGCAAGGCGACGGGGACCCGGGGCGACCCCCGGCGAGGTGGTGGGGACCCGGGGGGAGCCCCGTTGTAAGGCGACACGCGCGCATCTCGTGCGCATGCGTCCCCTTATTGCGGCTGGCGGGGGATGGCGGCTGGCGAATCTTCCGCCATCCCCTGCAATAGCGAGAGGCGCTCCATCTGTAGGCTTAAATGGTAACACTGTATAACATCACATAGGCCAAGTATGGTATTTAATATTAATAGAGTCTCTGGATATTTATGAAATGCATGCGGAACTCTAAGGACGATGTTGAAAGAGCAGGCAGAGTTGAAGGGGACTAAAGTTCACTCATTAAGGCTGAATTGACAGGGGTCACTATGGGAGGCTATAAGGAAATGTTGTGAACCCTCCCCGTCGGTCACATAGTCACACCAATAAGACCAGCGTACTAGTGGGGATGAAGTCGAATAAGACTAACGGATATATTCCGTTTCCATGGTGTAATTGATGCAAGTTTTTTAATAACTTTTGCTAGTCGAGGAGGTGTAGGTTGTTTCTAGCATTGAGCCAGAGCTGAGCGGGCCACCATGAGGATATGCCCTAAAACGTATCGCTTGCAAGAGGGAATAGAATCCGGATATATGTTAATTAATGCCACTGAGGGAGAAGAGGTTAATGAAGTATGTAAGACTTGATAAACTAGGTTGAATACATCTTTCCAATAATCAGTGATGAATGGGCAGGTCCAAAAAATATGGTAAATGTGGTCTATTTCTCCGCATTGCCTCCAGCTAAATTTAGCGCAGGAGGGCCAAAAGGAGTTCAGTCGGTACTTGTTTCCTAGCACGGCCACACCGATCAGAATCGCGCTCATCGGGGGTAAAATCGGGGCCATCGCGGGCATCGCGGCCGCTAAAAAAATCGGGTGCGATGGCCAGACGCGATGCCCGCGATTTCCCCATAGAGAACAATGTTAAATGCCTCAATTTACCCGCGATGACCACGATTTCCCATAGGAAACAATGTGAAATGGCTCAATTTAGCCAAATTATCATAGGGAACAATGGTAAATGGCCCCAAAACACCCCTGAACATTGAAATGTCCCCCCAAAAGTTATTGACGCCACCCCGCCATCAACGTGAACCCAAAGCGTGGCGAGCGCAGCGAGCCCGCAAGGGGCGGCGGTACGCGTCCTCCGACCTTTTCATGCCCTACTATCCACTAGGGCGTGGAGTGAGAATAGAATAGTGTGGCGAGCCCGAAGCGTGGCGAGCGCAGCGAGCCCCGCGAGGGGACGCGGATACCTTCACAGTTATACGCCTCCCCTCGCGGGCTTCCCAGGTGTCCATGGCGACGCGGACACCTGGGAAGCCCGCGAAGGGACGCGTTTACCTGTGAAGGTATCCGCGTCCCCTCGCGGGGCTCGCTGCGCTCGCCACGCTTCGGGCTCGGTGGCTCGCTGCGCTCTCCACACTATTCTATTCTCACTCCACGCCCTAGTGGATAGTAGGGCATGAAAAGGTCGGAGGACGCGTACCGCCGCCCCTCGCGGGCTCGCTGCGCTCGCCACGCTTCGGGTTCACGTTGATGGCGGGGTGGCGTCAACTACTTTTGGGGGGACATTTCAATGTTCAGGGGTCTTTTTGGCCCATTTACTATTGTTCCTATGCTGATTTGGGTAAATTGATCCATTTAACATTGTTTCCTATGGGAAATCGTGGTCATCGCGGGTAAATTGAGGCATTTAACATTGTTCCCTATGGGGAAATCGGGGGCATCGCGTCTGGACCATTTAAGCATTTTTAGCTGCACACGACGCGACCGACTCGATTTTTCAATGCATTTCAATGGAAAAATCGGGGGCATCGCGTCGGTCGCGTCGCAGGCCACTCAAATTACCCCCGATGGCCAAGATATGTGGCCGTGCTAGGAAACAAGTACCGTTCAGTCTATCTGGAGTGAGATTCAACATGTGAATCCGTTTAACATGCATTTCAGTATGATTCAAACAGCGTGACATGGAGTGGGAGGAGAGAAATATTTTGCTCCATTGGGCCTCTGAGAGTTTCAGACCTAGGTCAGCCTCCCACTTTTTCTGGGCGTTAGATTTAAGAATAGCAGGCAAGTCTAGGAGTGTTTTGTACCAAAATGTGATGTCCCCTCTAAAGTACAATTGAGTGAGGCGAGAGAAGATTTGTGGAGTGGGGGCACTGAGCGGTGCAGTCTTGCGGGGGATACCGTTCCACCAATGATTTATTTGGAGGTAATGAAAAACTTCACCCTGGGAGGGAGTATTTAAGTTGAATTTGGGGGAACGTTAATAGACAATGGGCATCTAAGATATCGCCTAAAGTAGACACTCCGGAGGTAATACAGAGAGAAAGACGTAGATTCTGTATCATTTTGGATAATGTCTTCAAAGAAATATGTGGAAATTGCTGTGTAGGGCATGAAAGTTTAATAACTAAAGAGTCCCATACTGAGAGGGAGGCTTGGGTAGAGGGAAGGAGATTATGTGATTTGTGTCTGAGAAATTTAGGTGTTCTAAAGAGGTCCTCCACCGGAAACGGGGCACAATACCTCTCCGGGCATACCCACCTCGTGGTGGAGTTCGTGTCGAAAAATAATTTTATCTGGGTTAATTGGCAGGCATCATGGTAAAGGTTAAAATCTGGGAGAGTCAGGCCACCTTTGGCTTTAAGGAGGATCAACCTAGACCGGGCCAGTTTAGGGGACCAGAGGGCCAGATATATTTGAGCAAGAGTGAAGTACACGCAGCAAGCTCTTTCTTCGGAAAGGCATAAGGGATGGTGTGGAATAAATATATTAATTTGGGGAGCAGGGACATTTTGAAGGCTGCCATTCGGCCTAACCAGGAAATGTCGAAAGTTAGCCAGGATTTGGTAAAGTCCATTAGGGAACTAAGGAGGGGAGGATGGTTAACATCGAAAACTTTCCTGGTGTCAGCGGGGATATTTATGCCCAGGTATCGAATAGATGTAGATTGCCAGGTATAGGGAAATTTAATTTATAATGTCAGCATGGAGCTAGCGAGGTTAATAGGGAGGACGTCGGTTTTTGTGGTGTTGAGTTTATAGTAGGATGCTTTACTAAATAGGTCGAGGGTATCATGGAGGTGGGGGAGGGTTGTTATAGGGTCAGAGACAAAGAGGAGGACATCGACTGCAGAAAGACTCCGCTTATGTGTAGAGGGATCGACCCGCATTTGAGGAAAAAGAGGGTCTTGATGTATTTTAGAAGCTAGGGGATGGACAACACAAAAATCAGAGGGAAAGGGGGCAACCCTGCCGAGTGCCATTTGAGATAGAAAAGGAATCAGAGAGAAAACCATTGCAGAACACTCGGGCCGAATATCCAATCTTTAAAACCGAATTTGGAGAGTAATGCGCACATATAGTCCCAGTTTAGCTGATCAAAGGCCTTCTCTGCATCTAGTGACAGCAGGAGAAGACCTTGTAATCCTGTAGAAAGTCAATCAGGTCAAACAGTCTGCATGTGTTGTCTGATGACTGTCTCACAGGGACAAAGCCGTTGAGTAGATCGATAGGGCGGTAATTATGGCAATAAGCCGGGTCTTTTATGGGTTTAGGGAGGATTACAATCAGTGCCTCTAGCATTTCCCCGGGGGTTGAACCCGAGGAAGAGATAGCGTTAAAAAGGTCTGTTAAAAAAGGGGTGAGAGTGTCATGGAAAGTAACATAAAAATCATTGATATACCCATCGGGTCCAGGGGCTTTACCATGTCGAAGGGACTTAATTGGGTTTTCAACTTCATGGGGAGTCCAAGGGGCATTTAGGGCTTCTAGGTGATTGTAGGAAAAAAGAAGAATAGGGGCTGCGCTTTGCAAAATAGTACAAAATTTATTAAAACATATAAATAAAATCAAAACTTTTCACATAACAATCAAATATGCTGGGTGGCCACTTAGACATACAAGACAGACACACATGTAACAATTAATGCTCTTTCTTTTTTCAACTTTGTTAGTATGGATGGTATCTCAATCTATCTTGTTAGTCCATTAGTATGATGTTAAGTCACTTCCACACTTTGTTTAGAGATTAAATGTCCCCCACTTATGTGCACATGTATTGGTGGGTTGAAACTCACATTTGCGATATTTGGGTTGCTGACACGTGGGGATCCGGCTCTGATGCCTGGGAGTTGTAGCGACCAATACTTCAGCAGTTCACTGCGGTCCTTTATGCGATGTACGTCTCCCCTCAGGCTTGTCTCCAGTAGCCACCAGATGTCCCTGTCGCCCTCTACGCGTTTCTTCGCCTTCAAACGTCAGCGGCTTCCTCAGGAGGTGTATTCTAGGTGATTGGTGCATGGTTCCTTTTTTTGTTGTGTCTATAAACCTGTCTGTAGATTTGGAGGAAACCCACTCACGGCGAGAATATACAAACTCCACACAGTTATGGGGCATACACACAGGGCAACTTCAGCCCTGTGCTAAGCGATGTAGGTGCAATGCACCAGCAATGTGTGCTGAGCGATTGGTGCGGACCAGTGTTCTCTGCTGAGAACTGGCAATCTAACTAGATTTATACTGCATGCAAGCAGGGAATGGGACGCCGTCACTTGGGGGTAAATACGCGGAGCGTTCTATGCTTAATTTCTAAGCGACCTAGTCATATCACTTAGACATAGGGCAGAAATCACCCCATTAGGGCAATGGTGGAAATAAAACCATGACCTGAGTACTATGAAGCAGTAATGCTAACCATTGCACCATCCACGCAGAATCTAGCTACAGTATCTTCTAGACACATACACAGAATAAAAAGGCACAATCTTGCATTTCGACATACAGGTAATTACACGACTTTATTTTACATTTATTGGAATCACATCTAGTTTATTACTGTTGTGGGCATAGTGCCACTATGTGGGCATAGTGGCACAGAAAAAATTGTACTGACCATGATTCCTTTCCCTACCTCATCCGCCTCTCCTCCTGTCTATCTTTACATATTAAAAAAAATGTAGACTTTGCACTTTGACTCTTTTCTATCGTTGAATCAGTAAACAAAAAGAGTTTTCAGAAATAACAAAACTATGGGCGATATGTAATAGGGTGCGATTTTTGGACTAGTCCAAAAATCGCACAAAATCGCACCTTTCCAAATCGCATTTTTGCCGCAAATTCGCATATGTAATGAGATGCGAATTTGCAGCAAAAAAGTGCGATATGGTGCGATTTCGGGCGCTTTTTTAGTCCTGAAAATGTGCGATTTTCAGTCATGAAAATCGGCACATTTTCAGTACTGTGCGCTGTGTTGTAAAAAAAAAAAAGAAAAAAAACGGCGTGCGGTCCCCCCCCTAAGCATAACCAGCCCCGGGCTCAAAAAGCCGGTGCTGGTATCATAAAATCAAAGCAACAATCAAGTTGGGGTTCCCTGGATTTTATAAAACCAGCACCAGGCTCAAGGTCCGGCGCTGGTTCCCAAAATACGGGGGACAAAATGACTAGGGGTCCCCCGTATTTTAAGAACCAGCACCGGACACAACCAGCCAGCAGGGTAATGCCACAGCCGGGGGAAACTTATTATATAAGCTCCCGCGGCCAAAGCATTAACCCCCTGGCTGGTCAGCATGGGCAGGGGTCCTGGGAAAGTGGGGACCCCCCCAATGAAGGGGTCCCCCCCCCTCCAGGACTTACCAGCCCATGCTGATAGTCCGGGGCTGTCCCCGATGCCCCTGGCCGGTGGGCATCGGTCTGATGACTTGTGTAAAAAAAAGAATTAAAACTATTGTTTTACACTGGCGAACTATGAGTCCCAGCAAGCCTACCCCGCATGCTGGGACTTGGGGAACCACAAGTCCCAGCATGCGGGTCATTAAAGGGCCCGCTGGCACTTGTAGTTCTGCAGTGAAAAAAATAGTGCACAAAATCACACTGACACCCTGTAAAATAAAACTTTAATACACACAAAACACACACACACTGATACTTACCTACCTTGAGCCCGTAGGTCGGTCCCTGGATCCTGGGTCCGTCCTCCGGGGCTCCAGGGCAGAAGAGTCCGGTTCCGGGGCCTTGGTCCTGGTTCCGGGGCTGGTCCTGGGGTTCCGGGGCTCCTGGGCTGCAGAATCCGGGGTCCGGGATCCGTGGTACTCCCCAGGGGTACCTAAGGAGGCAAATCCAACTCACCTGCTACCCGGCGGCGACCTCCGGTGACAGCGCTGCTCCACACTGGTACCCGGCTTGCAGGACTTTGACCGGCGCTGAGATGTTTCCTCCTCGCCGTCTCTGCACAGAATGATTTCTTGGCCAAACAGGAGCCGAGAAAGTCGGCTCCTGATTGGCCAGAAATCATTCTAACTAGAGACGCCGAGGAAGTAACATCTCTGCTCTAGATGCACTGAGATGTTACTTCCTCGGCGTCTGTATTCAGAATGATTTCTGGCCAATCAGGAGCCGACTTTCTCGGCTCCTGATTGGCCAAGAAATCATTCTGTGCAGAGACGGCGAGAGTGATTATTTGTTTAAGCCCGAGAGTGCCGCTATATTTATCCTTCTATCTTATCCCTGCATGAAGGCACCCGGCATCAGCATTACAAGGGTTACAGGAGTGCCGGTCGACGCCCGACTATATATATATATATATATATATATATATATATCGTAGCGCGGTGGTCCGGCACGGCCGCTTGCAATCACTCAGCTTGGACGGGTGCCCGCAGTCAGCATACACTGCCACATAGAACTCCAAATACTGCAGCACTCCAGTCTTGTAAAACAATCGTGAAAAATTTAATGAGCAACGTTTCAATACAAAATAGCTGTATTTTTCTCAGGCTAACAAACATGACAAACACACCAACCTTATATGTGTACAACCACGCTGACCCAGCCCGCCGGCGCGCACGCCTCGGCTGTCAGCGCTAACAGATGACGTCACACTCTGCCATAATCGGCTTTTCCAAACATTAGTGTATCAGAGGTTGCTCATGGCAACCAAGTAGGAATGTGGAAATATATATCCAAAACTTACATAATATATACATAAAAAATATATATAAAAAATGTGAAAAAAGTTAAAGAATAAAGAATAAAAAAATGCAGAATAAAAAAATACAAAACAGTACATGGCAATATGGCTAATATCGGACATATGGAATAGCTGTACACTAGTTAGTAATAAGCAGACATTAGTAAGATCCTTAGGACCACCAACAATTCTTAGATAAATGCCCCTAATCCCGCTGCTTCATTTAAGCCGCGGGGGGAAATAGTATCGAGCTGCATAATCCACTTTGCCTCACATTGCTTGAGGAGTCTACCCCTATCTCCTCCCCGGATCGATGCCACAATATGGTCTATCATGCGATATTTTTCACTTGTTAAAGAATGCCCAGCGGCAGCAAAATGCCGAGCCACAGGTTGTTGACTATTTCCAGTCGACAGAGCTGCTTTTATGGCTGACCGGTGTGCCGACATCCTCTCTTTGAAGGCACACTCGGTCTTACCAATATAACTATGCCCACACGGGCAGATTATCTGATAGACCACAAATCTTGAATTGCATGATAAAGTATGTCTAATTTTTAAAGGTTTCCCCGACTGAGGGTGGTAGAAGGTATCACCTGGGATTAAGAATTTACATGTAATGCACGTGCACCTGACACAGCCAAGAATTTTCTTACATGTATGGGCCTGATCTGCTGGTGTGTATGTTTTAACCAATGTATCCAGGGCCGATGCAGAGCAGGGACAGTGGCGCCTCTCCTGCCCGATGCCTACCTGCTTTGCATCCCCTGCTGAGCGGGTAGCGCCGGCCCTGAATGTATCTCTAATACTCCTAGATCTTTTATAACAAGGGAGTAAACGGGTGTTATTAAGCTTGAGATCAGGATCGGTTTGAATTACCGGCCAATGTTTCTTTACATTTTTTACAATTGCAGGGCTATTGTCGGTGTAATTGCTTACAAAAGGTAAATATCCTACATTGGGATTTTTCTTTTGATTGTTTCCACTAGAGGACAGTAAAACATCTCTGTCTAGTCTAGTTACTTGCTCTTTAGCTTTAAGGAGATGTTCTTTTTTATATCCCCGTTTGGTGAATTTTTCGGTACTCTTTACCTAGAAGGGCGCCCGTCGCGGGCATCGCGGGTACATTTATGTCTGGCCGCGACGCGACCGACGCGATGCCCGCGATTTTCCATTGAAACCCATGTTAAACATGGAAATCGTGTCGGTCGCGTCGCGGCCGGCCATAAATGTACCCGCGATGCCCGCGACGCGATGCTCCCGATTTCCCATAGGAATCAATGTTAAAAGGCGCGATGGACCCGATTTTACTGTTAAATGGCTCAATGCACCCGATTTGGCCATAGAAATCAATGTTAAATGGGCCACAGAGCCCATTAACCCTTAAATGTCCCCCCCAATTTTTAACACCACCCCACGATCCACGCGAACCCGAAGCGTGGCGAGCGCAGCGAGCCCGCGAGGGGCGGCGGTACGCGTCCTCCGACCTTTTCATGCCCTACTATCCACTAGGGCGTGGAGTGAGAATATAATAGTGTGGCGAGCGCAGCGAGCCACCGAGCCCGAAGCGTGGCGAGCGCAGCGAGCCCCGCGAGGGGACGTGGATACCTTCACAGTTATACGCGTCCCCTCGCGGGCTTCACAGGTGTCCGTGGCGACGCCGACACCTGTGAAGCCCGCGAGGGGACGCGTCTACCTGTGAAGGTATCCGCGTCCCCTCGCGGGGCTCGCTGCGCTCGCCACGCTTCGGGCTCGGTGGCTCGCTGCGCTCGCCACACTATTATATTCTCACTCCACGCCCTAGTGGATAGTAGGGCATGAAAAGGTCGGAGGACGCGTACCGCCGCCCCTCGCGGGCTCGCTGCGCTCGCCACGCTTCGGGTTCGCGTGGATCGTGGGGTGGCGTTAAAAATTGGGGGGGGACATTTAAGGGTTAATTGTGGTTATTTGGGCTCTGTGGCCCATTTAACATTGATTCCTAGGGCCAAATCGGGTCCATTGAGGCATTTAACAGTCAAATCGCGGTCAATCAGCCTTTTTAACATTGTTCCCTATGGGAAAATCGCGGTTATCGCGGTCATCGCGGGCATCGCGGCCATCCAGATTTACCCGCGATGCCCGCGATGACCGCGATTTTTACCCCCGACGACCGCGATTTCAATCGCTGGCGCCCTTCTAGGTAAAGAGTACCAATTTTTCTACCATCATATTCATTTGTTCTTCAGCTTTGATTGCATCAGAATTGATGCGTTTAACTCTCATTAATTGGGACCTTGGAAGACCTTGTATAGTTCCTCTGGGATGACAACTCGAGGCATGCAAAACATTGTTTCTATCTGTTTTTTTTTTTAGAAAAGGCTAGTGTGTATCAAGCCATTTTCAATATCGATCTTTACATCTAGAAAAGTGATACTCTTGTTACTCATATCGTACGTGAATTTTATGGGGCTCGGGCCATCATTATGTGTATCAATCACGTTCTTGAGGATCTCAGGGGGACCCCTCCAAATAATGAACAGATCGTCGATATAACGGACATAGAATAAAATCCTGTCCGCTATATCGATGTTGGAGAAGAATACCTCTTGTTCTATTTTGAACATAAAGATGTTCGCAAATGAGGGAGACACCGCCGCCCCTATTGCACACCCAATCTTCTGTAAATAGAATATGTCCTTGTAGACAAAAACATTTCTAGTGAGAACCAGTCTCAATAATTGGAGTACAAGTTCCACAGCAGGTCCATCATAATTAGAGTTATTTGTTAGGAAATCTTTAATGGCTGACAGTCCATCTTCGTGGGGTATAGCAGTATACAAACTGCTCACATCGACTGTACACAGCCCGATCTCTCCTTCCAATTTAGGTAAAAGGCGCAGTCTGTTTAGCAACGATGTTGTGTCCAATAAATATCTAGGTTGTTCCCGAATATACGGCTGTAAGATGCTATCAACATACACTGAAATTCTCTGGTACAGTGAGTCTCGGGCAGACACAATGGGTCTGCCCGGAGGATCCACCAGCGATTTATGTATTTTTGGGATACAATAAAAAGCCGGGGCCAATGGAAACTGAGGGATGAGCTTGTCCATTAACTCTTTAGAGATGTCTTTTCTAATGACCGCTTGTCACAATACTTCTTGTAGTTCTTTCTTATATTTATCAGTAGGGTCCATTGGGAAACGACTGTATGTATCCTTATCTTCCAGATGTTTTAATACTTGGGCATGGTATTTATCACTGTCTTGGATTACCAGGGCACCCCCCTTGTCTGCTGTTCTGAATATTAGCGTCTTGTTTTTGGACAACTGCTCGAGTGCTATACGATCTGCTGTATTAAAATTACTCACGATGTTCTGCTGCGTATTTAATGTTGCCAAAGAGTCCTGTTGTATAAGCCGCATAATTGTTTTGGTTGATGCATTGAACAATTGAGGTTCAAATGTGCTGGCAATTTTTCTTGTGTCGACTCTGTGTCGTCTTTTTTGGCATAGTACTCCTTAAGTTTTAATTGTCGATGAAATTTATGTTTTTCTATTGACCACTGTTCTTTGGTATCACGGGTAGAAGGGATAAAGGACAACCCTCTATCTAACACCTTGATCTCTTCAGGTGAGAGGGTATAAGACGAGAGGTTGACAATTAAACTCTCTGTTGTGTCGGCGGTTTTGCTGAACGACCTCTTCCTTTTTGTTTGGCCACCTCGGCGGGTATAATGCCGCCGCCTCTTGCCACCCGGGCCCTTGTCTTGGCCCCTAAAGGGTGACTTGGTACATTAAAGTTACCTTGGTTTATTGGGCCTTCGCTTTCGCTATTAGTGGAATTGAAGTCTGTGGACGACTCCTGGTCACCAGCATACCGGTCTCTATTACGCCTAAAAAAAGGCCTTCTTCGATTACCTTGTTTCTGGGTATCTGTCCATCTATATACAAGGTTATACAAGGTTTGCCTCATAATCCCCATCTACCTTCAGTCGCTTTTCTCTCTTGAATTTCAAGAGGTCTCGCTTATATACTTGAATTTGGTTTTCTAGTTTTTCATACCAATTAATTTGTGTGTCGGCAGTCAATGTGGTTTTATGTTGTGTCTCAAAGACGGTAATCTTCTCCTTAGTTATATTAATCTCTTTTGTACATTGTTCGATTATCAGCAATATTAAATCGAATGAACATTTGTTCATAATCGCTACCCACTTACGGCAGAATATCGGGTCACTCTTACCAATTGTGGGGCTATTTCTCACCCTCAGACCTCTTGGTATCTTTTTACTCCTATGGTATTCACTTAAAGTGGACCCATGCAGGAAATAATCAGTCTGTCTTTTATGTAATTTTAGTAAGTCCCGATACAATTCCGCTGTGGACGTAGTTTCTGGTATGTCCATCCGCTCAAACAAAATCTGCTCGATATAAGATTCTAAATACGTATGTAATTCTCCTAGGGGATATGGATTGGTTTGAAAACCCCCTGTCTCATTTGTCAATCGAGATTCCGCCATATTATCAATTTATACTGATCAAGTATTCACAAATTCAGTAATGATTCAAAATTGATATTTCCAGTGTGCTGATACACCAATCAATACACACCTCATAAGCCGTAATGGACAGTATGAATAAATGTCTTTGACATCACCTGAAAGTTGTCTTCTTATATAGGGGTGCCCTGGCCCAGGATCCAATGGTAGAAAACCTTGTAATCCAATATATCGTAGCGCGGTGGTCCGGCACGGCCGCTTGCAATCACTCAGCTTGGACGGGTGCCCACAGTCAGCATACACTGCCACATAGAACTCCAAATACTGCAGCACTCCAGTCTTGTGAAACAATCGTGAAAAATTTAATGAGCAACGTTTCAATACAAAATAGCTGTATTTTCCTCAGGCTAACAAACATGACAAACACACCAACCTTATATGTGTACAACCACGCTGACCCAGCCCGCCGGCGCGCACGCCTCGGCTGTCAGCGCTAACAGATGACGTCACACTCTGACGTAATCGGCTTTTCCAAACATTAGTGTATCAGAGGTTGCTCATGGCAACCAAGTAGGAATGTGGAAATATATATCCAAAACTTACATAATATATACATAAAAAATATATATAAAAAATGTGAAAAAAGTTAAAGAATAAAGAATAAAAAAATGCAGAATAAAAAAATACAAAACAGTACATGGCAATATGGCTAATATCGGACATATGGAATAGCTGTACACTAGTTAGTAATAAGCAGACATTAGTAAGATCCTTAGGACCACCAACAATTCTTAGATAAATGCCCCTAATCCCGCTGCTTCATTTAAGCCGCGGGGGGAAATAGTATTGAGCTGCATAATCCACTTTGCCTCACATTGCTTGAGGAGTCTACCCCTATCTCCTCCCCGGATCGATGCCACAATATGGTCTATCATGCGATATTTTACACTTGTTAAAGAATGCCCAGCGGCGGCAAAATGCCGAGCCACAGGTTGTTGACTATTTCCAGTCGACAGAGCTGCTTTTATGGCCGACCGGTGTGCCGACATCCTCTCTTTGAAGGCACACTCGGTCTTACCAATATAACTGAGCCCACATGGGCAGATTATCTGATAGACCACAAATCTTGAATTGCATGATAAAGTATGTCTAATTTTTAAAGGTTTCCCCGACTGAGGGTGGTAGAAGGTATCACCTGGGATTAAGAATTTACATGTAATGCACGTGCACCTGACACAGCCAAGAATTTTCTTACGTGTATGGGCCTGATCTGCTGGTGTGTATGTTTTAACCAATGTATCTCTAATACTCCTAGATCTTTTAGGTTAAATTTTTCACGATTGTTTCACAAGACTGGAGTGCTGCAGTATTTGGAGATATATATATATATATATATATATATATATATATATATATATAGTAGAAGAAAAAGACTGGCACTCGTAGGTCTTTTAAAAGTTGTATTAAACAAACAGTGGAACAACCAACGTTTCGGGGCTGTGCCCCTTTGCCAAGGTGTGTGTGAACGGTTCACACACACCTTGACAAAGGGGCGCAGCCCCGAAACGTTGGTTGTTCCACTGTTTGTTTAATACAACTTTTAAAAGACCTACGAGTGCCAGTCTTTTTCTTCTACTACATTGATTGCTGAGACAGGCACCGGGGCAGTTGCCTACTAAGAGGGAGTGCCGGACCGTACTACAAATATATATATATATATATATATACAAAGGCGTGCGCACGGGGGGTGCCAGAGGTGCACAGGCAGTGCACCTGCGGTGGATGTCCAACGTACGCCTGCCAGGGACAGGCTGTGTGTTTAGTTAAGTAATCGCGCTGCGCTCTGCTCTGGGTCCCGGGACCTAGTTGACGCTGATTGATAGCACCATATAGGGTGCCGGCGCCGTATAGGACAGGACAGCTGAGCGATGGCTCAGCTGACCAATCATATCTGACACAGCAGCCTGCAGCTCAGTGACTGGCTGAGCACGCAGGCTGCAGGGAGAAGGAAGGAGGTGTGTGGAGGACCTGCAGTGCTGTGTAGGAGTCACGTCGTGCACAGCCTGTCTTCCCCACCAGGCATCCACATAAGTAAGGCAGCACTTCCACATTTACAAGCACAGTATGAATGTGTGTATATACATTATATACATATATATATATATATATATATGTGTATATATATATATATATATATATACACACATATACACACACACACACACACACACACACACACACACACTATATATATATATATATATATATATATATATATATATATATATATATATATACGGCACATCCCTGTTTGTAAGACAGAGAAGACCAGCACCAGTCCAGTTATAACAAGTATGCAGTTTATTGTCCATTCAGGACATTTCCATGCTTATGGTTTCAACAATGCAACATATTGAGCATGTAATACAACACCCAGCAGGCGATACTTATCGCACGTCGTCCTCGACGGACGTTTCGGTGCTCCCCGCACCTTTATCAAGAGGGATACCCCTCTTGATAAAGGTGCGGGGAGCACCGAAACGGCCGTCGAGGACGACGTGCGATAAGTATCGCCTGCTGGGTGTTGTATTACATGCTCAATATGTTGCATTGTTGAAACCATAAGCATGGAAATGTCCTGAATGGACAATAAACTGCATACTTGTTATAACTGGACTGGTGCTGGTCTTCTCTGTCTTACAAACAGGGATGTGCCGATTATGTGTTTTGGACCTGGCACAGTTTTCTATAAACGCTGGGGAGTGTTGTGCGTTCAGTTCTACATTATATATATATATATATATATATATATATATATATGTGTATGTATATATACACACACACACATACTGTACTTACATATATATAATCCCCCCCTTGCTCTTCCAAGCCTTTCCTTCCTTACAGTCCCCTCTCCCCCGCCCACCCCTGTCATGTCCCTCCCCCCCATAATGTGTAATGGGCATCACGTGTGTCAAATAATGTGTAATAATGTGTAATGGGCAACACGGTGTGTGGCTTAATGTGTAATGGGCATGACGGTCTGAGATGTAATGGGCATCACGGTGTGAGGCACAACGGCTAATGGGTATCATGGTGTGAGGCGCACTTGTAATGGGTATCACGGTGTGAGGCAAAACGTCTAATGGGTATCACGGTGTGAGGCGCACTTGTAATGGGTATCACGGTGTGAGGCGCAACATGTAATGGGCCTTATGGTGTGTGGCATAATGTGTAATGGGCATCACTTGTGTCAAATAATGTGTAATGGGCATCACTTGTGTCAAATAATGTGTAATGGGCATCACGGTGTGTGGCATAATGTTTAATGGGCATCATGGTGTGTGGCATAATGTGTAATGGGCATCATAGTCTGAGACGTAATGGGCATAACCGTGTGAGGCACAGCATGTAATGGGCATTATGGCATGTGGTATACTATGTAATGTCTGTGTGACGTGTAATATGCATTACGGTGTAAATTTTAGGCGCGCACACTGTCTCTATGGTCCCTATTTTACAAAAATTTGTCAAGCCCTGGCATGTGGAATGGGCATTACGATGTGTGGCAATATGTGGAATGGGCATTACTGTGTGATGAGCATTATGGTGTGTGGCATTATGTGGAATGAGCATTATGTTGGATGGCATTATGTGGAATGGGCATTACTGTGCAATGCATTATATGTAATGGGCATTACTGTGTATGGCATTATGTGTAATGGGCATTACAGTGTAAATTTTTGCAGCGCACCTTCCGGACGCACTGTCCCTGTTTTTAGTATTCTGAAGTGCATATACATAACTAAGTCACCTATTTAGTTTGCATTGATACCCATAGGCGGTGATGGACACGCCCCCCCCCATGGTGCACCCCCTAAGAAAATGGGCTGCGCACGCCTATGTATATATATATATATATGCAAAACTCCCCAAAAAAGAAAAGGTTCGCACACTTCCAGAAAGACCCATTAACACAGGACTCCTTAACTTATCTAAAAAGACCCTTTCGCAACCACAAATCGAGTTATTAAATAAGGGCCTAAAATTCGACCCCGATCAACATTCAAAAAAGTTTGAACTCTTTATTGATCTCAATAGATATATTAGGAGGCTAACATTGGAGAAGAATGGAGGTTGAGGGGGTGACCCAAGCCACACCAGGTGACTATAGGTCAGGTGCGCCTGATATGAGCTGTATTTACCAGCTGCTGCTCTGTGACAGGATAGTTAGTCCTGTACTGGTAGACAAAAGAAAATGTAGGGTGGGTTTGAGCAGCGCTAAAAAATTATATTAAAAATGAGTAAAGATTGGTTGGATCTAGTACAAAAGATATTTTATTATTCTAAAATACGAATAGCATATAGCCAGAATTTATAAACTAGTAAAAACAGAAATAAAATGTTCGTGTCTCACCAACCAACCAAGGCAGTCGGGTAGTCTGGGTATTCCCGCAAGTCCACAGAGAGCTGAGATGATGTCCCAAAGTAGGGTTAAAGGGAGGGAGGACCAGATGCGATGTTAAGGAGCGGCCCAAGTTGGCTCGAATAACCGACTCCCTCCGCTAGATGGAGTATAGCGGGCTGGTGACCTCTACCTTTAATGGATGTTGGTAACCAAATGGAGTCAGAATCTGGTATGGAAGGTAACATTGGAGAGGCACTTCCTGAAAAATCCTATGTATCAATCAGCAAATCCTAAACCTATAGTAGCCCCACCATCAAAGTTCTTCCCTGTGGAATCAAAGGGACACCACATGGAAATATTTTATGATTTGGTTAAAGAAGATCTGAGGAATCTTCAAATTAATGATAAAAAATGTAGTAACCTTTCATCACAGGAAAAGAAGGCCTTAAAAGAGCTAAAAACAGATGAGGAAATTATTATAAAAATTGCTGACAAAGGGGGGGGTACCATATACCTAAAATACATAAAAACAAAACTCATCCGCCAGGCCGGCCTATAGTAGCAGGAGTGGAGTCACTTACGGCCAACCTGTCTCACTTCTTAGACCTAAAATTACAACCTTATGTGAAGGCACAAAAATCCTACTTAAAAGACTCCACGCAAGTTCTTAGGGAGCTGGAAACTATCAGTTGGAAGCCCACTTATAGATGAGCCACAATTGATGTTCAGGCCCTCTATACTTGTATACCACACCAAAAGGGAATAGAAGCGGTGAAAAATATTTTAATGGATGATATAACAACAACTGAAAAAGAAAGAACATTCATATTAGACGGTATACAATTTGTCCTTACCCACAACCATTTCGAGTTTAACCACGCCCATTATGTCCAGAAACAAGGGACGGCTATGGGCACTAAGTTTGCCCCGTCATACGTGAACATTTTTATGAACAGTTGGGAACAAGAAGTGATGTATGAAGGTCAAGAATATAAAAATAATAATATCCAGTTCTATAAAAGATATATAGATGACCTCATTTTGGTGTGGGAGGGAGATAAGACAAGCTTAGACTCTTTTATCCAGGGGTTGCAAATTAACAATTTCAACTTAATATTTACATACAAAGAGCATGAAACTGAAATTGATTTCTTAGATGTGGTATTAACAGTTGACACTGAAAATAAAATCAATACCAAAACATTCTTTAAAAAAACAGATGCCAATAGCTATATCCCAGCTAATATCTGCCATTTGGATAGGTGGAAAAATAACGTCCCCTATGCCCAATTTGTCAGAATTCGAAAGAATTGTAGCAGTGTGGAAACATACTGGGAACAATCTGACTTACTTGCTAGAAACTTCTTGGAAAGAGGATATAAAAGTTCAAACATTCGAAAAGATCAAGAGAGAGCATCTTTATTAAATAGACAGGATCTCCTTCAGGTGAAGGTAAAATCTACTCCTAATAAATTGAGACCATTCATTACACAATATAGCCAGGAAAACAAACAAATTACTAAATGTCTTCAAAAACATTGGTACCTATTAAAAATGGACCCTGTTCTAGGCCCTCACCTTCCAGATATACCAGATATTGTCTTCAGGAAGGCAAAAAACCTCAAAAGTCTACTGGCCCCTAGCAAACTTAGACAAGTAAAAAATTCAGATCCCCCATTACAAATGGGGAATATGTTTGACAGGAGGGGACTATATCCCTGTAATAAATGTATATGCTGCCAGAATATAGATAGGAAAGGTCCTAGCATTCCAGAAAATTTGAAAAGAGATTATAGGATGCAAAATGTGGTAACATGTAACTCCACTTATGTGGTGTATATTGTGAAATGCGGTTGTAATTTATCATATGTTGGTAAGACTAAGAGGAATCTGAAATTGCGCATTCAGGAGCACTTACGTAACATAAAGAAAAAAGTACAGACACACAGCTTGCCTAGAAATTTTGAGTGTAAGCATAATTCTGAAGTAAGCTCCTTTAACTTTTCCGTCTTAGAACAAATTAAGGATGATCCAAGAGGAGGTGATAAAGACAGATTATTAACTATGAGAGAATCCTTTTGGATCTATTCCCTTGATACTATGACCCCAAAGGGACTTAATGAATGCATAGAAATCACTCCCTTTCTTTAAGTTTGACCTCATATAGGTACATTCCAACCGCATTAATATTTTTGTGATGTACTGGGAATATTAGGAAATGTTATTCCTGTATAGATTGTGTATAAATTATATATGGAGATATACCGATAAATACTATTCTTATGTAAATTTTACCATGACCTAGGTAAATACCCTCATTAACTATTCCAAGATTTTTTTACATCCTGGCTTGGGTGAAATTCCATGTTTTGTTAAGCTTGTAACTTTATTGTAATACATATGCCGGATATATCTTTGCAATATCTATATGATGTATGTAAAACTGTAACAACTTGCTATCAGGTTGGTGATATGTCAATATGTAACTTTAAATTGCTATAGTTTGTCATCTGCTTAGCAAAAAGTATGAATCCGTTATCATTCTGTATCCCATATCATTATTCAAGTAATATTCTAATTTGGCTTAAAGTAAAAACTAGATCAAAGGGTAAATTTAAGAGGGTTAATGCTAAATATCTTTTGTAAGGCAAACACGGTTTCCAGTTAACTATCCATGAGATTTAGGGGTTTCTATCAAAACTATATTGTTAGTGGGGAAATAAATTATGATGGATTGATAAATTATGATGGATTTTTAAATAGTAAACACTAACAATAAAATATAAAAAAATAAATAAAAATAAAAATAATTCTGGCACATTGTAATTTTTCACTTAATTAAGATTAAAACTGGTGTAGGTTAAAAAGAAAAATATACGCTAAAACCTACTCCTATGCGGAAGTATACTGGCAAAATAGCATTGCATTCCAAATGAATGACCTAATGGAACACATGGTATTAGGGCGGTTCAGCCAATATACGCTAAAACCTACTCCTATGCGGAAGTATACTGGCAAAATAGCATTGCGTTCCAAATGAATGACCTAATGGAACGCATGGTATTAGGGCGGTTCAGCCAATAGCCGAGAAGATATCTCCGGCACTGAACAGTGTAGAAAATGGCAGAACGTTCCACCCGGAGAAAGGGTGGAACGCAAGATACCTATAGACAGCGCCGGCCAATAGACTTCCGGCTTGGTGACGAAGCGTTCCACCTGATAAATGGTGGAGCGCATCACATGATTAGCGTATTACATCATGAACTAGGAAATAAAATTAAAATGGCTGTGCGTTTCACCCACTCGAAGGTGGAACGCAAACATGCCTATTAAGGTATTTACACTATATTTATGAAGAAATTTATAATTATAAAGGTAGTAGGGAGTTAAATACAGGTAGATAAATAAGTTCACTTAAATAAGAGAAATTCAAATTAATTACTGAGAGTATAGTGATATAAAATTAGAGCTCACTATGGCACAATTAAAATATTATTATTATTTCACTTTAAAACAATTAACTAATGAAAGCACTAATAATTATAGAAAGTTATTCAAGTAGATTTATATTATATATAAAATAAAATATTGAAATACACATTTATAGAAACACAGGAAGTGAGGTCACAGACTTCCTCCTATAAATAGAGGACCTGGACACACAGGTATCACTTGCACATTGGATACAGAGGAGAACACTACTACTGGAGATACCAGGTATACAAAAGGTTATTTGATCTTATGGAGATAAAGCTGGAAATAGTGTTTGCTACCCTAAACTTTGATTGTAATATAATATTTTCATGTACTGTCCATTAGGAATTTCCCTTGTTCCTTTGGAAAGCTTTTTTGCCTCTAAGGACTATAGGATTACCTATCCATTGGAGGTATGTAAAAATCTAATAAAAATAGAATTATAAAGGGGACATCTGTAATTAGCTTAAAATAAGTTTTAATATACTTTTCTCCCCTCTTTATAGAAGAGAGAGAAAAAGAAAAAAACTTTGAATTGTGGTCCAGTTTACCTGTTTTTTTAATTTATTTATTTTTATTTGTGGAGGCGAAAGGATTGCGCAAACACCTGATTATTCTAAAAATCTAAAATCAAATCGGTATGTATGTGTCCATAAATATAAGGATTGCGCAAATATAAGGATTGCGCAAACACCTGATTATTCTAAAAATCTAAAATCAAATCGGTATGTATGTGTCCATAAATATAATTTGAAAGGGATCTAAATGGGTTAAATTCATATGTAAAAATCTAATAAAAATAGAATTATAAAGGGGACATCTGTAATTAGCTTAAAATAAGTTTTAATATACTTTTCTCCCCTCTTTATAGAAGAGAGAGAAAAAGAAAAAAACTTTGAATTGTGGTCCAGTTTACCTGTTTTTTTAATTTATTTATTTTTATTTGTGGAGGCGAAAGGATTGCGCAAACACCTGATTATTCTAAAAATCTAAAATCAAATCGGTATGTATGTGTCCATAAATATAATTTGAAAGGGATCTAAATGGGTTAAATTCATATGTCACAAAAATTGTTATATCTATTGAACCCACTAGATATTCCTCATAATATAAAAAGAGAAGAATGATTATGGATCAGCAAAACAGACTATAAACTAAAGGTAAAACTGAAACCTAATGAGTGTATATAAATTAATTGAGATCAAAATTGATACAGGTTGAGTATCCCTTATCCAAAATGCTCGGGACCAGGAGAATTTTGGATAACGGATTATTCCGTATTTCGGAATATTTTAATATTTCAATGATGTATTTTGAAGTATCTTGCATTTATGCTGTATAAACACATAATATACACACAAATATATTTTATTACCACAAAAAATACACACAAATATATTTTATTTGTTCAAAAAATAAGGTTTCAAAATGTGAAACAAAATGTGTGTACTATCTCAGCACTGAATTTGAATGCCAAGCAATCATTGTCTTGCACATATATAGTGCCAGTTACATATCATGTCCCCAGTGATGCTGTTACAAATGTCCCCAGTGAGTTTTTAGCAAAAAAAATTTTTTTTTTCACTTTCTGGAATGTATGGTTTTCGGAATAATTCGGATAACGGATATTCGGATACGGGATACTCGACCTGTATCATAAGTTTGAATCTATATATTTTTGTTGGTAGTTGTAGTATACCCAGTGAGGAGTCAGGTTTGAACCATTGACAGTAAAACCAGTACCGAAATTTTATTCTTTGCTGAGAAATTACTATACAGACCGAACAAGGTATGACATGCTTTTTATTTCACAAAATCATAAAATTATGGAAATAATAAAAATAAAAATATAAAATATATATGGTAATAGTAATGCAAGCTGGAATTTTCCACGTTTTTTCTTTCCTCTCCTTCCTCCCGCTTGAATCTTATTTCCAAGAAAAATGTTTTCTTTTCAATTAATGATATATGGTGAATACAAAAAATAAAAATAGTGTTTCTCTTACATACGAATCTGATGAAAGTAATACTATAAAAAGAATATCTTCCATCTGTTCTTCATCCACACAGGACAATTTGTAAAAATGTAAAAAAATGTAATTGTATGTATATTGTTGTCTTTCCTTGTCTGATATGCTTATTATTATGTTTTATTTATAGATATATGTAAAGTACCCCTGATGAAGTCTCGTTGTGAGACGAAACGCGTCGGGATTTTTGCATACATCCATTGTTTAAAGAAAATCTTCTGTTGAGAAAACTGTGTAAACAAATTGTTTTAAAGTGGTTTTACAATAAATGTTTTTCATTTTAAAAATGTGTCTATGGATGGTATAGAGATAGGAAAGACTAGTGTGACTACTGGGCGCTAATTAGCACTATTGTGGTGGTATTCGATTGGTGTGGCCTCACTAGTAGGGGGCCAAGTGCTATAGCGACCGTTAGGTTTTCAGGATCAGCGCAAATCTAGGAATTTTGTGTGTTATATATATATAGATAATCCTGGGACGGCACTCCACACCAATTGCAGCAACAATTCTCCCACCTAGGGAGTTAGCAATCAATCCGGTGCCCTCCAAGCTGACAGGCTGTCAGATATGCAGACGGATGTGGGTGCGGCGGCACTCGGAAATAAGACACAGCAGGCAATTTGTTCCGGACGTTTCGAGACCTCTAGGTTCCTTTATCAAAGGTGCATGTGAGAACAAAACATACATACAATAAACTTACCTAAATACCCTGTGTCCATGCGTATAACGCGGCGTCCGGCCGTGCGTCGCACTGAAGTGACATCATCCATTCAGCTGGGCGCAGCGAGGCACGCAGGAAATCACGTGACCCCACGCATCAGTGTGCCGTAGGCATAGCAACGAAGGCGCACTGAATGTAAACAAATAGATACAAGTTTAAAAGCAGAAATGTTTGGCAGAAATAACAACAAGGCATTAAAGCAATATGAGGCGATACTGATTGTTAAGACGCTACAGTAGGTAATATCACCCAATGAATAACGGCACATGTCTTTAACCATTTGCTGACTAAGCAAAAGTTAGTGCACATAGGGGATCTACTATGCATCACATAATTAAACAAATGACAGATGAATACATACAAGGAAGTAAATAACACCAACAAATTCTGTTATAGAAAATGGGATAAACCCAAATTCTCATTAAGTCCGCGCGGGGATAAGGTGTCCAAATAAAAGATCCACCTACTCTCCGCACACAACAAGGCAGTAGACCTGTCACCCCCTCTGGGCAACGGGGGCACATTGTCAATAATTCTATAACGTAAGTGTCTAGCCTCAATGAAGTGTCGGGCGACTGGAAATTCACTCTGACCAGCAGAAAGTCCAATTTTTATGTTGGACCTGTGAGCGGCCGCACGTTCTTTAAATGCCCGGTCAGTTTTGCCAATATAATGGCGGCCACAGAGGCAGCTGATCATATAAACAACATATTTAGTATTGCAGCTGACCCTGTGTCTGATTTTTAATTTCTTCCCTGAAAAGGGATGGAAGAAAGAAATCCCCAGGCACCATATAGCTACAAGTGGTGCATCCACTGCAACGAAAGCAACCCACCTTAGGTATGCCCAGAAAAGTGGGAGGCTTGGGTGCTGGGAATCTTATATCATTTTTAAACAGATGGTCTTTTAGTTTTTTTAAACGCGTGCATGATGCGTTTGTTATTTAAAGAAGGAAGTTGGGGATCTGTATTGACAATGGGCCAATGTTTTTTAGCAATCTGGCTCTGTTGTTTACTTTTGTAGTGAAATTAATTCACCCAGATGACTTTATCACTTACATCAATATTTTTGGCAGAATTGAGAGCTTGCTCTCTGCTCATGGTCAATACTCTATTTTTGGCATGTAGGAGGTCTAATCGGCTATAGCCTCTGGCTTCAAATTTAATGACCATCTGATCAAGTGAGGCTTCCAGATCTGAGGTAGTGCTGGATATGCGGCGCACCCTCAACATCTGGGAGAAGGGGAGGCCCTTCTTCAAAGGAATGGGGTGATGGCTGCTGGCATGTAATATGTTATTCCTGTTGGTAGACTTGGTGTATAAGGATGTCTAAATTGCTCCATTAAGTAATTTGATGTTAACATCCAAATATTGTACACATGCTCTGTCGATTTTAAATGTAATTTTCACAGGGGAGTCTGTCAAGTTATGCGTATTAATAAGACTCTCCAGCCCATCCACTGCTCCAGCCCAGACCACCAGTAGGTCGTCTATGTAGCGAAGATACAATAGAACTGACCCACTGATGGCCCGGTTTTCAATAAACAGTAATTTATCGATGGTGTGCATGAAGGCGTTGGCGAACGATGGGGCCACTGAGGACCCCATCGCACACCCCTTCAACTGCAAGAAAAATTTACCGTTAAAGGTAAAATAATTGCGCTTCAATGTAAGCAATAAAAGCTGCATGAACAATGGAATGGCAGGACCTGTATAAAGGGGATTATCTGTTATCAGCCTCAATGTAGCTTCCAAGCCGAGATCAACACCCTACCCAAATGTAACTCTCTCTGCACATGTTACATCTGCCCCACCTGCAGTGCACATGGTTTTGCCCATTTTCCAAACAAATTCATACTGCAATCAGATCTGAATAATGATTTGAAGTTACAGATGAAGCCAGCTTCAGCTTTACCCTGATGCATATGCATGGACATTTACAGTACATTGTGGCATGTTGCATGGTTTGCTGGGCTTTAAATAGTTCATCACTCCATAGGCCTTAATGGCATGTGGGTGCGTATGCATGTACAAGACGGGATACATTTGGTTGGTCAACCAAAAGTTGGTCGACGGTCATTGGGTCAACACCACTAGGTCAACTTACTGAAATGTCGACATGGGTCTAGGTCAACATGGGATAAGGTCGACAGGTCGTTATGTTGACACAAGTATTAGGTCGACATGGGCAAGGTCAACAGTCAAAAAGTCGACATGGGCTTTTTCACTGCTTTTTTAGCTGACATGTGCCGACAGGCGGTATTTCATGTCCTAACATCCACTAGGGCTTTGTGGGAGAATAAAATAGTGTGCCGAACCTAGCGAGGCACCGTGCCCTAAGCATGGTGAGCACATCAAGCCATGTCGACATTTGGGTAAAAAAGCAGTGAAAACCCCACGTCAACTTTTTCACTGCCCATGTCAACCTAATGCTTGTTTCGACCTAATGACCTGTCAACCTTGTCCCATGTTGACCTAGACCCATGTTGACCTTTCAGTATGTCAACCTAGTGGTGTCGACCTAATGACTGTCGACCAACTTCTGGTCGACCATATGATCCACACCCTGCAAGACATATTTCAGGAATTCAGGTTCTCAGAATGGCAAGGCAAATACCCTCACACATTCTATGTGCTCAGAAGAAGAAACTGGTGCTTCCAAACAGTATCCTTTGCTACAGTAATTCCCACAGTGTTAGTTTGAGCACCTGGTAACCTCCATGGAAAATATTCATAGTTCCAGATATACATAAGAATCTCATTCAATAGGCTAATGTTTCGCAATTGCTGGACATGTGGGAGTAGAAACTTAGTTAATCAGTCCTATAGGTGTCCATCCATGAGAACAAGTATACAAGACTTTGGGCGGGATTCTCCAATAACCCCCGCAGCACATCACCGGCACTCGCAGTGTTAATAATCGCATATGCAGTAACATATGCGATTATTAACGCAAAGGCGATGGCCAGCGATGTGCTGCGGGTCCCCCCTCCCTCCCTGAACCCTTATCAGGCTGGGAGAGGGCTCCTCTTCCTCCTCCCTGCACCCAGAAGCGGTGCAGGCAGGAGGAGATCACTGGTCCGGGCAGCACAGCAGGAGACTGCCTGGACACAGGTGAGGGAGGGCATTGCGGATCGACGGGGGGGCGCAGGGGGCGGCGGGGGACGCGAAAGGAAGCCCATAGGCTTCCATGGGGTTACACGATATAGAACTGGCGTAACCTCTCGCAGCGAAGCCCCAGCGGTGGGGCTTTGATGCATATGAAAATGCAGTAAAAACCGCGAAAACTGGGTTTTTACGGCATTTTGTGTTTGGTGAATCTTGCCCTTTGTCTCCAGCACAAAAGTTTCCCCTTAATCATCTGCAGGGTATTATCGACCATTGTCCATTCCAAAACATCCATACACTCACATTTCCATGGATTTCATCATTGACCTTAAACATGCTAAAAGGGTTCTTTGAGGAAGTCAGTAGAGGGCTGGACTTAGGGAAATCTGTTGGTGTAGTACTGCTCGATTTCACTAAAGCTTTTGACACAGTGCCTCATAAAATAATAAAACTAGGTAATTTAGGGTTAGGAGATAAAATTTGTACTGTAATTGTATTAAAAACTGGTTACACAATCGGGGACAGAGAGTAGTGGTAAATGGCATACATTCCAGCTGGGGTAAGGTCCAAGTGGAGTCTGAAAGGTTTAATATTGGGACCCACTTTGTTTTATTTATATATATATATATATATATATATATATATATATATATATATATATATATATATATATATATATATAAATAGGATGGGTTTCTATCTCTATCTTGGGTCCTGTCTAACAGAGGGCCCCCCAGTATTGCTGCCACATATCTTCAAAGCGCGGTTGGGGTAACCTGTCCATATATATATATATATATATATATTTCTTTCAATATGTTTCTGTATTCATGTGAGCCTTGCCGGTTTTGCTATGTTTTCCCTTCACTGATGTCCCTCCCCCCTTTTTTCATTCTTTCCTTTTGTCATATTTTCTATTCATGGTATTATGGGGCAGATGTATTAAGCCTGGTGAAGATAAAGTGGAAGGAGATAACGCACCAGCCAATCAACTCCCAACTGTCATATTTCAAACACCGCTGATTGGCTGGTGTATTATCACCTTCCACTTTATCTCTAGTTTATCTCTTCGCCAAGCTTAATACATCTGCCCCACTGTAACTTATTGGTATTTTGATTGTAGGTTATTCTCTCCGGCACTTGCTCTAGCGTCTGTAGTTACCCTAACACCGCTGTCTCCTAGCAACAGGATCATCCAATGGAGTTGCGTGTGAGGTTAGCTGCCACAGCAGCACAACGTGGCCAACCAGGAAGTACTGTTCAGAGACATGCAAAGAGAGGGACAAACAGAGCAAGACTCTGTTCCGGTCCACTGGTATAAATGTAAGTGCTTTTGTGATATGCATTGTTCTCACCTTGACAACGGATTAACCTCCGAAACGTTGGTTAACTCCTTGTGATTCACGCTGTGCTGTGGAAGTCCGAGTGTGTGCCACTAATTGTTCTGACTCTATATGTGTGTGCTATATAATATATATATATATATATACATGCCACCCTGCATACCCCCTCCCACCCTGCTTCCTCTGCCACCCTGCTTCCCCCCTCCCTACCTGAATCCTACACCACCCCACATTCTACTCCACCCTGCGTCCCCCCTCCCTGTATCTTCTGCCATCATGCAACCTACACCACTCTGCGTCTTTCCTCCCTGCATCCTCCACCACTTTGCGACTCCCTTCCCTGCATCCTCTGCCACTCTGCGTTCCCCCTCCTATCCTGCATCCTGTGTCACCATGCCCCCCTCACACTCTGCGTCCTGTGCCACTGCATACGTCCTCCCTCCCTTTGTCCTCAGCGATCTCCCCTCCCAGCATTCTACACCACCCTGCGTCCCCCCTCCCTCCCTGCATCCTCTTCCACCCTGCCACTCTACTCTTACCCCTCGTCACCCCCTTCATCACCAACCCCCTCTCACCCTGAGTCTTCTCATTCCATTGCATAATGTGAACTTTAGCTCATACTGTTTAGCATAATGTGATTTTTGTCTCATAGGGTGTGGCATAATGTCTCATAGGGTGCTGCATAATGTTATTTTTTTTAACTCATTCTGTGTGGCATTTTGTGAATTTTGGATCATTCCATGTGTCATAATGTGAATATTGGCTCATACTGTGTGGCATACGGTGTACAGGTTTTTCGATAGAAAAAAGGGCTCTGTTGTTATGGTGCATAATGTGTTTAAGGGAGTTGGCCCATACTCAGTGTCCCACGGCAGGGGGGGGGGGACAGTTGGGAGACCCCCTGTCACCCCCTCTGTCTCTATATCCCCAGCCCCACAGGCTGCAGAATAGATGCTGTGTGCATGTGCCTATTCTGCAGCCTGAGGGGCTGGGGACATAGCCAGCAGCTCAGAGAGCCACTAGCCATGCCCCCACAGCAGCGAAAATGGGGCGTGGCCTTGTTGAAATAGGCTACACCCCCCTGCCGCTAGGCCACACCCCCAGAAAATACTAACCCTATAAGGGCTGCTTCAAGATATTTCCCGGGCTGGTTTTCATTCCCAATCCGCCCCTGGATCCTCTTGTTGATTAAAAAAAGTTGTTTTAATCATTTGTAATTTTTATACTTTCATGAACTAATACAAATACTGTATAATAAATACAAGTCTGCAGCAGTGTGATTATTTTATTTAATACAAACAACTTGGGGGAGGGAGAAGGGGACAAAGGCTCTAAAATGTACAATATTTTGTATAGTTGATCTTCTCTCCCAGCTTTGTCCCTGCGAGGGTCTCTTCAAACTTGACGTCTACTTCTTTACTCTGTTCTTCAGTAAAAAGACTCTTCCAGTCCCCAATTTCTCCTTAATAAGAAATATACAGGTAAGTGGAAAGAGTTAGAATAATAATCAGTAAATGAGAAACTCTATATTTTTAATTACAAGAGTACTTGTAGACTTGGCGTTCCATAGAACATGAAGGCATATCACACAATCCCCTGGAATGCATACGGATGACTGGTGGACAGGATTCGGTGGTCAGAATACCGATGCCAACATCCATAGAAATTTTGACAGGAATCAGTTACAATCCCCCCAACACACACACACTTCCCATGAGCCTAACCTTAAACCCCCTCCTAAGAATCTAACCCTTAACACCCGCTGCAGCCTAACTCTAAGTCCCCAACTAGTACCTAAACCTAACCCCTCCTCTTCCCCAAGACCAACAATAACCTCTCTGAATACTTACATTTGGGATGTCGGCAGTGGGTATTCTGACATTGGCACCCTCATCAATTTCCACAATGGTCTGGCGCCTGTCTTTTGGTATTCTGACTGCTGACATTCCTTCCAATGTTAACTTCATCCCAACCCCCTAAACACAAAGTGCTATGCTCTCCTTCATTCCCCTCATATGTACATATGCTGTACTACCATCTCTTGTACTATGCTCAATCTCCCTAACTATTATGCTGCCCTGACATGCATTATACACTTCCTCCCCTGCTTCTGCTATGTTCTCCTTCTTCCCTGAATCTGCTCAATAAGTAGGGGGTGATCCATCTGATTATTGATCAACGATGCAACATGTGAGAAGGCTTTACAAATATAGTAAATACTACACACAGTATATAGATTTTATTACCTGATTGTGCATACCTCCCAACTTCTGTGGTGGGGAAAAGGGGGCGGAGTGTATGCAAATGAGGGCGCGGCTTATGCTAATTAGCCGCAACCTCATTTTCATACGAGAATAGACGCTGTGCGCATGCGCACAGCGTCTATTCTATTAGATTTGGGGGTCTCCCAACTGCCACCCCCCGCAGCGGGACAATGCCTGCCGCGGGTGGGACAGCGGGACAGGACCCGAAAATCTGGACTGTCCCGCTGTAATCGTGACAGTTGGGAGGTATGGATTGTGGCTCATCTATTCAAGCTGACAATGGTTGTAACAAGATAAGGTAAATTCAGGGTTCTACTAAAACTTATTACTGGCATCAAAGGTCATCTAGTATTACCTTATATGGTTTAGCAATAGACTGTAAACATTTAACCACATTCAAATGGAATGAGAGAAGCAAAGCATTATGGGTTAATTACAGACAAAGGGGCCATAGAAAACTTTGTATCTATGTTAGATCTTAAGCCGTGAACACTTGGGGCAATTGTTCTAAGCGATTTTGACTACATCGTCAAAATCACTTAGGTTTCCCTGAATCGCCCTTTGTGTACACAGCGGGCAATAGCGATGCTGGGCCCCGCAGAGCCAACATCACCCAGCCGAATAGACACTGCAGTGTCTATTTGGCTGTACACGCGGACTGCTGCTGGGGATGGCTACCGGCTTATGTCTGGCAGCAACTGGGAGATTTTGACTAAGCAAAATGACTTGATCTACGCCGGAGGACCCTGGTAAGTATGGTTCCTTCCACTGGTACCCAACCCATATTGGATTTCTTCAGGACCATCGGACGGACGGATGGACAGAGACCTACCTAGAGTGTCAAGATAGGTAAGTACCTGTATGTGTAGGCTCTGGGTGTAATACATTTTACTTTAATTGTGTGTCGATTTGTAATGCTGTGGTTCTCCAAGTCCCTGCATGCGGGGGAGGCTTGCTGGGACCCATAGTTCCGCAGCAATATACAATAGATTATACCTTCTTTTCACATTTATCAGCCCTAGGACCCCTGCCCAGGCTGACCGGTCAGGGGGATGAATGCTTTGGCTCCCCCAGCCAAAGACTTGTATAAAAAGTCTCCCCTCAGCTGTGGCATTACCCTGCTGGCTGGTTGGGCGGGCCCGGTGCTGGTTCTTAAAATACGGGGGACCCCTAGTCATTTTGTCCCCTGCATTTTGGGAACTAGGACCTGCCCTTGGGCCTGGTGCTGGTTTTAAAAAATACGGGGAACCCCTATTTGTTTGGTACCCTAATTTTATTTAAACCAGGACCGGCTCTGGATCTGACTGATCTCTGCAGGCTGCCGACACATATTTGTATTTAGCGGCCATATATACGACTGCTAAATAAGAATTCATGTTGGTCAGAATATGACTGGCTATGCCATCAGCCGAATACGAAATTCGTAAACAGGACAGCTTATTTATTGCCCTATTTACTGTACTTATTGCCCTATTTACTGTACGAATCGTATTTGGTTAAAATATGGCCGTAGCCAGTCGTATTCATAATACCAATATTAGACCTATTCGTATTCTTAGTAGATTAGTAAACTTATTTCAATTTCATTTTCCTTAAATTAGTTTTGCCCTCCAATAATATTTGGAGGGACAGTTATGAAACTGTACTAGATGGTAAACTGTTGTGTGGCAATAGCAACAAATCAGATGTTTGCCATCATTTACTAGAAAAATAACTACACAGCTAAACTCCAATAAGTTGCTGAGGATTACAGCATCTGATATACAGTTACCACACTTTAGTTTTCATGTTGCAAATAAGACTTCCCAGGACTATTCTAATTGGTCATGTACTTTAATTAATGTTCTTGCAATTCTAATCAGAACTATATAGAGAAAGAAACAGCCTTTTCTATGCATGCTCACTTTTTGCTTTCAGGTCTCCTTACCTGCACCCCATGTCACCTGTCTGTCTCTCCCTCCTTCTAGATTGTAAGCTCCTTAGAGCAGGGCCCTCTTCCATTCTGTTCTCACAGCACACTTCTTGCATTTCAATTACAGCTCTCTTAAGCAGTGTACACACGGGGGGCGATTTCAGCACATATTGCTGGCAATATGGTAGCTGAGCGACCATATTATCAGTGATTTTATGTGTTGTGGGAGATACATCTCCAGGAGAGCGCTCCCGGTGCCAGCCCTTCATGGTCGCTGGTCGCGGGAGCATGCTCCTCCGATTATGGCTAAAAATTGCTGGTCGCTGGTGCACAATGTACTGTGCACCAGCGACCAGCGATTTCTTGTTAAAATGAGGTAGAGACAGAATGAGACAGAATAGCTTGCAATTTTCAGCCAAAATCGCTGGTACACTGGGCAATATATTGCTGAGAGATATTACCAGTACACTGAGCAATATATTGCTAAGCAATTTTAAGCCAAAATCGCTCAGGGACCAAATTACACTGTGTGTACACAGCTTTACATGCAATCTATACCTGCATCTCTTCTCACTCACTTCCCTATATCTCAGATGTATTGTGTACTAAGCAGTGTGCTGTTAATTGTGGTCTGTTGCTGTTATGTTTAGTTCTATATACCTTGTAGTGTTCTAATGTGTTCTATATGTACGGCGCTGCATACCACTTGTGGCGCCTTATAAATAAAATATAATAAGGTACTTGTGTATTTTGGCGGCGCCCCCGATGTCCGTCGTACGACGAACAGATCGCATCGCATCGCATGCCATGCACCCGATGGCATACGATGCGATGCGACGCAATTTTGACCCCCTATACGACCAAAAATCGTATAAGCACCCTAAAGGGTGCTTTTGAGCACCCAAATGGGTGCTTACAATGTTAAATGCACCCCCACGCCACCCCCCCACTATAAACGTGAACCCGAAGCGTGGCGAGCGCAGCGAGCCCGCGAGGGGCGGCGGTACGCGTCCTACGACCTTTTCATACCCCCACTATCCACGTCGACGTGGAGTTGAGAATAGAATAGTGTGGCGAGCGCAGCGAGCCACCGAGCCCGAAGCGTGGCGAGCGCAGCGAGCCCCGCGAGGGGACGCGGATACCTTCACAGGTAAACGTGTCCCTTCGCGGGCTTCACAGGTATCCGCGTCCCCTGGCGGGGCTCGCTGCGCTCGCCACGCTTCGGGCTCAGTGGCTCGCTGCGCTCGCCACACTATTCTATTCTCAACTCCACGCCGACGTGGATAGTGGGGGTATGAAAAGGTCGTAGGACGCGTACCGCCGCCCCTCGCGGGCTCGCTGCGCTCGCCACGCTTCGGGTTCACGTTTATAGGGTGCTTATACAATGTTTAATCGCATCGCATCGTATGGCATTGTATGCCATGTACAATGGCATACAATTTCAATATTGTATGCCATCGTGCACTATCGTACGATATCGCGTCGCATCGCATACCATCGTATGCGTTATGGTATGCGATGCGATGGGCGCCGCCAAAATACACAAGTACCTATAATAATAATGATATCATACTTGCCGACTTGCCGACAGCAGCATGTCAGGGGGGCGGGACGGGCAAGCATCGCCAAGCCCCACCCCCATGACAGGCAAATAACGGAATTTGCGGGTCCGCAAATTGGGGGAGGGGCTAAAATGACATTTGAGCACCCGCCCCTCCCCGCGGGCCTGCGAAAACCGGTAATTTTGTGCAGCAGGGTAGGGGTGTGCGGGGACTGCCTGCCCAATGCGGGAGGATTGCCCACCTTCCCGGGGGGGCCGGGAGGGGGACCCTCCCGACAATTTTGGGAGGGTAGGCAAGTCTGAATAATATTGACTTAAGTCTATGCTAAAAACATATAAAGAGGCAAATATATTTATTTTGCTTCCTACTGTAAATACTGTAAGGCTGTAACATGTGAACCGGTTATATATATATGTACTAGGTGCAGTGCCAGATTAAGGTCTAAAGGTCTAAATGGGCCTGGAGCTGAAAATGATCAAGGGCCTATTATGCGCAATAATAGGGGTGGTGGCCAGCACCTAATAATGTGGGGGGCGTGACCAGTGCTCTGGTTGGGTGGTCTGCTAATGGATGTGTCTCTATTTGTGTAAATACTTTCAACTAATTATATATAAAATGTGTGCTGGAAAAGGCAGGGGGCTGGCATAGGAAAAATGCAAAGGGTTTAGTATAGGGTGGAAAATGGCAAAGAGGTTGGCATATGCAAGGGCCTGGAACAGAAAATAGAATATACTTTCCTTTATACTTTATACCTTCCAGCGGACTTTGGGCTTCAGTGCCGACCATGTATCACCCGTACTGAGAGCATCGGATGATTTGATTATATATATATATATATGGATATATATATTTGAATCGATGCAGCCTCCGGCACTCCTGCCACCCTCAATGGGGTTTGTGCACTCCGGTGGACCCAGTAACAGGAGGTAATGATCAGGCGGCACTCGAAGATTTTTTAACACAGCAAAACGTGTATTGAGACAGCAAACACTTCAACATTTCGGGGAGAGTTTCCCCTTCATCCTGATGTACTGGACACTACACTGATGTACTGGACACTACGCTGCCAGACACAGCAAACCTTCTTGCCAAAGTTCGCATTGATGTGCCATCCTGGATGAGCTGCACTACCTGAGCCACTTGTGTGGGTTGTAGACTGCGTCTCATGCTACTACATGCTACTACTGTGAAAGCACAGCCAGCTTTCAAAAGTGACCAAAACATCAGCCAGAAAGCATAGGAGCTGAGAACAACTCCTTTATTGGGGGTGTCTTGCTAATTGGCTAAAATTTCCACCTGTTGTCTATTCCATTTGCACAACAGCATGCGAAATTGATTGTCAATCAGTGTTGCTTCCTAAGCGGACAGTTTGATTTCACAGAAGTGTGATTGACTTGGAGTTACATTGTGTTGTTTAAGTGTTCCCTTTATTTTTTTGAGCAGTGTATATTGCCGGGTGCCCTCCAGAGGTGCCCCCGCAGGACGCTGATGTCCTAAGATACTTGCGGGGTGAGGCTGCATTCCAGTCATTAAAAAAATACTGAAAGCCAAAACTTGGTAGACAACATTTCAGCACCTTTTATGTGGTCACCTAAGTTTACCACACCATATACCCCTTAAACAAATCATGCAACACAATAGTAACCCCCTTATACTGTACGTGCCTCTTACACATTATGCCACATGGAATGAGCCAAAATTCACACCAACTGAGCCAAAATTCAAACTATGGCACAGGAATTGAGCCAAAATTCACGTTATGCCACACAGATTAAGGCAAAATTCACATTTTGCCACATGGATTGAGCCAAAATACACATTATACCAAACAGATTAAGCCAAAATTCACAATATGCTTCAAAAAAATTACACCATAAATGCCTATTACATGTTAAGCAACACACCATAATTTCCATTATGTATTATGACAAACACCATAATGCCAATTAAAAATGATGCTATATAAGTGCTGCTTACCCACGTGCTCATTGCCCGGGGTTCCATGTTCATTGCCATGTGGTATTACATGCTCATTGCCAAGGGGGAATACATGCTCACGGTAACTGGGGGACAGCTGCTGCCGGGCAGAAGTGACAGCACCTGACAGCCGTCAGAGAGCGGGGGTACTCAGAGCACTGCAGGTCCCCACTATTTGAAATACCCCCTTTCACCAGAGAATATGCAGAGATTTACCCAGGAATATGGTCACAGGGACATTCCCTGGCTGGCCCCTTTTACAGCAGCCTAGTCCCTGCATTTTTTTTCTAGTGTGAAGGGGAGAGAACCCCCCCCCCCCCCCCCCCCCGTTAACCAGCTATATCATTAAACTGGCTATATCTTTGGAACCAACTGATCCAGTATCATATTGAAGAACCTTTAAGTGGGCTTCGAATGATTTTGGTACTATGAAACTGGGCCCTTTGGTTCCAGAGAAATCTGCCCTCAAAGAACATAAACAGCCTTGAAATTACATTTCAGAAATAATAAAATCAGTTTTCTCACAATATCTCTGGAACTAATTAACCTATATGAACTAGCCTGGTATCAGATTGAAGGCCCAGCTATTTGGGCTCTGTGATGCCAGGGGAGGGGGGGGGGGGGAATGCTAGTCATCGGAACTGGGTGGATCCAATGTTATCCTATGGGGAAAACGTTAAAGCTTTGACCGGTGGTATCTCCGGTTCCTGGGGGGCTAGCGATACGGTGCTTGGCTCGTTTCAAAGTCCCAGTCCTCATCTACAAAATGGAGAGTTGGCCTCAAGCTACAGCTCCATCAGGCCCATTGTTAATCTGGACCTGATAAGGTGGGCCTAAAGCTGTGAACACACGGTGCGTTTTGTCGCTGAGCGATTTTGGCTGAAAATGGCAAGCTATTCTGTCTCATTCTGTCTCTACCTCATTTTGACTGGAAGTTGCTGGTGCACAGTGCATTGTGCACCAGTGACCAAAGACTTTTAAGCTGTGTACACACGGGGGCGATATATTGCTGAGCAATATATTGCTCAGTGTCTCCTTTTCATCAGCGACCAGAGATGGTCGCTGATGAAAAGGAACCTCTGCCGGGGAGCTGCAGAGGGAATCAGCTGGTCACAGGAGCAAGCTCCTGCGACCAGCGATCATAAGGGGGCTAAAAATGGGAGCGCGCATCCTGTAATTTATCGCCGGTGCGCACTCCAATCGCTGGCAATATGGTCGCTCAGCATTATATGCTGAAATCGCCCCCGTGTGTACACAGCTTTAGCCTTAATCGGAGCATGCTTCTGCAACCAGCGACCATGAAGCGGGAGCGTGCTCCTGGAGATTTATCTCGCTCAGCAACCATATTACCAGCGATATGTACTGAAATCGCCCCCGTGTGATATTTTCTACATTTTCTATTTCTGAAAAACACATCTCAGATTTTACTAACCTTTTCTGAAAAAAGCACCTCCTATATTCCCATGAGTTTTACTGGAATTCTCTTTCATAGTTTTAAAAGAAGTTTTGTTTTGGACATGCTGGATTTGCTCATCTGTCATAGACAGCCCATAGAAGTCGGCTATTTTCCTTATTTCTGCAGGGAAGTCCTTTTAGAGACAAAAGACAAAAGCAATGACCATAATTAATGGATTCAAAAAATGGAGAGAGACCCAGTCAAAATAATACATTTCTGTTTTTAGTGAAATGTGTAGTATGTGTAAACTGGACGTACTGTAAGAATAAATTCCTACAGTGGGATTGCTCTAGTGTCTCAGCTGCTCAATATATATGTGATGAAACAGGAGAAAAAGTTGTTCAAGAACAACTTAGATCAAGCGCTTGTGACCCAGTAAATGCAAATAGAGAGCTTGCAGACAATATGGAGAACAAAGAGGAAAGTAAAAAAAACGAATAAAAATAAAATAAAAAGACATAAATAAAAATAAATATAAATGCAATTAACTGTTTGCACTCCTTTTTAGGATGTTTTGCACGCAGATATAGCTAATTGATAGGGGTCTGCGGTATTTGGCTGCTTTCCCTATCCTACCCTGTCTGTGGGGAGAAAGGGGATAGTCAGTCCTTTAGCTGGTGGCTGCTTGTGGGAGTCTGCAGCTGTCGGGAGTGACGTCATCCAGCGGCTTCTTGTCGCGGCTTGCGGCGACTTGTTTTTTTTTTTAATTGAGTCTTTATTTAAATTTTTGAGACATTTAAAATCACAATACACACATACATCGTTACAAATTACATTAACAGCAATAATTACATGAGACAACGCAAGCCAAAGACATACATCATACATGGTCACGACACATCGCTACGCCGCGATCGTGTCTGTTATGGAGACAACTTATTGACAGTATCGTTTTACCCACGGCCTGATTACTAAGGATTGATCATTAATACGTTAAGACTACTATGCTAGTCCTTAGGGGGAATATAGAACCTCTGGGGGCTTCCTGGGGAGCAATGAAAGAACTATTTGCAAGTCCTAATACAGAGCAGTTAACCTTAGTGGCTGTACGCATAGAAGAGGGTAGTTGAGATAGCAATACCTTATAAGCCCATCGGTCCGTACTGTGCTTAAACATTAATGAGCGAGTAGATAACAGTAGTTGTTAACAGTAGTGACTAAAGACTGACTAAATAACAAAAGAAAGAAAAAAGAACCAGATAAAAAAAAAAGAAAAAACAGAAGAAAAAAGAGAACGTGCTATATAGCATTCGTGACTACCTTAGTGAAAAGAGGGACACTTATGTAGTCCCAGTAACATAGTCCAGGGTGACTTACCCCTTGACTATAAGTGGTTGTGCCGTGAGTCTAAGGCTTACGGCGACTTGTAGTAGCGGACCATAGCATCTTGGTCAGCGGGTTTCCGGGTCTTCAATAGCTTCTCTGGTGGGCTCCACAGCATCTATATTGTCTGCAAGCTCTCTATTTGCATTTACTGGGTCACAAGCTCTTGATCTAAGTTGTTCTTGAACAATTTTTCTCCAAATATGAATGTGTATTTACAGAAAATAGCAGCTGTAACATAGAATTCTAAACGGTCTCTAAATTCCAGGGGCAGTTCCATAGTGTTCCCTGAAAATGTTAGTACCTAAAAATGTGTCTGTTATTCAATTTATCCCTGTTGCGTTAGATCTTTTAGATGTCCTTATTAACATTTCCACGTCTACCGTGACCAATCACTTACATGGTTTACATATATCAAAACAAAAGGCAACACCAGAAAATATTTTTAAAATGTTGACAAGAATGCCTATACAGTATATAATGATGGTAATGCAGGATGAAGGGCACAGGTATGGCGATTGTTCAAGGATATCAACAGCAAAACTAAATTAATTATTGTGCTCTTATCATGAAATCATTTATTATGCTTATTAGTGTTGCATACCTCCCAACTGTCACGCTTACCGCGGGAACGTCCCGCCCGGGGCCGCCATTGTCCCGCGGTGGGGGGGGACAGTTGGGAGCCCCCCCCAGCTTGCCGAGAATAGACGCTGTGCGCATGCGCACAGCGTCTATTCAGCGCCAACGAGCGGCGAAAACGGGGCGTGGCCGGAGTTTGCGTCACCCAGTGAGGCCACGCCCCCTTTTCTCAAGGCCACGCCCCCTTTTCGGGAGCTCGCGCGGCAGACCTCCCAACTTCAAAAGTTGGGAGGTATGGTGTTGTAGAAAATATACACAGTACAGAAGACACTCACCGTTTTCATATCTTCAAATGTAAGTACAAGTATATTCCCATCGTCTAGATGTTTCTCCAAGCTAAGCGCATGATCAAAATATGACCCATAAATGACTGTAATAGAGGAAACATGCTTTAATACTGGATTAAACACTGGTCAGCAACTCTGTCCCAATGGTTTTGATGGGTGTTCTAATGTAGTGTACACACGGTTTAATTTTGTATATTGTTCTATTTGAGTTTGTTATATAAGCAAAATCGAATGGAAATCAACCACATTCGATCCCGATGTGCATCCCCGCGGCATTGAAACTTAATAGAAAAATAGACTCTGCAGGCAAGATTATATAGAAAAGATCTGTACTATATAGTCCAAAGCAGATGTGTGCATTGCGCTGTACTCATTTAGAATAATCATGCATTTGTGTGTGTGTGGTTACACAGGTTTAGAAAAGCAGATGTTGCCCATAGTTACCAAACAGATTCTACATCTAGATGGTAATAAAAAAAGGCAGAATCTGATAGCTTGTTATGGGCAGCATCTCCACTTCTAAAAACCCGCACGTTAGTAAATATAGAGGGTGTTCGATAAGTGCCAGAAAAATCAGAATTTTGATGATTTTCGGTCTTATTTACATTCAACCTATTCAATTATAGTGTTGATTTGGTGACTGTCAGAAAATCAGCATGGTCAGAAAACAAGTGGCTCGGCAAATTACTCGCCTATCCACGTGTTTTAGTCAATCTGCGGCTGCTTTGACTTTTTACAGAAGAGAAATTGCATTGGAAGAAAAACTGTCCGAAAAAGGCTGCATTTGAATAGGGAAAGCCCAGTTACTAAGATAGTACCCCTCTTACAAAAGGCTAAGCAGTATTTGATTAATTGATAAAGGTGTGTGTGTGTGTGTGTGTGTGTGTGTATGTATATATATATATATATATATATATATATATATTCCTAAAATGTGAGTTTGCCTAAATATTATTGCACATGTGCTAGCACTGCAGCTAGGTTACCCCTTTACTGTTGTGCTTTATGTAAGTGGGACAATTGAGACAAGCAAAACCACAAAATCTTGAAGTTTTGTGAAAAATGTGCTCTTGTTCCAAGTAAGGAAAAAAAATAGTGAAAAATCCACTTGTTGATCTTAGTAAAGTGTACCTTCCTAATTTTCACATCAAAATGGGACATACATTTTTCTTGTTCCCTAGTGTATGTTATCTTGACCTTCAAACACATTTTTTTTAAAGCAGCAATAAATGACATGGCAAAATCAACCTGGTTTTGTATTGTCAATGATTGCCACTTTAAAAAAAATGGGAAAACTCTCCCAAAATCTCCCACTTTCTGAAACTCTCACCCTATTACATTTGGCCCGAAGTATTTGCAGAGATTAATCAATGGAGGATACCGTACTTGAAAAACAGTGACCTACTCTGGCCATATACCTAAAGAAGTATTGTCAGATCTGGTACAGGTTGAGTATCCGTGATCCAAATATCCATTATCCAAATTATTACGAAAACCATCCATTCCAGAAAGTGGAAAAAAAATACTTGCTAAAAGCACTACTGGGGACATCTGTAACTGGCACTACTGGGTACATGATATGTAACTGGCACTAAATATGTGCAAGAAAGTGGTTGCTGGGCATTTAAATTCAGTACCTGAGATAGTACACAAACTTTGCTTCATGTTTTGAAATCTTGTTTTATGCACAAATAAAATATATTTGTGTGTATTTCATATGTTTCATTTGTTTGTACAACCTAAATGCAAGATACCTCAAAATACATCATTGAAATATAAAAATATATATATAGGCATACTCAAACTGTAATACATTGTTAAAAATTACTATTCATAATTTCCTCCCAAACACTGAAAAGCAGACAAAAATGGGTAGACAAATTGATTAAATCCATTTGATTTAACCAATCTATCTGAATAAACATTTGACAGTTTTACTACGTTTCAGAGCAAAGGGTCAATTTTAATTCGCACAAACCAGCTAGAATGGACAATAAGATTCAGGTGCATAGCCAGTTTTCAAAGAGAAAAATAAATACAGACCTAAAAACAAGAGGGGAGGGCTTACTTAGATGTCGGGTAGTGGCGTAACTAGAAATTTTGCACCTCCAAGCCAAAAAAGTGTCAAGCCTCACCTGTCACAAATGATTAAAAAGAAAATACAAAGATATTTAAAACACATACAGTATACTGTGTAATAAATATCTTAATTTATGTGGCGGGAGCTATGCCTCTTGCTGACAATTGAAACTTGTCAGCAGCGCGGGGGGGGGGGGGGGGGGCAGAGCTTAGGACGGGCAAAAAAAAGTGTCTGAAAAGCCCATTAGAAACCAACGGGGAAGCGGCACCGACACATCTGCCTCAGTGACAGGGCTGTCACTGAGACAGATGTGATTGGACATTGGATACAATCTGTCACGCACAGACAGCCTGTATTCAGTCAGAGACGGCCCTATTTGCTTTGATCGGAGCCTGCAGCTGCTGGACCAGCCGGGGGTGACACATCACCAGACAACCCGGCGACTAAATTCTGTGAGAGGTGGGGGCCGGGTCTGCCGCCTGTTGAGGTGACAGGACGCAGCGGCAGTGTGTCCATGCTCCTGCCTGCCTAAGCCACATAGCCGCGTATAGCAGTCACACCTCCTCTAAGCGGTGATCAGCTCCGTCTCCAGCAGCAGGAAGCCGTGGTTGTCCGGCCTCCTGCTAATTGTAAGTATTACTAGCTGGCTGGCCGGCGCACTTCTCAGCATACTTTGGAGATTTGGACCTCCCCGCCAACCCCCTCCCAACCCGCATTGCTCCATGCTCACAAGGGTGTAAGCGCAGGAGTTGGTGTCAGTAACAGTCACTGCTCCAGCTCCTGCACTGTCTGCAGGGTCTGGCTATTTAAATCCCGCTCCCCTACCTAGTGAGGGCACTGACTTTGTTAAACAGAGACCTCAGCGGCGGGGCGATCCCCAATGCTGGATCCGGCAGCTGACCACAGAGAGAGGTGACACACTGACAAGCAGTCTGCTGCGGCATGGGGGACACACAGCCGGCTGTAAGTATATCCTATATTTTAACGCAGCCTCGCCTGTCAATCTGAGCTCAGGTGCCGGCAGCCGGGGTCAGTGATTGGCTGACAAGCTGGCTCCATATTGCAATTTCTGCTTCTCCTTTAACATAAGTTTGGAGCATGTGTCACTGCTGGGGGCATTATACACTATGATTCACTGCTGGGGGCATTATACACTGTTTCACTGCTGGGGGCATTATACACTAGGTTTCACTGCTGGGGGCATTATACACTGTATGTGTCACTGCTGGGGGCATTATACACTATGTTTCACTGCTCGGGGCATTATACACTGTATGTGTCACTGCCGGGTGCATTATACGGGTGTCACTTATACGGGTGTCACTGCCGGGTTTCATTATACGGATGTCACTGCCGGGTGCATTATACGGGTGTGTATATGTGTGTCAAGATTGTAAGCTTGAGAGCAGGGCCCTCCTACCTTTTGACTGTCTGTAAATACCCAGTTTGTTGTATCACTGTCTCCTTTTGTTAAGCGCAACAGAATATGCTGCGCTATATAAGAAACTGTTAATAAATAAAATAAAATGCTGGGGAAATTATGGCTATGGCACTACTGGGATAATTATATCTGTGTCACTACTGGCAGCATGGCACTACTGGGGCATTATTACTGTATAATGTGCCCTACTCGGTGGTCAGCACCCTGCCGTAAAAAAATTCCTAGAGTGAATACTACCTGCCGCATAGCTGAGCACAGTTCAGCTCCGTCCTCATCAGGTGTCAGCACAGGAGCAATGACAATGAAAGTGACAATGAGCAGATTTTTTTTAATGTGATATTTTGAAAGGGACAATCTGGGTTAATTTTATTTTTGTAGGGCGATTTAGTTTATTCTGGCTCCTACTCTTTTGTCCTGGCTCCTAGATTTTAGAAAAATTTGTCAAGCCCTGGACTAACCCCACTGTGCAATGAGCAGTAGTGTAGTTGCATGGCCTTTAGAAGGTGCCTTACACCACACACATATCATGTCACTCTGGGTAGTGACACAGAAGATCTTCCAGTTCACCAGTCAGACAGTCCCGACAGCACAGAACCAAATATATAGATATATAATATATTCATTAGTATGCCTTCATATATTTTCTCCTCATATACAAAATAGAGAGCCTCACCAGTGACTGACCTCACCGCACGTCAATGCCCCATTGTAATTAGAAATGTAAAGACGCTCCAGAATATGGGGTGTGGCCTCACTGCAAGGGACGTGGCATTGCAGGAAAAGACTACCTTATACCACAGTTTTGCAACCTACACACCCAGACATTGGCCACCATAGGAAAAGAAAATCCTGATTCATGTCTCTTGCAGTATTTGTCATTTTTCCTCCTTATAATAATGCCCCTGGCACACCGCTATGCCTATTACACATTATACCACACACCGTAATGCCCATACCACATTCTGCCTCACAGTAATGCCCCATACACAATGTCACACACAGTAATGCCCCTTACACATTATGCCACCCACCATAATGTCCTTTAGACATTATGCCACACACCACATTATACCACACACCATAATGCCCATTACACATTATACCACACACCTTAATGTCCGTGAGACATTATGCTATACACCACAATGCCTGTGATGCATTATGCTATACACCACAATAACCATGACACACTATACCACACACCGCAATGCCCATGATACAGAATGCTACACACACCGTAATATCTGTGACACATTATGCCACAGACCGCAATACACCGCACTACATATAAACAATCTGACTGTACACAGCTCAAGATAAACAGCAAACACTTCGGTAATACAGTATATAATGAAGCAAAGAGATAAGCATTAATGTTATCATAAATTATAACAGAATTAGGGGGTATATTTACAAAGCCTTGGAGAGAGATAAAGTACCAGCTAATCAGCTATTAACTGCCATGATACAGGCTGTAAAAATATGGTTTGTCACGAGGGTGACATAGGCAGAACAAAAAGGGTTTTTGGGGCACACTTTTTAAAATGATAATGAATGGAAAGTATTTAAAATGTAACTTTTAATGAAAAACTACTACTAAAATATCAGTACGTATGAAATAACAGTTCAAATATGAACTCTAAACATGATGCATAACAAGAATAAAGATCACAATTTGAACATTTGGTGGCGAATAATGTTTAAGTACACTGGCGTGAGAAAATACTGGGGAATCCTGTAATGGATTCAATGTACCAGGCAAAATGGCCGCTCACAAACAATATGTTGCATTGGGGTGTACTTGACGCATAACACTATCCCCCTTCGAAAGGATCAATGTGGATAAATAAGGCGGACTGACTTGACTGGGTTCTTAATAGAAGGAGAGAGAACAGAGTGTTAAAGGGTAGATAGCTCCCTTGGCCAAGTGTTTTTCGGCAATCCGGTGTATTACAGTTACGGGTATTCCCCGTCGGCAACAAAGGACATGGTGTTACTTTTCAGCAAAAAGCAGAAGCACATATAAGCCTCCTGACAACCAGGTTATACTCTCATCCTATGGTGTGGTTACGGTCATACTTCACTGGCACACCTGATTCTCATACCGAACTCAAAAGCTAAGCAGTGTTTGGCCGGGCCAGTACCCGTAGGGGTGACCGAAGGGGAATACCCGGAACTGTTATAAACCAGATTGCAGAAAAACACTTGGCCAAGGGAGCTATCTACCCTTTAACACTCTGTTCTCTCTCCTTCTATTAAGAACCCAGTCAAGTCAGTCCGCCTTATTTATCCACATTGATCCTTTCGAAGGGGGATAGTGTTATGCGTCAAGTACACCCCAATGCAACATATTGTTTGTGAGCGGCCATTTTGCCTGGTACATTGAATCCATTACAGGATTCCCCAGTATTTTCTCACGCCAGTGTACTTAAACATTATTTGCCACCAAATGTTCAAATTGTGATCTTTATTCTTGTTATGCATCATGTTTAGAGTTCGTATTTGAACTGTTATTTCATACGTACTGATATTTTAGTAGTAGTTTTTCATTAAAAGTTACATTTTAAATACCTTCCATTCATTATCATTTTAAGAAATGTGTGCCCCAAAAACCCTTTTTGTTCTGCCTATGTCACCCTCGTGACAAACCATATTTTTTCAGTTGTCTTGCTGAACTTTTTGGGAGCACCGCCAACCAAACACCGCATTTATTTGCTTTCAGGCGGTAAGAACGTTGGTTAAATAACATGTACGTTCATAATTGTACCTCACAAATTCATTAATCTGCCTGTGCCAACCCTCAACCATATTGTAACTATGATACAGGCTGTGTTTGGGAAACAAAATGACAGGAGTTGGTTTAGTTGATAGTCTTATCTTGCTCTCCAAGGCTAAGTAAATATACCCCTTAGGTCCAAAGAAGAGAGAGAGAGAGAGAGAGAGAGAGAGAGAGAGAAAAAAACACAACATCTGCCTGCAACTATAATAATACTGTACATGAAACTATGCCACGCTAAAGCGCAACCTTATTCTCATTACACTACACAGTACCGCTCATTAACCTATACATATAGTTACACACACATAAATATATAAAATCACACATATATGCACACAAGCAGCACACATACAGATATGTAGTCGTACACATTCATACAGACATACATATATAATACAGAGGGGATAGAGAGAAACGTAGCGCGATAGGAAGGGGACAGTGAGACAGGACAGTAGGGAGGGGACAGGGAGGCGTAGATCGGTAGGGAGGGGACAGGGAGGCAGGATGGTTGCGAGTGAACAGGGAGCCACAGGGCAGTTGGGAGCAGACAGGGAGGCACAGGGCAGTTGGGAGCAGACAGGGAGGCACAGGGCAGTTAGGAGCAGACAGGGAGGCACAGGGCAGTTGTGAGGGGACAGGGAGGCACAGACACAGGGAGTGAGATCCTTGTACATCTTACAGAGCTGTGCTTGCAACATTTTTCTGAAAGCAGTGGAGGGGGTGTAAACATAGTGGATTTGACCATCTGCGGACATGGTGACATCTCAACGCCTCATACACAGGTGTGCCAGCAGCAGAGCTTCATCCTGGCCCCCAGATTCATACACACACACACACACACACACACACACACACACACACACACACACACACACACACACACACATATATATATATAGCAGTGACAGTGAAACACACACATAGTGCCCCTTCCCTTTGTCACACTCACTTTTAGGCCGTGCTGCTGTCTCTGAAGCTGCTGGCTGTCATGGCACTGTATATAGCACAGTGCCGTTTAGCCCCGCCCCCCTTTTCGGACCTCCAGCTGCCTCTTGTGCAGTTCAGCTGCCATGATTTATTTATTATAGGTAGTGGGGGAGGCTGGGGTAACTTGTCGGTTAGGTCTAAATTGTAGTGGGCTAAAGGACCTCCTGACATTACAGGGGAGGAGAGGGGGTGGAGAGAGGAGGAGCAAGGTCGGAAGAAGGGTCCCAAACGGACCCTCGCAGGCTTTTATTACTGCCGCAGATTGGCAAAAAGGGGGTGGATGCTGATGTCATGTGATGTCAGCTACCCACCCCCAGCAGACATTGACCCACGTGCGTCCTCAGGGGAACACCCAGACTTTTCATAGGGGTGCCCATAAAACACTGGGTGTTCCCCTGCTCCAGGCCCGTGTCTGGCCCCTTTGGAGAGAACAGCTCGGCAAGTATGAAATTCACTGAAGGAGTTTGCACATGCGCATATTCGCACATGGGCAAATCCCCACCATTGGACAAGGGGTCAAATTCAGACTCAAACTAATGGGTCTAAATCGGCCCGTAAATGCACATGAATTGGTTTAAACCTATACACAGTTGTGTGACGTCAGCATGAGGTAAAGTAGTGACCACACGCATCAGAGCCCTTTCTACACAGATTCAAGTTCAATGCAACTATGTACGAAGTACAAAAGGGAATTGTGTGGAATAAAAAAAGCACAATTGAATGTTTGTGTCTGCATAGGATGAACGTGGACACTCATGCGGCACCTCATTGATGGGCCCAGCGCTGAGAGATAACAATGCTATTACTCCAGCAAAAACTAGAATAAGCTTACATTTCATACATCATATTACAATGCATGTATTTCATGTAACATATTATAGTACTTTGTACTGTTGGTACTGTTCTTGTGGACGGATGAGATGCTAGATCCTTGTGTCAATGTACCTGAACAATACGGTGTTATTTTATGTCTGTTTCCTGCAATATACTGTATCTGGTGCTCTTTAAACCTGATTTTTGTATTTCTCTCACCTCGAGTGATAGAAATAGTGCAGTGTATTTCTAAATGATATGTTTAGGTTATAAACATGCAAACCCTATCCATGAACATTAGTGGAGTGTCACTGGTCTTTTTGCACCTGCATACTGATAACTTACTGTTTCCACTCATATAATCTTGGAAATACAAGTCCCAAGAGCTGTACGAAGGAAGCATAGGATTGGTATTATTGAAATGGTAATAAGACACCGCTGTATCCTTGGGGTTACGAAGAATCACCAAGATCTGTAACAATAGAGGACAGATAATTAATACATTAAGTTTCATTGTAATTTATGTTATTAGATGTGTCTGCATGTTAGTTACCTGCAGTAAGATATTGAAGTTCATCTAAAGTCTCATACAAGTGGGCCGTTTTTGCCCAGGGTGTATGGGGAGCGTTGATTTGAAAATCATGGTGCAGAAAATCGCTTAGTGCATATACAAAACTCGCTGCGCTCGCCACACTATATAAAATCAACTCCATGCCGACGTGGATAGTGGGGGTATGAAAAGGTCGGAAGGACCCGTTGCTCCAGCCCTCGTGGTGCTCGCTGCGCTCGCCACACTTCGGGGTGACGTGGATAGTGGGGGGGTCAGTGAAACCTCATTGTATGTCATACAAGTGTATAGCTAATGGCAATGCATCGCACCCTATAAAATCTCATGCAATTTTTCGGGAGGTGCAATGCAATCCCCTAGGACCAACAGAGCAGTGAATAAATTACATTAAAAAATCACATTGCTTCGCATGGCACTATAATGGCCTATGAGATGCAATGCAATGAGATTTTGCTACGGAGAATAGCCCTGTGCGCTTACAGCGTACTGGGCACCCTGCTAGGAAACAAGTACCGAAAATTATATATTTAATCCTAACTCATTAGAATGAATAAAACAAACATACAACAAATCATATAAAATATACAAAACAATGACACAGAACTCATATAAAACGGTAAAATTCACTCCTGTTTAGGTGTAATGTAGAAGTATTCTTTGGTTGGTGTTATTGGTTAGTGTACCTGCAAAAATATTTCTATGTAGTGCTTTGTTACATGCACATGGAGTACAACTGTTTTACTAATGAATTCTTAACTACTATGGACTAACCCAGGGTTGCCGACTTTTTAATGCTCCTCTCCGGGAGAAGCCCGGAGAGGAGACTTTCCTTACCCGATCGGGGGGCGGGGCTTGACTGTGACGTCATTAAGCCCCACCCCATTACGGGAATGGGAGAAATTACTGATCTCCATGGAGGGGGCGGGGCTAAAATGACACGATTGTGGCATTTTAGCTCCGCCCCCTCCTCTGAGACCCGCGGATTGCGGCATTTAAATGCCGCGATTCGGGGGGTTTAGGGGGGTCCCCCAGATTCCGGGAGGGTTGCCCACCCTTCCGGGGGGCCGGGAGGGGGACCCGATTTTCGGGAGACTCCCGGGAATTCCGGGAGGGTCGGCAATCCTGGACTAACCAAAACTCTTCTGATGCGCATGCTTTTCTAACATGTCAAGGAGGTGTGATTGTAAATGCTCCATTTAGATTTATATCAAGGAAAACGCATGCAAATTATTTTATCCAGCTACTGTATATACAGTGGAGATCTTTCCTGCACATCTGGTAGTGCTGCTATAAACTAGACCCAATTTGGATAGATGTTTTCCCCTGGCCTCTACTGTCCATGATCTGCAAATCCTATTTGATCATAGATACCAGTTGTCATTACAAAATGTTTTTTTTGGAACCCACCCTTTCCTCCTTCTGTCACCTTAATCTGCACCTGTGTTTGATTTATGTATTAGATGGAGAATATAATGAGTATTCTGATAACTTATTCTTTACTTCTACAAGGTATGGCCCCATGGACCTCCCTGCGGCCTTCCTCACGAGACCTTATATTTCTTCTTCTAAAGACATGTTCCACCAAGCAGTGGTGTAACTATAGCTCCGCAGCCCCCGCAGTGGCGGGGAGGCGCAGAGAAAGTTTGGGCGCCGGGTCTGTCTGCAGTATGGGGGCAGCCATTTTTCTAAGAGTCCATTTTCATCATAGAAGCAGGAATTAGCGCTGGGAGAGACCGGACCGTGACCGCAGATGCGGCTGAGCAGGTATGGGCATGGGGTGGGCACCGAGGGGAGGTGGAGGCAAAAAATTTGCGGCGGGGGGGGGCGCAAAATAGGTAGTTACGCCACTGCCACCAAGCAAAGGTTTGCCTGGTTAAAAACAGGCATATTAGCTAGTAAATATAAAGTACAAAGATAATTGTCTTTGTCATTAACCCTTTGAGTGCCAAGTGAATTTGTCAAAATGGGTGTGAAAATTACCAAGCAAACATTGTTATTCATCATAATGACCTGTAATAGTTACTTTATATAGGAAATATAATCTTTTTTTGCATAGGATCGCATGCCAGCAAATGGCATTCAATGCAATATTTCATTGTACAAGCATCCATGCCATGAGATGTGATGGGTGCTTACAATGAGATGTAACCCCCAGTATCCACGGCAACCCGAAGCGTGGCGAGCGCAGCGGTACGTGTCCTCCGACCTTTTCATCCCCCCACTATCCACGTCGGTGTGGAGCTTACTTTAGATAGTGTGGCGAGCGCAGCGAGCAACCGAACCCGAAGTGTTGCGAGCGGACGCGTAATTCGAGCCCAAAGCGTGGCGAGCGCACCGAGCCCCGCGAGGGGACACGGAATACATGTAAAGTAATCCGTGTCCCCATGCATCACATGCCGCAATATTGCAGGCGATGCGATGAGATGTCGTACGATGGAATCGTGGGCGCCATGCTAGGAAACCTTTTTTTTATACAACATTTTTAATTTACATTTATATAACAAATGTGGGCGACGCTGGCATTTTTTGCTGATATTTTGTACCTCTCATGTTGGCACTCAAAGGGTTAAGGATTAAGCAGGCCATTATAAGTAGTTCATTTATATTAAAATTTTACATGCAATATAACACTAGTTATGTAACGGAAGAGTGGTTACTATACCTTGGTCTTTTCAAGGAATGATTTAGGGATATTATCATAAGTCAGGTGGGATGCGAATAGTCGCGGTGATGGTTGTTGCTTCAAGGGCTTGAGAATAAAAAAAAAAAAGTATTATTGCAAATATTTTTACCAACATAGCACATAATTAGCGATTAGAATGCATCTGGAAAAGTGAGACTCAGACCCAATGCAGAAATGAACCAAGCTCAGTGGCCTTGTCACTGTATATAATCATGCACCAGTATCTGGACCATGTACAAGAAGCAGTTCATAAAAGATAAGAGGGCAGTAGAACAGTAGAACAATGTACTTATCTTCTGCCTTAATCTCCCACCTTTTCACTATCTGTTGGTAACATTACCTTCAATTCTGTCCCAGAAGGCCACTACCTGGGAATTTTCCTTGACTCTGGTCTCCCCCAAACTCCACATTCATACCCTCTCCCATTCAGGTCACTTCCAACTTTATAATATCTCCAAGATTAGACACTCTCTCACCCTGGGTGCAATGAAGATCCTCATTCACTTGCTGGCCAATTCATCAAAAGGACCGCTGCAAGTTTCCCATTGCTGGTCTTTAACTCCCACATCTCTACTCCAATCCATTCTAAATGCCAGTTATTCACTAATTTTCTGCTTCTCCACATCAGGCCATTTACCGGGTCCCATTCCCCTACACAGAAATGTATGATCTTTGACATCTATGGTTCTAAAGCAGAGTTGAACCACAACTGCACCTGAATTACATGCAAGGAACAAAGGACTATATTTATAAAGATTCGCGTTTGGTCGATATTGTATTCATCATCGAATATGGCTATCTTTTCAAACACAGACATTTACTAAAGGCAATCAAGGGAGTGTTGCATCATTTTGAATGTCAAAACAAGGATGAAATCACAGATACACCATCGGCCAAACTTGGAAAAAACTTTCCATAGGAAACCGTGCACAGACATGTAACAAGGATCATGTGTGCAAACACACCAAAGAATAAGGCAGACTTCACCCAAAATACACATCCCCCTGAGCAATGTTTTCTGAGAAGCCTGCAAAATACACAGACAAAAGGAAAGTCAAACCAGTCCAGTACTCCGCTGTATTGTACCTCTGCTAATAAGAGCTTTAGTGTTTGTCCAGGTAATATGGTGGGGATTTCCTGAACCAGGACCAGCTCTGAAACCCACATGCACACACACACACACACCTGCATGGGTCTGTGCAGGCTTCTTCATGAGTGCTTGTCAGGGCAATAACTAGCATGGTGTAGACACTGCTCAGCACACAAAGCATTGGCTTTGTGGGCACACCAGTCGCATCCACAGGCCTATATATGTGCTGCCAGCTGCAGCGCTGTCCAATGTAATGTATAATAGTGCCCAGCTCCTTGGTGCCCTGTTCCTGGTCTCACATCTGTTTAGTTCTGCCTGAAATCTTCTGAATCGATGCCATGTATTTGGATTAACCTCCTTCCTGTCAGCAACTCCTTGTAACACAGGAGGGATAAATATCCTGCATTCATCGTATCAAGACGCCTGTTTCCCTTCACTCCTGCCTTTCAAATTACCTGGTCCTCATGTCTGCCAGCATGTGTCTATCACCTGCCGCTGCTCGGCTTCTAAGTCGCACCTGCGCTACCTGTCCCAGCATGGCCTCCAAACCCCATCCGCTATCCTGCTCCTTTCTGGCTTTCCAGCTGTTTACCAGATGCTGTCCGCCTCCCAGTCGCTTCCCAGACGCTGCCTGTCTACTCAGCCGCTCATGCATTTGTTAACCTGTCACAGTCACCATTAGTATTATCATCTTCCGGATTCTGTCTGCTGCTGGAGAGTCACCTGCAAACCTGCACCAGCTACTATCAGTGTATCAACTGCTGTTGTAGTCGCAGCCCAGCTGCCATCTGGACTCAGTCATTCATACTGCGCTGCTTAGCCTCCAAAAATTCCTAGCTTCCTGCTACCTTCCTGTCACAGTGGGCCTGTTTTTTAAGTACAAAAAAGAGAAAAGATATTCGATCGCACTGGGGAGTTCAGAAGGGACATTCTGGTGGGCGCCCGGCAAGGACAAGAGGGACTTCATCTGTATATTCCAGAGGATAGAATACAGATGTCTAGCTTGTATAGAGAAAAGGTTAATAAGCTTAATATCCAAAATTCTATACAAACCTCAAATTTATTTGCTTTTCCAAAATTAAATTCAAGCATACCACGGTCAATTGTGGGCTCCTTATTATGAACTGCAAGCAGCATTTCATGAAGTATCTGTACTGTCCAGTTCGTTCCTAGAATACAATTTATTGAGTGATTATGTAGTTGAATAACTTATGACACAGAGTAAAAGGAACACTAGATTTAGAAAGATACTGTGGGTTTCCTAAATGGTGTTTTTATTAAAGTTTTACTATTACATATACATTACTAGAATATTCAGAATTTTACTTTTTGTTCAGTTAAACCCAAAATAGGCAACTTGTGTGGTTGTCCGATTCAAAAGTGTTCTCAAGGAGCAAATAATAAATAGTGCATACTTTAACTTCATGGAGACAGCACTTGAATAAGAGAAACTTTTCTGTGGTTCCAATCATCCACCTTCATTTAAATATAATTTTGAGTTTAAGAAAAAAAAAGTAATTAATTGAACAAAAATATGGGTGTATAAGTAAAGCAAAGGCAGGGATGTAACTTTTTTTTTAAATCGTATGGCTTCTTTTTTGCACAGACATTTTGTTTGAAACCCTACATTTTTTTTAAAAGAAACATTTGGAACAGCAATAGGTATCAAGTTTATCACTAGCTTTGGTAAACTTTACAGGTGAAGAATTTAGGGCCATTTCATTTAGGATGGGCATTATATCGCTCATGTGGAAAAAAAAACATTGCCTACCAAAATACATTATTATTACAAAAGGGTGATGCTGACTTTTGTCTATATGTATTTTAAGGGTACTGTCTATTTCTCTGTGGAACTAGAAGTGCCACAATGACCTGTCAGCGCTGGGCTGCCATGGAATCAGCGTAGGACGCTGATAACGTAGATTACAGAAGTAAGGCAGCTGGCTAGCTGTCAGGATTCAAACAGGCACTATGCTGATAACGTAGCTTAGAGAAGTAAGGCAGTTCGGCAAGCTGCCAAGATTCAAGTACAGAGTGGCGCGCGCTGCCGCCGTGAAACTAAACAAGTACCATTTTAAGTATTTTTCCACTTGTGACTGTATCAGTCCATATTAAATCACAAAAAAAATAAAAAATGTCCACCACCCATCTCAGATTTTTACAAAAAAATTGTAGATGAGAGGATGTCAAAATAACTATTGCTGCCAAAAATCTGGACTGTCTGACAATTTGTTTATTAAATATTGATTTTTCAATTTATTAAAATTATTTACCAATCGTAGCTTCTTTATCCAGTTTATTACACAGGTGTTTTTTCTTTATTTCCGTGCGTTTTTGCCGTAACGCGAAACACAAGTCAGATAAAGTAATATGGTTTGGATTTGGGAGGAAGAGTTACCTTAGGATGCTTTAAATAGACTGGATAAAGAAGCCGCGATTAAATATTTTTACTAAATTAAAAAGTCAATGTTTCAAAAACTAATTGCCAGACAGTTAAGATCTGAAACAGTTGGTGGACACACCTGGTTAAACGGACATGGAATGATCCGACTGAAAGGGGTAATTGGGCTATAATGGGTTATTCTCACATTAACAATGGTGTGGGCTAAGCACAGATGGACATTAGAATATATACTGACAGTGGCATCACTGGGGTGGGCCACATCTGGATGTCAAACACTGAGGGTTGATACAAAATACTGGCTCCTATCCTTGTGTAGGAGCTGGCACTGCCCACTTTCAAGGGGCAGAAAGCATCTCCTGGGCCACATCCCTTCCGCAAAGCCACACCCCATCGTGCTAGACCAATTGTACTGATACAATGTGGGACCTCATTCTCTTCTTGATATCTTGAACTGCTGTTAAAGATTCAGTGCAAGATGTACTAAACTTAAAAAGTGATAAAATGGAGAGTGATAAAGCCAATCAGCTCCTAACTGCCAGGTTACAGGCTAGGTTTGAAAAATGACAGATAGGACCTGAAGGGCTGGTGGATTATCAATCTCCATTTTAGCACTTTACAAGGCTTAGTACATCTCTCCCTCATATTTTTATTATCCTTATAATGTATAGACATAATATTGTGTTATGGTGTGCCAAGTAATTTATAAATCGTGCTACAGTAACGAGGCTGTGGAAAAGAGCCTAAGAAAAACATATTTACTGAGACTATTCATTACTTTTATATGCAGCTATTGGGCCGCATTCAATGCGGCAGGCGAGGGGGGTTAAACGGCGAGGATCGACGAAAACAAGCGGCCCTCGCCTTTTAACCCCTGTGCCGGCCGCTCACCATATTCTACGTTCCGGGGGAATCCTCAATGTCAGAGAACAGCAAGGATTTGCCCAAACAGCAAGGCTCTCAGCTAATGCAAGGAGCCCACTGCATGTAGCCTGGAGCACTGCTGTTTTTAGTGGCTGCACGTGCCGTTTCCCCGTCGCTACGAAACAGCGCGTGCAGGGGGTCAGCTGAATACTGAACCTGTGAGCTGTGTCTGCGAGTAGTCAGCACTGCTCGCTGTCACAGCTCGCAAAAACCATTGAATACACCATTGAATAATACATACATTATTATTCAACTTTATCGGGATGCGGTCATTTGGTCTACTGCATTATGGTCGACAGTCATTAGGTCGAATCCAATAGGTCGACATGCTAAAAGGTCGACATGACTCTAGGTCGACATGGGAAAAGGTCGACATGATTCTAGTTCGAAAGGTCATTAGTTCGACAAGGTCATTAGTTCGACATTGTCTATGTCGACATTCACAAGGTCGACATGTAGTTTTTCACTGTTTTTTGAGCCAACATGTGCCGACAGGCGGTATTTCATGCCCTACCATCCACTAGGGCGTGGTGGGAGAATAAAATAGTGTGCCGAGCGTAGCGAGGCACCGTGCCCGACGCATTGCGAGCGCAGCGAGCGATGCGAGGGGATGCAGTGCACTTTAAACTGTGTCCATGTCGACTGTGTTGACATTCAGGTAAAAAAACAGTGAAAAACCCTATGTCGACCTTGTGAATGTCGACATAGACAATGTCGAACTAATGACCTTGTCGAACTAATGACCTGTCGAACTAATGACCTTTCGACCTAGAATCATGTCGACCTTTTCCCATGTCGACCTAGAGTCATGTCGACCTTTTAGCATGTCGACCTAATGGATTCGACCTAATGACTTTCGACCATAATGCAATAGACCAAATGATCCCAACCCACTTTATCAGTATTGCACTATACTGTATATGTTTGTATTGCTTGGATGCTATGGAGGTCTCGTGTAAGCACAGGATGAGACCAGCAGTACAGGTCAGCTGTATTTACTGTTAGTCTAGTATGCAAGCAATTTATCGGATGTTAGAGAACAGGTGTTAGTTTATCTAAATGTACCACACTAGCTAGGGCTATTTTACCAGTTTTTAGTATACAGTACATAATGTGTATAAATGCCATGCTGCTTTAAACTGGGATGGCGGAGGATGCATCACTGCCATACACTTATTATTCCAGAAGTTACTCTCCAGCTATTGTTCAGTGTAATCGCTGCTAGTGGGGACACACTTTGTCAGCTCTCCAGTGTCCTGTGGTCAAAACAGGTACTTAGCCTAGTTGATACCAGGAACATTTTAACAAATGCCCTCTTGAAAAAAAAAAAAAAAAAAGTATGCTTACCAGCAATTCTAGTTGTCTTTACTTGTTAAATACAATATCCAACAATAGGAGATATACTATATGTCATCCTCTGCTCCCTAGTGCTAGTTTCAGGTCTTCCTTTCACTGATGTGCTCCTTCTCACTTGCATCCGGTCACTTGCTCCCACTCACCAGCACTGTGAGCCCTTTAATTGCGCAGTGCACGAGACAGCAGCGCAGCAACTACCAGTGTATCAACAACAACAAAAAAGGGGGATGTCCGACATCTCGCGGTGCATGGCATATTGAGGTAAGATTTTGGACACATCTGTGTCTATCTCTATCACATGCAGCGAGTTACTGACACTGCCCCTTACTAGTCTATTTTTCTATTTGATTTTGCTTATATAACACATTACACACGGAGACTAGACATATAAATATAAGATAATATGTGTATGCACATGCGCATACTTGTTCCATAATCGGCCAAATGCATGCTGAATTAGACCCAGTGACGGAGAAGGCAGGACATCCCCAAGCACTTCCACCCCCAGAACCTATGGTAGTTACACTCTGTAATTGTTCCCCCCACTTACCACATTTGGGATAAGTTACAATCAGCACATCATCTTCTCTGGCTTCAAAAGACTCTAGTGCCTGAAATGTGGCCTCACTGCAGAGAAGGCTCGGGTACAGAATCCCCTTATAAGTAAACTGCATTTCCTCTGGAGTCATCTTGCTGGCCTTTTCAGCCATTTTTTTCATGAGTTCCTCTGCCTGTTTTCTACCCTGTTCCTCCGAGCCAGCCATCTTCTTGCAGTAGAAAACAGTGAACTTCAATCCCAGCTCATACAAGCGTTCCCTTTTATACAAGGCACTGGGAGGGAGTGTCTACACACATACAGTTTTATAGTGTTGCTCTTTCCTTGCACACATCCACAGAGAGAAAGCTGTTTATTACATGCTTATTGCAACATACTACCTCTCAACTTGACCCTTTCCAGGAGGGACACAATGCTCTGTGTCTGGACTTCCCTCTTAATTTATTATTGAAATCTCCGGTGTTGAACAGGTTAAATGTTAAGAAAGGTGGTTCAGCACAAGTGATGGTAATCATTAATTAAAAGGGAAGTCAAGGAACAGAGCCTTGTGTCCATCTAGAGAGGATCATGTTGGCAGATAAAGCAGTGTACTGTAGATTTTTTGGTTCATTGAAATTGTTTTATGTTGATTTTGTTTTATGAATAAATAATGTAACTGCGGTTTTACTTCTGTGTAATTTTCTAGATTAAGGGCCTGATTCAAATCTGTACGGTCCCCTGCGGGATTGCACTAGTGACCGATGTTGAAGCTTCTGTGCGGGCGCCTTTGGAGACTTGCATAGTGTCCCTGGCACTCGCCATGTCTCTGGTGTTTTTGGACAGAGAGCACTGCCTGCATATAGGGTTAACACCCCTGACCCCTCTACAAAGTGAAAGTGCAAGAAACAGCCAACACGGAGCTCCGCTGTTATCAGCTGGCTGCCTGGCACCTTTAAATTTACAGTCAGCACACTTTATCAACAGCATACAGGTCTATATGGGCCGATTGGGTTACAAAACCAGCCCGGGAAATTCTGGAAGCAGCCCTAATGGAGGTGGGGTCTGCTGTCAAAAGCAAGAGCTTTATGAAAATCTGGAATCTTATGAACACAGCTCTGGAGCCCTCACAAAAAATCCAATATGTGTCTTAGAAATAATAAACTCACAATCGGAGGTCGTATACTGTAACAACATTTCAGTTTATATGCAAATCTTTTTCAAGTTACAAACACATATAAAACAGGGTTGCCAACTTTAAGATTCTCCTCTCCGGGAGAAGCCCGGAGAGGAGAGTTTCAGCAGCCGCTCAGGGGGCGGGGCTTACGAGTGACATCACTAAGCCCCGCCCCAATGCTGTTAAAGCAGCAAATTCACGGATCTCCGTGCAGGGGGCGGGGCTAAAATGACTCGATTTTGTCGTTTTAGCTCCGCCCCCTCCTCTGAGACCCGAGGATTGCGGCATTTTAATGCCCCGATCCGGGGGTCAGCGGGGGTCCCCCCTGAATCCGGGAGGGTTGCCCACCCTTCCGGGGGCCGGGAGGGGGTACCCGATTTTCGGGAGACTCCCGGAAATTCCGGGAGGGTCGGCAACCCTGATATAAAATTAACATACCTTTTATACCTGCTTCCCTTGCCGGTTTGCTGGAGAGGCCCGCCCGCTGCATGAGAGGAATGCCCTTCTACCTCACCTCTGCCATTGTAGATAAAGTCACACTGGCGGAAGCAAGTTGGAAGAACGTTTCCCCCCAAACGCTGCAGGCGACCTCTCCAGCAAAGCGGAAGCTGGTATAAAGGTATGTTAATTTTATGTGTGTTTGTAACTTGAAAGATTTGCATATAAACTGAAATGTTGTTATAGGACCTCTGATTGTGAGCTTATTATTTCCAAGAGCTGCACCGCCGGACATATATATAGCATTAATGAAGAAAGCGGCTTGATATGAGGTGAAAAATCGGATGCTTTTAATCCTTCAAAGAATACAAACTGTATCAGGATTATGCATATTGTAATTCCCATTACACTTTGGGCCTTATTCTGGTTAGGTCGGTGAAACGTACGTACGGTCCGTTTCACTGTACGTTTCCCGTACGCGGACGGTGAGCGTAAGTCCGCCCACAGAACAGCCACATACGGACGGTCACAAACACCGACTTGAGCGTACGCCACTGTATACGGAAGGATCTCCGTTTAGACACCGTTAACTGGCATACAACAGTGCGTACGCCACCGTATACGGACGGGTCTCATCCGTTTTCACACCGACATCTTCCGTATATCTGAGCGTACGCCACAGTGCACGGACGGGTCTCGCCTTTTTTCAATGGAAAACTCAGCGTGTGTCACCGATCGTGAGAGTGAGCGTACGTCCGTGCATGGTGGCATACCCTTCACATATATGGCACTGAAAATCTTGCCTTTCAACTATAATTAAGACAATTAATTAATTATTCTAACTGTTATTCAATAATTGTTTTCTATTAACTCAATTGTCTACCTTAATAAACACCCTAATAAAACAACATTTTAACCCTCATTACATGTATATTTATTATGTTCTAATGTTGCATTTTAATCACTATCTGTGTGTCCCCACATTGGATTAACTTTTAAATAAAGTCATGTTGGTGTTTGTGTGTATTTACTAAATTATGCCCATAATTAGTTTGTTCCTCATTTTTTACATGTCTACCTACCCTAATGTTATGTGTGATGTTTGAATGTAACAACAACAAACAATCATGCTTTTACACTGTTTTATTTAACCATACAACCCACACATTCAGACCACATTCATTCGTTACCCTTCACGTTACATTACATATTTTTTTTTTTAAATCATGTATTTTTTTATTGGTTTTGAAAAGTACAGACAAACAAAAATAAAACTTAAACAAAAGACATTACATATGTGATATATTATTCAGTTAATACAGTACATGCAGAGTATATGTTTATAGTTTAATATCAAGTTTCAGGAAGCAGAGATAAGTAACAGTACAACATATGGGTTGGCATTAGGTCTGTGCGATAGGTCCCCAACTTCAACCACAGAGACAGTAGTATAGGTGAATTACGGGCAAGAGTCTTGCAGATACAGTGCAGACGTCTGCCACAAGTCCCAGATTTTGCTGAATTTACCTAGGCAATTCCATTTAGTATACATGAAACGCTCATGTGATATAGTGGTATTGACAAGCGCAATCCACATATTAGAGGATGGGGGGGCCGGACTCATCCAGGCTCTAGCAATACATACTCGGGCCAGAGTGAGGAGGCCACCCATCCACCTTAATCTGTGTGGGGTCCAGTAGACCCTATGTAGGATATACATTTGGATCTGCTGGAACCTGGCTGTCACAGCCTCCCGGACCGCGGTGGTCACGGTCCGGGGGCGTGGGTGGTGCGGGCGCCCTCTCCGGGCTCAGCGGCAATGGCGGCAGGGCTGGGGCAGCGTGCGGGGCTGGCTGCGTCAGGGCGCTGGAGTCCCCGCTTCCAGCAGTGGTTTCCCGGTGGTGCCGAGGAGACAGGAAGCGGGGCTCTGTCGGGCAGGCGGGTGCGCGCTCACTAGGGGCGCGCGTGCCGCTCTCATGAACTTTTAAAGGGACAGACAGGAAATTAGGGGTTTTGCCTGCAGGGATAAAAGGAAGTCCCTGACAGGCAAACCCCGCCAGAGTATAGGCTCACACCTACTCCAGCGTTACTGTGCCTTAGTGCTTGTCTCTATTTGCTACTGTTTGATCCGGCTTGTTACTGACGATTCTCCCGCTTAACCCCTTGTACTCCGCTTGTGACTTATCCGTGTATGACCCCAGCTTGCTCTCGACTATTCTCCCGTCTCATCCCAGTGTACCGCAACCAGTGTCTTCCGTGTATGACCCGGCTTGTCTTGGACCTCCTTTGCCTCTCCCCTGGGCTCCTAACTGACCGTATAATACCGACCCGGCTAGACGACCGCTTCTCCATATTATCTACCCCCCAGCCTCCAGCTCATAAAAGGGAAACCTAACCAGAGGACCGTGACCGACGTGTCGAGTGCCGCAGAAGCCCAAATCCCAATTGGAGGGGTCACTGGCAGAAAACCCTCGGCACGGTTAGACTCCGCACCTCTGCGTTAGGTCGAGCCAATTCCCGAGCTGAATAGGCAGGGATTCCAGTAAAACTTGTGACAGAATACTCTGGCCCACAAATATGGATCCAGCGGCCGGTCTGTCTCCAAAGGAGCTTCTGGAGCATCTGCTAACCAGGGTGAACAAGCAGGAACAGGATCAGGCACAGATCATGCAATGTCTGCAGACCCTGATGCAACGAATTGAAGCCCCTCCTGCTCCACCGCCTCCGGCACCACTTCCTCCGGTGGTTGCAGCAAGTGCCCCTTCACTTCGCATTCCGAACCCAGCCAAATTCGATGGGAATCCTAAGGAGTGTCGGGGATTTCTAAATCAGTGCCTTATCCAGTTTGAGATACAGGCAGCATCCTTCCCGTCGGATAGAGCGAAGGTAGCCTACATGATCTCACTACTATCGGGTCAAGCCTTGTCCTGGGCCTCTCCACTCTGGGAGAAGGATCACGCGGTGATTAATAGCATCACTGAATTCATCACCGAGTTCCGTAAAGTGTTTGATGAACCAGGCCAGGTGACGTCCGCCGCCTCAGCCATTCTGAGTGGCAGGTCGAGAGCCGACGACTTCTTTGGACGACCTCATTTCCTTATGTACACGAGTAGACTTTGTTACCAAGAGAGGGACAAGGAGAGGGAACAGTCCCGGAAGTACAGTTTCAAGTTGGCACCTCGATTTATTCCTCCAACCAGCTCACCATCGGCATCAGCTTCCGTGGCAAGTCAGCAGTCAGAGGAACCCATGCAGATTGGGAAAGCTCGCCTTCCTTTCGCAGAAAGAGAGCGAAGATTTAAGAATCGATTGTGTCTGTACTGCGGGGAGTCAGGTCATCTCCTCTCCGCTTGCCCTAAGCGTCCGGGAAACGACAAGGCCTAACTGATTGTAAGGGGGTCAGGTTAGGCAAATTATCGTATACCTCTTCTCAAGTATCCGCAATTGGGTTCACCATCGATGTAACCCTAACTTATAGAAACTCTTCCTTGATCCTCAAAGCGTTTCTAGATTCTGGCGCAGATGGTAACTTCATCACCGCAGATACTGCCAAGCGCTTAGGAGTTCCATGTCACGGACTGAAGAATCCCCTACACATCATCGGTGTGGATGGTAATAGATTGCCCTTTTCAAACATCTGTTTCAATACTGCAGCTGTACAGATGAGAGTAGGGATTCTCCATCAAGAGTCCATCCCCTTCTTCGTGCTTCCATCAGCAGAGAACCCTGTAATCTTGGGGTTGCCATGGCTACAATTGCATTCGCCTGTCCTGGACTGGAAGCATCCTCAAGTATTGGCATGGGGGCAGGAGTGTCAGGGGCGATGCCTTGAACAGGTTAAACGTCATGCATGTTCTATATCCTCCTCTAAATTGGGAACCAGCCCCAAGCTTCCAATCGCTTACCAAGCCTTTGCGGATGTATTCAGCAAGAAGGAAGCAGAGAAGCTACCAGCCCATAGAATTTGGGATTGTGCCATAGATTTAGTTCCTGGGAAATGTCCTCCTCGGGGTCGAGTGTTTCCATTGTCCATGGCAGAGTCTCAGTCAGTTTCCGAGTATATTAAGGATAATCTGGAGCGGGGTTTTATCAGAGAATCCAAGTCACCAGCGGGAGCGGGGCTGTTCTTTGTAAAAAAAAAAGACGGGGGTCTCAGGCCCTGTATTGATTATAGGGGTCTCAATGCCATCACGGTGAAGGATCGTTTTCCCCTCCCCCTCATCTCCGAACTCTTTGACAGGATCAAAGGGGCTCATTTTTTCACAAAACTGGATCTCCGTGGGGCATATAATTTGATCCGAATTAGGTCAGGAGATGAGTGGAAGACAGCCTTCAATACGCGAGATGGACACTTCGAGTATTTGGTGATGCCGTTCGGCTTGAGCAACGCCCCGGCAGTTTTCCAAAGATATATGAACCATATCTTCCAAGATCTTTTGAACAGATTTGTAATTGTCTATCTGGACGACATCCTAATTTTTTCAAGAAACCTTCATGTACATCAGCAGCATGTTCAAGAAGTTCTGAATCGTCTTCGTAAACACCGGTTATACTGCAAGCTAGAGAAATGCTCATTCGAACAACAGGAGATGCCCTTCTTGGGATTCATTGTTACTGGGTCAGAATTACGGATGGACCCAAAGAAGTTGTCTGCAATCTCTGACTGGCCACAACCAGTAGGGTTAAAATCCATTCAACGTTTTTTGGGTTTTTGCAACTTCTACAGACAGTTCATAAAGGGTTATTCTTCTGTAGTAGCTCCTATAACCAAGCTCACTCGCAAAGGCGAGAATACCAAAGAGTGGCCTGCTGAGGCTAAGCGAGCCTTTTCATTACTCAAGCACCTCTTTCTTTCCGCACCCATTTTAAGGCAGCCTAACCCTGACAAACCCTTCTTCGTGGAGGTAGATGCATCTTCAGTAGGGGTAGGGGCAGTCCTTTCCCAAAAAGATGAGGCCAACAAATGGTACGCCTGTGGTTTCTTCTCCAAGAAATTTCAACCTGCAGAAAGAAATTATGCTGTAGGGGACAAGGAGTTGTTAGCTATTAAGCTGGCCTTACAGGAATGGCGTCATATATTGGAGGGCGCAAAATTCCCAGTAACAGTCTATACGGATCACAGAAACCTAATGTACCTCAAGACGGCTCATTGCCTAAATTATAGACAGGCTCGATGGTCCTTATTTTTTGACCGATTCGATCTGGTGCTAACTTATCGTCCAGGAGACAAGAACATTAAGGCAGATGCACTTTCGCGAGTATTTGGGCCAGCTGCCTCAGAGGAGTTAGATGACCAGAAGCCCATTCTAAAGTCTTCCTGTTTCATTGCATCCTCCAAAAAGATTAAAATCCCCGTAGGGAAGACGTTTGTGCCGTTGAAGTCCCGAACCAAACTGCTAAGTTGGCTCCACTCCTCTCACTTCACCGGACACGCTGGCGTCAAAAAGACTACAGAAATCATTTGTCGCAGTTACTGGTGGCCCTCAGTCAAAACAGACGTTAAGAACTTTGTAGCTGCTTGAGATACATGTGCTCAACACAAGTCCATACCACAAGCTCCAGCTGGCTTACTTCAGCCCCTTCCAGTCCCAACTCACCCCTGGGTTGATATTTCGATGGATTTCATCACTGAACTCCCTGTTAGCCAAGGTTTTAATACTGTCTGGGTGGTGGTGGATCGTTTTTCCAAGGCGGCTCACTTCATTCCCCTCAAGGGCCTCCCATCTGCTTCTCAGCTGGCCGAGAGTTTTATAAAAAATATCTTCAGACTGCATGGATTCCCTCAAAGTATTGTGTCAGATAGGGGAGTCCAATTCACTTCCAAATTTTGGCGAGCTTTATGTTCTTCTTTTAATATCAAACTCAACTTCTCTTCGGCTTACCATCCCCAGAGCAATGGGCAGACCGAGAGGGTTAACCAGGATCTTGAGAAGTTTTTAAGGATGTACGTATCAGCCAATCAAGATGATTGGGTGTCCTTGCTTCCTTGGGCAGAATTTGCCCACAACAATCTGTACCACGAGTCCACCGGTCAGTCTCCATTCTTCATTCAAAATGGATTCCATCCTAACCTTCCTGAAATTTTTCCCAAGTCTTCCAGTACTCTGCCAGCTGTCCAACACACGGTTAAAAAGTTTTTGAATATATGGTCTGAGGTGAGAAGAAACCTCACTAAAACCTCTGATCGCTACACACGTTTTGCCAATTATAAAAGGAAAGCGGCTCCTCAATTTAAACCCGGAGATAGGGTATGGCTCTCGACGAGACATTTAAGGCTCAAAGTTCCGTCTATGAAGTTAGCTCAAAAATTCATCGGTCCCTTTCATGTCCTTCAAGTAATTAACCCAGTGGCTGTAAGGCTCAAACTTCCCAGTTCTCTTAGGATTCCCAATGTCTTTCATGTGTCACTTCTGAAACCACTTATTCTCAACAAGTTTTCCTCTTTCAAACGGCCTCATACGCCTCTCCTAGTAGATGGTCATGAGGAATATGAGGTAAAGCAGATTCTGGATTCAAGAATTTCCTGGGGTCGTGTTCAGTTCCTCATCGACTGGAAGGGATTCGGTCCTGAAGAGCGCTGCTGGGTTAAGGCCTCTGAGATTCACGCTCCACAGTTACTCCGCAAGTTCCATCAGAAATACCCCAAAAAGCCTTTCATAGGGTGTTCGGTGCCCACCCCTAGGGTGGGGGGTAATGTCACAGCCTCCCGGACCGCGGTGGTCACTTACCGGGTCCGGGGGCGTGGGTGGTGCGGGCGCCCTCTCCGGGCTCAGCGGCAATGGCGGCAGGGCTGGGGCAGCGTGTGGGGCTGGCTGCGTCAGGGCGCTGGAGTCCCCGCTTCCAGCAGTGGTTTCCCGGCGGTGCCGAGGAGACAGGAAGCGGGGCTCTGTCGGGCAGGCGGGTGCGCGCTCACTAGGGGCACGCGCGCCGCTCTCATGAACTTTTAAAGGGACAGACAGGAAATTAGGGGTTTTGCCTGCAGGGATAAAAGGAAGTCCCTGACAGGCAAACCCCGCCAGAGTATAGGCTCACACCTACTCCAGCGTTACTGTGCCTTAGTGCTTGTCTCTATTTGCTACTGTTTGATCCGGCTTGTTACTGACGATTCTCCCGCTTAACCCCTTGTACTCCGCTTGTGACTTATCCGTGTATGACCCCAGCTTGCTCTCGACTATTCTCCCATCTCATCCCAGTGTACCGCAACCAGTGTCTTCCGTGTATGACCCGGCTTGTCTTGGACCTCCTTTGCCTCTCCCCTGGGCTCCTAACTGACCGTATAATACCGACCCGGCTAGACGACCGCTTCTCCATATTATCTACCCCCCAGCCTCCAGCTCATAAAAGGGAAACCTAACCAGAGGACCGTGACCGACGTGTCGAGTGCCGCAGAAGCCCAAATCCCAATTGGAGGGGTCACTGGCAGAAAACCCTCGGCACGGTTAGACTCCACACCTCTGCGTTAGGTCGAGCCAATTCCCGAGCTGAATAGGCAGGGATTCCAGTAAAACTTGTGACACTGGCGAACGCAGTGGCACCTCTAGGGGAGCCCAGCATATGACTCCAATCCTCATCCTCAATGGGCCCTATATCTACTACCCATCTAGCTCGCAAGACACCCAACTGGTCAGTGCCAGAGAAGGCAAGAAGAGGCGAATACAGAGCAGAAACTCTCTTTTGGCTTGGCAGCTTACGGATCATTGCACGGACAGGACATTCCACAAGTTCAGGGACATTCCCCCCCCATTGTGCACCTATTGCGTGTCTAAGTTGAAGGTATTTATAAAAGTAATGGCGCGGAATTGCGAACATAGATACCAATTGTTCAAAGGAGTGTAGTATCCCATCTTGAAAAAGTTGGCCAATCTCAGATACTCCAAAAGACATCCAGTCTGGACCAGTCCTTAGCTTATAGATTTCAGGAAAATCTTTATTTTTCCAGATAGGGGAGCAAGAGACCAGCACCGGGTTGCCCCGTAGAGCCCCCACTGCCAGCCACACTCGGCGAGCCTGTTGCAAGATGGGGGGGAGCGTGGCCAGGGGGGTACGCGCCAATAAAAACTGTAATGGTGAGAAAGGTAATCTCGCCCTACCCAAAAGAGCAACAGGCAAGTTGCCATAGTCCGCAGGCGCAACCCACTCCACCAGCTGAGCCAATTGTGCTGCTAAGTAGTATAATCGCAAATCAGGTAGTGCCAGACCTCCATCATATCGTGACCTGCATAAAGTTCTAACCGCTATTCGTGAGCGTTTGCCACCCCAGATAAAGGAGACAATATACCGGGTAATAAGTTTAAATTGGGAAGCTGGAATAAACACAGGGGAATTTTGTAAAATATATAAAAATTTGGGTTGTATAATCATTTTAACGCCACACGCGGGTCCTCTGGCGCAGTGAGTCAACCTGCGGGGACAGATTCAAGGCTATAAAATCAGAGGGCGAGTGGGAGACCTGTATACCCAAATATTTAAATTGAGTACACCAACGAAGAGTGTAATTATAGAGTGAGGGTTTCTGTGTAGTGGGCAACAGAGGAAATACCACTGACTTATCCCAATTCATTCCCACCCCAGAGAAATGGGCATATTCTGTCATCAGGGTAAGAAGCGCTGGGAGGGAGGAAGCCATATTAGTCAGATATAGGATCATATCATCGGCATAAAGCCCAATTTTCTCCTCACTACTCCCAATCCTGAACCCTTCTATCAATGGAGAAGCTCTGATATAACATGCCAGTGGTTCCACCGCAAGAGCAAAAAGGAGGGGAGACAGTGGGCACCCCTGCCTGGTTCCCCTTCCCAGGGCAAAGGAGTCTGTGGTGAAACCATTGACCATTACCCGAGCAGCAGGACAGGAGTATAGCAATCTAACCCAAGCCAAAAAATTCGGTCCTATCCCAAATTTTGTTAAAACACCCCACAAGTAGGCCCACTCCACAGAGTCAAAAGCGCGGGCCGCATCCAGTGAGACCACAACAGCATCGTCCATCCCCTCACCGGCCCACTGCAAATAGGTGAAAAGGCGGCGCAAGTTAAGGGTCGTCGATCGACCAGGCATAAAGCCAGTCTGATCGGCATGCACCAATTCTAGAACTACAGCATTTCAGCGTATAGCCAACAACTTGGCCAGTATTTTGATGTCAGTGGAGAGCAAGGAGATGGGCCGATAGGAGTCAGGAGACAGTGGATCTTTACCAGGCTTTGGAATTAAGACTATCAGCGCCTCCGCCATAGAGGAGGGGAGGGAACCTTGCTCCAACAGCCTATTAAAAAGGGTCAGCAGTCTGGGAGCAAAGAATGTTACGTGGGTTTTGTATAATTCAATAGGGAGTCCATCTACGCCCGGGGTCTTGGAATTATGAAAGGCTTTAATCGCCACTTCTATCTCCTCTAGTGTGAGAGGGGCATCCAACAAACATCTAGAGTCCACACTCAAAGTAGGGACTATGATCTTATTCAGGTATTCAGTAAGTTCCACAACAGTATAAGTAACGCGGGATCTATACACTCCCCTAAAATGAGTATAAAAGGAGTTCGCCACTTGAAGGGTTCCCGTACATATCACGCCATCTTCCTGACGTACGCTGTGCACAACGGTAGGGGGAAGGCTTTCCCTGGCCAAATAAGCCAGGAATTTACCAGAACGGTCACCCTGAATGTAGAGGTCATGGGAGTGGAATAACAAGCGTCTTTTAGATTTATCCAGCAACAGCTCATTCCACTGTTTATGTACAACGAGCCATTCAACACGATCAGCTGCAAGCCCGGAAGTTAAGTATTTTTGTTCAAGCTCTGCACTTCGCCTCTCCAATTCAGCCTCAGCCCTACGGCTAAAGATCTTTAATTGAGCAACACGGGGTATTAGGGAGCCACGAAGAAACGCTTTAAACGCATTCCAGACCAAAGAAGCATTGCCTTCTACAGGATTATTAACAAAAAACTCCTCCCACATTGCCAGTAATTCAGAAGTTGCTCCCATCTGTGTCAGCCAAAAAGGATTAAAGCGCCAAAATCTCGCTCCCCTAGAGCATTCCAATTCCACCGACAAATATACCGGGGAGTGGTCCGAAACACCTCGGGGTAAATACTCAATGGCAGTGACAGAGGGGACCAGCCGCCTAGACACCAAAGCCATATCAATACGTGAAAAAATGCCATGGGTACTAGAAAAACAAGAAAAGCATCTGGCAGTCGGATACCTCAGCCTCCAGACATCTATCAGACCCACCTTAGCAATAAGGCGAGCAAAGGACGTAGCCCCTCTACGTCCATCCTCAAGAGTAGGCCGCCACCTATGAAGGGAATCATCCATGACCGCATTAAAATCCCCTACACATATAACTGGGAAAGAGGGAAAGTCTTGCATAAACACACAGGCCTTATTAAGTATAGTAGGCTGATAAGGGGGGGGATTATATATGGCTATCAGCATGAAGGGGGAGTCATGCAGAGTGCCAGCCAAAAATATGTAGCAGCCTCTTGGATCTATCTGAACTTTTTGACATTGAAAGCCCGTGTTTTTGTGGAGTAGTATTGACACACCCCTAGAATTAGGATGAAAAACAGTGAAAGGCCCACCCCACTCAGGGTTTTTTCAATGTAAGCACACGGCTACCTACGAGGTGTGTCTCAAAAAGGCATGCAATACCCGGGGAGCGTGTCCTAAGTTGGTTCAATACCAGGGATCGTTTGACCCTGTCATTAAGACCCCTGACATTCCACGCTATAACATTCACCATATCAGGTCGGGGGAGGATACACCCCATATGTAGCATTTTCAAAAGGAGTAATATGGAACAGGCATTCATCCCGCACTAAACTTAACATAGCCCAGAGATGAAACACCACAGTAGCTCAGGGAGGAAGGTCTCCGGGAGCCGGCTGTGTGTCTATCCACGTTGACGCCGCCTGTGGTGAGTCAAAGAAGTGGGTTTGACTGCCAGCAACCACCCGCAAACGTGCAGGGTAAAGCATAGAGTACTTTATTTGCAAGGCGCGCAACCGCTGTTTAACGTTGGTAAATTGTGACCGGGATTTCTGGACCTCCATCGAAAAGTCCTGGAAAGCTGCCACTCTTTGGCCTTCATACACAAGGGGACCCTTCACTCTGGCAAGTCTGAGGATAGTGTCTCGGGCTTTGTAATGAAGAAACTTTGCAATGAATGTACGTGGCTGTGCACCAGGGGGTAGCGGACGCGTAGGCACCCTATGTGCTCGCTCAACTGCGAATTGAGGGGTAAAGGCATCTTTTCCAAACAAGGACACCAACCAAGATTCAAGGAAGGATTCTGGCTCCGCACCTTCCGCCTTTTCCGGAAGGCCCACAAAGCGGACGTTATTTCTGCGGAGCCTCCCCTCCACATCGGTCAACTTCTGCTGACATGTTAACATTTGTGACTCCAGTGAAGAGAGACGGTCAGGGATGGGTGCACATGTGTCCTCCAACATAGAAACACGATTCTCAGCCTCTCCAACCCGATCTCTCAATTTCTGCATATCCTGACGTATGAAAGATTATCAATTTTAACCTCCGCCACCTGACCAGACAATCGTTTCTCTGAATCAGTGATAGCTTGGAGAAGTTGCGCCAGTGTCACTTCAGAAGATTCCGTCATCTCGGATGCTGGAGGAGAGGCACCAGAGGGTGCCTGTACGTCAGGTGAAGGGGGTGAAGAAGAAACAGGGGGGGTTGGTGCACGGTCCACTCTCGCAAACTTGGCTAACTTTGCCGCTGCTGAGGAGCCGGTCTTTCGGCCCATAGAGGATGTGTCCCAATTAGGGGAGGGAGCCACGTCCCAAGGCAGTATAGTAAGGACTGTATGTGACAGCAACACAAATGTGAGGGACGCTGACACTCAAAAGTACAGCAGGTGGGAACCCAGTAGAACAGTCTTTGTTAGAGACTCCTTAGACCAGGAGAGGGTGTCTCATGAGTCCACACTGCAGCAGTACATCAAAAGCACAATTCTCCAATTCGACCCCACTGCAGAGTCATAGGCCAGTGGCAATCCACCTCAGAGGCCAGGGCAAGGCACCTCTCTCATGTCACCAGGCAACCAATACAGTAAGAGGGCCCACACACTTCTAGGCAGTACAAGCTGGTCAGAGACAGTTTCATATAGCCCCTGCGTGACTCCCAAAATGGTGGCAGTACTCACAGAATGATGTGGGTCTGGGGGCACCCAGGCGCAGAGACAGACAGCCTCCGTGACCCCCGTATCCCAGCCGCAGGTTTTGCAGGGTGTCCGGCGGGTGAGGCGTCCGGCAGTCAGCTGGGACCCTCCGCAGCAGCGTCTCCGCCGCAGCAGCGTCTTCCCCGTAGCACGGTCCGGCGGCGCTCTCACACAGCGGGTGACGGGGTTCAGTCACCCAGGCGGCAGCAGGGTAAGGCAAGGCGTCCAGTCACCCCTCTCCCGGCAGCACAGGACAAACCAGCGCCGCGCCGGTCACTTCCGTCCTCCCTCTCCAAAATGGCACCGGATGGTTTAGGATAGCAGGAGGATACGCCACAGTCCCGTCCAGGGCAGCCCGGACGTCCAGGCACTTCGAGCCGGGGGCAGCAGGGTCTGGGGTGCGTTAGCTACCTGCTCCACTTATAAAGGGGGGGCCCTCCGCCGACACAGGAGACTTTCAGGATAAAGAAGTCAGGAGCTCTGTAGGAAAGTGACCTACTCCATATGCCGCTAGGCCACACCCCCCTTTACATTTCATATTTAAGTGACATATTTAAATGACATTACACATCTGTATGTGCTACACACAAATTCATACCTTAGCCATATACACCCATATATACACTACCCATATAGACGCTACCCATATAGGCCCATATATACCCATATACACCCATATATACACTACCCATATAGACACTACCCATATAGGCCCATATATACCCATTGGCATTGGATGTGGTGGATGTGGCCGAGGTCAGGGGGGTATCCAATATGGATAGCGAGCTCCCGTGGAGGTGTTTGCTGCTGACTTTACAGGTAAATTAGAGTCATGCATTGATTGTGGTAAGAGACATTTTTGTGTATGTGATGGTGACATTGATTTGTATTTTTACCCTAGAAGATCCAGCTAGTCCAGAGGTACCGCCAGCATCTTCCCCTTCAGGCCCACAAGTCGAGCAGCCTCCGCCAACACAACGCCCCCAGCCGGCAGGGGATGCCATGTGGACACAGCTGCTGGAGACCGTCGTGCAGCAAGGGGTGGAGGCTGCGGCCCGTCAACAGCAGTTTGGGGACTTTTTGGCGAGTGGAAGGCTGGCAACAGCCAACAGTTTGAGGCGTTCACCCGCCAGAATGACATTCTGGCGGCTGGCATGCAAAGCATTGCCCAACAACTCAGCCGCCAGAATGACATTGTGGCGGAGCTGCTCACCACCGCCAGGTCGCTCAGGGCGGACACCCCATCTGCTGCCCCACCCCAAGCTGCTCCACAAGATTCCACCTCTGCCGACCCTCCTGTGTCCACTGGCCGAAGATGGCGCAAGGCCGCTGTCCCCAAGGCCCCATCCAAAAAGACAAAAAAGTAATGGCACCTTATTCACTTTCTCTGTGTTTGGTCCCCAAATCTTTCCATTTGCAGTGGGGTTCCACTTCCTGAGTGCTAAATCAATCCATTCTCGTGCAAAGGGTACTAATCTGTTCAATTTTAACTCTTGAAATGCAGAGTATATTTTTGCTGGTGTGTATCCTGCTTAGCATTCTTCCTGGGTGATGCAGGTCGTATGCTGGTGTCCCTTTCATTTCACCATTGCAGTTGCTGGGTAACACATGTTTGTAGATATGCCACTTCTTGTTCTGGCTGGTTGTTAAATTTGTCATTACATTTTTGTTTTCAATATTTATGCCATTAAAAAAAAAAAAAAAGCTGTGATGCTTAACAGCAAATAAATTTATTTTTCAAAATTAAAAACTCGTGTTGTATGTGTAATTTCTTGTGCAAACTAAATACTACATTTATGTGTACTTACTCAACTTGGTCTTTAGGTGAATGTAGTGATGTGTTTTTCATGTTTGCCATGCAGAACCCACTCCATGAGCATGCACATGTCCATCTCCACCATTTCCCTGCTAATTTGTTTGTGCCAGTACATGTGCAGAGCAACTTAATAGGTGAGAAAGCAGTTTCTGTGCAGGTGATGTAACTCATACATTACTAGTTAAAACCAGGGCCAGAACAATGAGTTGCTCATGGAGTGAGTGAGGTAGGCAAATGTAATACCCTGGTACTGCAAGAGTTAATACTATTTAGTTGTATCATGCATAGCTAGGGCTATTTCCTGTGCACTGATTGGGAGAAGTTTGGGGATCAGGCAGTGATCACATGCAAGCCTCATGCAGAGGGGGAAGACAGGAAGTGTAGTTAGAAGGTAGCAGATTCAGCACAAGTTTGGAGTGAAGGAGAAGGTGCATGGATGATTGCTGGGGCCATGGAATGGCTAAATGTCATTTCCATGGTCCCCAGCTTTGGAAACAGCAGTCATTAGTTGCACCCCTTCTATGGAGAGAGCAGCAGCACAATTGGGTGCTTTTCTGCAGAGAAATATGAGGAGAATGCAGCTTGTCACAGCACATGTGGGGAGTGCTGCCAGTCCCAGCAAGGCACCTAACAGAGAGAGAGATCGCAGTGTGAGAGCAGCAGTACACAGAGTCCAGTGAGAGGGTGATGCCCACCTGTAGAGGTGCCCTAGAAGAGTGCCAGGTGTGAGTCTCAGGAGAGGACGTATCTGGGTGAGTGGTCAAAGCCACGCGGCATGCTGAGTAGCCCCCCATTGACAAGAGTCCTTGTTATGTATGAGAGAGACAGTAACCTGTGATGTGTAGCACTACTGGTCCCAGGATGCCCTGGCATACCTCCCAACAGTCCTGATTTTATCGGGACAGTCCCGATTGTCAGGGCCTATCCCGCTGTCCCACCCGCGGGCGGCAGTGTCCCGCGGTGTGGAGGGGCTGTTGGGAGTCCCCCCGTCAGATGCTAAGCAGCGGGGAATAAACGCTGTCTATTCCCGCAGCCAGGGGGCTGGGGGCATGGCTAGAGGCTCACAGAGCCTCTGGGTCATGCCCCCATAGCGGCAAAATGGGGGCGTGGCCTCGCATAGGAGCCGAACGTATAGGCCACGCCCCAAATTAGGCCACGCCCCCCGAAAATTTTGGCACGCCGTCGGCGCGCAGCAGCAGCATCCCGCCTGCTAACCTTCCAAAGTTGGGAGGTATGCCCTGGTATGAACTGCTGTTCGCCATATTTATGCCGCTGCAATTAAGTGATGTGCTGGAGGAGGTGCCTTGATGTAACTGATGTAACCAGGGCCGGAGCTACCACTAGGCAGCTTTAGGCAGCTGCCTAGGGCGCTGGCCACTAGAGGGCGCCCCAGTACCATGATCATGTAAATTAAGTAAGTATTTTACTGGACTTCGTGCGTTGTAGGGGAGTCTGACACTTCCCCCAGCACATTTTGCACATTGGAATGCTGGTACCCAGGCCTGGGAGCAGGTACTGCATTCTGTGGGTGATTGCTGGTCTCAGCTTTTAGCAGCAGCCGGCAGTTCTGAGGCTTGTGTCCCTGCTCTTCTGCTTCCTGCTGCTGCTCTTCACAGAGATCGTCTGGTAGCTCCGCCCCCTCCAGCACAAGATCCGATCCTGCCAGCAGCCAGATCATCCAGACATACAGCAAAGGTGACTGGCACATACTTTATGTATTTGAGGGAGGGGAGGTGCAGGGATGGTTTTACATGTGAGTTGGGGAAAGTGCAGGGCTGGGGACATGTGTGTTGCGGCGCTGGGGAACATGTGTTTTGGGGAAGGTGCAGGGCTGGGAAACATGTGTTGGGTGAAGTGCAGGGCTGGGGGACATGTGTGTTGGGTAAAGTGCAGGGCTGGGGGACATGTGTGTTGGGTAAAGTGCAGGGCTGGGGGACATGTGTGTTGGGTAATGTACAGGGCTGGGGAACATGTGTTTTGGGGAAGGTGCAGGGCTGGGAAACATGTGTTGGGTGAAGTGCAGGGCTGGGGGACATGTGTGTTGGGTAAAGTGCAGGGCTGGGGGACATGTGTGTTGGATAAAGTGCAGGGCTGGGGGACATGTGTGTTGGGTAAAGTGCAGGGCTGGGGGACATGTGTGTTGGGTAAAGTGCAGGGCTGGGGGACATGTGTGTTGGGTAATGTACAGGGCTGGGGGACATGTGTTTTGGGGGAGGTGCAGGGCTGGAGAACATGTGTGTTGGGTAAAGTGCAAGGCTGGGTAACGTGTGTTGCAAGGCTGGGTAACGTGTGTTGCAGGGCTGGGGAACATGTTTTGGGGGAGGTGCAGGGCTGGGGAACACGTGTTTTGGGTGAGGTGCAGGGCTGGGGAACATGTGTGTTGGGTAAAGTGCAAGGCTGGGTAACGTGTGTTGCAAGGCTGGGTAACGTGTGTTGCAGGGCTGGGGAACGTGTTTTGGGGGAGGTGCAGGGCTGGGGAACATGTGTTTTGGGTAAAGTGCAGGGCTGGGGGACATGTGTGTGGCAGGGCTGGGGATGGAACATGTGTGTTGGGTGAAGTGCAGGGCTGGGGGACATGTGTTTTGAGGGAGGTGCAGGGCTGGGAAACGTGTTAGGGATGAGGCTGGGTGCAGAGCCTGGTTACATGTGAGTAAGGGAAACTGCAGCGTGCAGGACAGGGGTACAGGTGTGTGAGGGATACTGGAATACAGGTGTGGGAAGGAAATATATATAATATATTACAGTCTTGAGTGATCTGGGTCTTCCTTTGAAGTACATTGCTTTGCACCGGTTGCCCGCACAGAAACATATATATATATATATATATATATATATATATATATATTAGAGAGAATAGAGAGCACCAAAGATTTCCACCACCTTAAGTACAGTGTTCGAGTCAAGTATGTAAATGATCAGAACATTTTTTGAAAAATTAACATTTTATTAAAACGTTTATGATAAAAACGTGTGGTGTCTCAGTTCTTTTGAAGACGAATATAACCCAACGCGTTTCGTCTTTAGAAAGACTTCATCAGGGGTTTTAAAATAGACACAATGGAAGAATACAAGGGGATGCCTCAAATATTTTCAAAATGTATGATGGAACTCAATAAAATAGAGATCGCAATCTTGAATGTGTGTCAACTTAAAAAGTTTTAAGGGTCCTTGTGAGATGAAGATAATTAGGTCCCAAATTCTTCTAGATATAAAGAATCTTCACAAAATTAACGATTCAACAAATGCCCAATGATAGAGGTTTGATAAAAACCGGACTGAGTGGAACAGGATCGGATGCACGGTCTACGTGGTCAACCGACCGTAGTTTCTTCCAGATGTTGTCTAGGGTAGACACGATGGTATAGATGGGACTGAGTCCGCATATAATGGAGTTGCTGTAAAGTTACCTATATGGTAGCTTTTTTTCTATAGTGATTCTTCCAGATGTAATCTAGGGTAGACAAGATGGTGTAGGTAAAAAGTCATTGTATGTTGCTGATGCCCCTTCTGATATTTTTGTACAGAACCACTGTTGCACAAGGCCATCATACAAGTGTTCATCATCTGGAAGAAACTACGGTCGGTTGACCACGTAGACCGTGCATCCGATCCTGTTCCACTCAGTCCGGTTTTTATCAAACCTCTATCATTGGGCATTTGTTGAATCGTTAATTTTGTGAAGATTCTTCATATCTAGAAGAATTTGGGACCTAATTATCTTCATCTCACAAGGACCCTTAAAACTTTTTAAGTTGACACACATTCAAGATTGCGATCTCTATTTTATTGAGTTCCATCATACATTTTGAAAATATTTGAGGCATCCCCTTGTATTCTTCCATTGTGTCTATTTTAAAACCCCTGATGAAGTCTTTCTAAAGACGAAACGCATTGGGTTATATTCGTCTTCAAAAGAACTGAGACACCACACGTTTTTATCATAAACGTTTTAATAAAATGTTAATTTTTCAAAAAATGTTCTGATCATTTACATACTTGACTCGAACACTGTACTTAAGGTGGTGGAAATCTTTGGCGCTCTCTATTCTCTCTATTATCCATACCTTTTGTCTCCCACTAACAGGGGAGTCTTTCTAGAGTAGCAGCCTGTAGTGTGGCGCGACTAGAGTCACTCCTAGATATATATATATATACTTTATTCCTAACGAAAAACGAAACTGGGTGGGGGGGCGCATTATTTTTTTTGCCTAGGGTGCCAAACCGCCTTGCACCGGCCCTGGATGTAACCGATACGATTAATGTGCTGGAGGAGATGGAATGATAAGTGATCTAATGTAACCATGATGCTTTGTGCTGGAGGAGAGTGTTCAGAAGTTTTCCCTGCTTCATCCCTGCTATATGTTAAATAAACAGTTTATTGCTGTTTTATGAGATGGCCTGGTGCCCAATTCTTTCTGCGCTGCACTGACACCTGTAGTCATACCTCCCAACTTTTGAAGTTGGGAGGTCGGGAAAAGAGGGCGCGGCCTCGAGGAAAGGGGGCGTGGCCTCACGGGGTGACGCGAACTCCTACCACGCCCCCGTTTTCGCCGCACGTCGGCGCTGAATAGACGCTGTGCGCATGCGCACAGCGTCTATTCTCGGCAAGCTGGGGGGGCTCCCAACTGTCCCCCTCACCGCGGGACAATGGCGGCCCCGGGCGGGACGCGGGAACGTCCCCGAATATCGGGACGTTCCCGCGGTAAGCGTGACAGTTGGGAGGTATGTGTAGTCCACTCCCACAATGCAACTGTAATTAAACTCCTGATTATTCAGGGGACCCCCTGGTACCTGTGCCTTACCCATGACCAGCCGGAGAAAAGTAAGTGTGATGCACCATACACAGTGACTGCAGTTATGCCATACCTAGTGCCAGCGGGGTTTTACACAAACAAGGGGCCAAAGTGACATTTGTGTAGGAATGCATATGTGTCCTCCAAAAACAACCAGTGAGGACTCCCCATAGGTCTTGGTACAGGTATGACCAAGCATGACAAAATGGTTCGTGTGCAAACATGTTCAAATATTGTTTAAAATATGAGTTTAGAGTGTGATAGGCAGATGTTGGGATCCTTTGTTAGAGATATGTGATTGCAATAATGTGCTTGGTGGCATCTTACATACAGAGTGTGCTATATAAAAATCATAGCAGATATGAAAGTGCATAATGTATGTCGTTGGGCTAAAATAAAAAGATTGTGTGCAAAATAGTGGCCATGGCCTTAGGACATTGCTCAAACATCCTTGTTGGTCTTAGATGTGGTTTATGTGTCTTTTTTCCATATAAAAACTGGTATGTTTGTGCTACAGTGAAAAAGTTGACACATGTCGACTTCTGTGAATTGAGTGTCCTTCTTTTAAAGTATACAAAAACACTTTCTGAATGGGTGTAGATGGTTATAAAGGGGGACATTTACCAAAATGGATTCGTAGAAAAAAGGTGTATTCGTAGGCAGAAATACACCTTTTTTTTTACAAATTTGTATTTTCGGGATTTACAATCCCAAAAATACAACAATTCGTATTCCTAAAGATGGAACATTCGTATTTGTATTTACAAATACGAATGTCCTACACCATCGATAGGATACGACAGAAATCACCATTCAAAAGAATGGTGATTTCTGATTTACTAAGCAGCCGTATGGATAATACGGCTGCTAAGTGGTGTAAAACACCCACGCAAATACGACAGGAAAATACACCTTGCTTTCCCTGTCGTATTTGCTTTAAGCCTGCACGGATCAGTCAGATCCGTGCAGGCTTTAGTGTAAAAAAATTGAAAAATAAAATAAAAAATAAAAAAAACGGCGTGGGGTCCCCCCCACAGCCATAACCAGCACCAGGCTGACGGAGCCGGGGCCGGTAATTAAAAATCAGGGAACCCGACAAATAGGGGTTCCCCGATTTTTAACAACCAGCCCCAGGCTCCTGCTCTGGGGCTCGTTCCCAAAATACGGGGGACAAAATGACTCGGGGTCCCCCGTATTTTAAGAACCAGCCCCAGGCAAAACCAGCCAGCAGGGTAATGCCACAGCCGGGGGGAGACTTTTTATACAAGTCCCCCCGGCCAAAGCATTCATCCCTACCGACCAGTCAGCCTGGCCAGGGGCCCTGGGGGAGTGGGGACCCCCCCAATGAAGGGGTCCCCCCCCTCCAGGACTTACCTGACCAGGCTGAAGCCTGGTACTGTCCCCGATGCCCCTGGGCGGTGGGCATCGGGCTGATTATGGTGTAAAAAAAAAGATTAAACTATTGTTTTTTACTGTGGCACTACAAGTGCCAGCAAGCTGGGACTTGAAGAACCACAAGTCCCAGCCTGCTGGGCATTAAAGGGCCCGCTAGCACTTGTAGTTCCACAGTTAAAAAAATAGTACACTAAACACACTGACACAATGAAAATAAAAGTTTAATACATACATTACACACATACTGATACTTACCTTTCTTGATCCCGTAGGTAGCCCTGGTCCTGATGTCCTGTGTCGTCCTCCAGGTCCATGTCGGCTGTCCGCGTCGTCCTCCAGGTCCATGTCGGCGGTCCGTGTCGTCCTCCAGGTCCATGGTGGTGTCCGGGTCCGAAGAAATCCATGTTGGAGCTGTGGAAGGAAATCCTACTCACCTGGTCCTGCGCTGAAGAAGTCTTCTCTTGGTCCGACTTAATCCAGGTAATGTTGAAGCTGTCGCCGGTCCCCGCTGTCTCCGCATCGCGCTGAGGAGAGATGCTGAGATATTTCATACTCGGCGCCTCTCCTCAGAATGAATTCTATTGGCCGCCTAGCGGCCAATCAGGAGCCAATAGAATTCATCCTGAGGAGAGGCGCCGAGTGTGAAATATCTCAGCATCTCTCCTCAGCGCGATGCGGAGACAGCGGGGACCGGCGACAGCTTCAACATTACCTGGATTACGTCGGACCAAGAGAAGACTTCTTCAGCGCAGGACCAGGTGAGTAGGATTTCCTTCCACAGCTCCAACATGGATTTCTTCGGACCCGGACACCACCATGGACCTGGAGGACGACACGGACCGCCGACATGGACCGCCGACATGGACCTGGAGGACGACTCGGACAGCCGACATGGACCTGGAGGACAACACAGGACATCAGGACCAGGGCTACCTACGGGATCAAGAAAGGTAAGTATCAGTATGTGTGTAATGTATGTATTAAACTTTTATTTTCATTGTGTCAAGTGTGTTTATTGTACTATTTTTTTAACTGTGGAACTACAAGTGCCAGCGGGCCCTTTAATGCCCAGCAGGCTGGGACTTGTGGTTCTCCAAGTCCCAGCTTGCTGGGGAGGCTTGCTGGCACTTGTAGTGCCACAGTAAAAAACAATAGTTTAATCTTTTTTTTTACACCATAATCAGCCCGATGCCCACCGCCCAGGGGCATCGGGGACAGTACCAGGCTTCAGCCTGGTCAGGTAAGTCCTGGAGGGGGGGGACCCCTTCATTGGGGGGGTCCCCACTCCCCCAGGGCCCCTGGCCAGGCTGACTGGTCGATAGGGATGAATGCTTTGGCCGGGGGGACTTGTATAAAAATTCTCCCCCGGCTGTGGCATTACCCTGCTGGCTGGTTTTGCCTGGGGCTGGTTCTTAAAATACGGGGGACCCCTAGTCATTTTGTCCCCCGTATTTTGGGAACCAGCCCCAGAGCAGGAGCCTGGGGCTGGTTGTTAAAAATCGGGGAACCCCTATTTGTCGGGTTCCCTGATTTTTAATTACCGGCTCCAGGCTCTGTCAGCCTGGTGCTGGTTTCGGCTGTGGGGGGGACCCCACGCCGTTTTTTTTTTAATATTTATTTATTTTTCTATTTTTTTTTACACTCTGCAGCCTGCACGGATCTGACTGATCCGTGCAGACTGCTAGAAAAATTCGTATTAGCGGCCGTATATATGGCCAGCTAATACGAATTGTTACACCATCGGAGGGTTACAAAGCAGTCGTATCTGACTGCTTTGTAATTTCCCCTCCGGAACACGACTTTGCATACGACTAAAACAGTCGTATGCAGCCGTAGGGGAAATACCAATACGAAAAACTAGGTTTTTCATATTGGTAAATTTCCCCCAAAATAACTACCTTGACATATATAAGCAGGTCTTTGAATAAATCTTACCTAAAATGAAACCAACCTTTACAATGCTTCCAATGTGTTTGAGGGCTGTGTGTGGCTTGCAGGTAGTGAGTAAACCTCTCACTGCAGCCTTCCATTTCAATCTCCTGTTCCTATCACTCTTTCCTTCTACTTGAAACCCCTATATCTCTACCTCCTTCCACCTGTAACCCTTGTACCACTCCCTCCTTCCACCTGGAACTGCTGCACCTCTCCCTCCTTCCACCTAGAACCCCTGAACCTCTCCTCCCTTCCACCTGGAACCCTTGTACCATTCCCTCCATCCACCTGGAACCCCTGTACCCAGTGGCGTAACTATAGCTCCGCAGCCCCCGCGGTGGCAGGGAGGCGCAGAGAAAGTTTGGGCGCCGGGGGTCTGCGGGGATATAGGGCCTTATTCTGGTTGGTGCGGCCGGGCCGTACGCGTACGTTCCGGGGTTTTTCATGATCTGCGCATGCGTACAATCGCCAATGCGCAGGCGCAAACACTCCACAACGCTTACGGACGGGTCTCTCCGTGCGAAAAAACCTGTACGCGAGAGTACGGGCATTGTGGGCGGCATAGGGGCGTGTTGAGGGGAGCGGCCGAAATAATGAGGGAAAATGGGCGTAAATATGGGCGTACACGGGGGTGTGCACCAAAAATGAACGGTGCTACTACCGCACGATCGCCTAAAGCACCGTTCATTTCGGACACAAAACAGGCGTCCGCCAACCGCCACCTCAGACCACCCCTACAGATACCGCATGCCAGCGTGCGCCTGGGTTTGCTAATTTACGCTGATTACTACTCAAACACATACACCTGAATGTAATAAGCAATGCTGCAGTCTATTAAGTCAAAACCATGATTTCACTACCTGCAAGCCACACACAGCACTCAAACACATTGGAAGCTTATCTTTCTATACTTCTCTACATTTAAAGGTTTGTTTAATTTAAGGTAAGAATCTTTTTAAGACCTGCTTATATATGCTAAGGTAGGTATTTGTTAAACAGTTATACACATTCACTACGTGCTTTCATAGACTTTACACAGTAGCACACTCAATCTACACAAGTCGACATGTGTCAACGTGTTCACTCTAATACAAACATAGGTTTTGTATTTAGATAGTGATTAAAATGCCACATTAGAACATAACAAATATACATGTAATGAGGGTTAAAATGTTGTTTTATTAGGGTCTTTATTAAGGTAGATAATTGAGTTAATAGAAAACAATAATTGAATAACAATTAGAATAATTAATTAATTGTCAGAATTGTAGTTGAAAGGCAAGATTTGCAGGTCCATATATGTGAAGGGTATGCCAGCGTGCACGGACGTACGCTCACTCTCACGAGCGGTGACATAAGCTGAGTTTTCTATTGAAAACAATATGGACCCGTCCGTGCAAGCTGGCGTACGATCAGATAGCCGCAAGAAGTCGGTGGGAAGACGGACGAGAGACGTCCGTAAACGGTGGCGTACGCTCTGTTGTACGCCAGTTGTCGGAGTGTAAGGGCTGGTCCGTCCGTGTACGTTGGCGTACGCTCAATTGTACGCCACTCCCCTTCGACGTTGTTTCTGGCCGTACGTATGCGGCTGAGTTGTGGGTGGACTTAACCCCAACGGCCGCGTACGGAGAGCGTACGTTAATAGTAAACGTACGCACGTTTGGCCGCTCCGATCAGAATAACCTCCATAGTTACCCGCTGCTGTCTCTGCCGGTACCTGCCTGCCGCTCCCGGTGCCATCATGGTCCCGACTCCCGTCTCTCCCAGCGCTGGCTAGTGGCTCCTGCTGCTATAATGAAAACGGACACTTAGAAAATGGCTGCCCCCATACTGCAGACAGTTTTCTGTCTGCAGTATGGGGGCAGCCATTTTCTAAGAGACTTTTCATTATAGCAGCAGGAGCCTCTAGCCAGCGATGGGAGAGACGGGACCGTGACGGCACCGGGCATGGCAGGCAGGTACCAGCAGAGGCAGCAGCGGGGGGCGGCGAGGGGTGGGGGGAGTGGGGGCGCCCAAAAAAATTTGCGGCGGGGGGGCTCAAAATTCGTAGTTACGCCTCTGCCTGTACCTCTCACTTCCTCCACCCACCTGGAACCCCTGTTCTCCCTCATTCCAGCTGGAACCCTTGTACTACTCCCTCCCACCTGTAACCCCTTCACCTCTCCCTCCTTCCACCTGGAACCCCTGTACTTTTCCCTCCTTCCAATTGGAACCCCTTTTCCTCTCACTCTTGCCTTCCCTCCATCATCCTTTGTTCCTCTCACTACCTCCTTTCAGACTCACTAAAGTGCCTGGAACATATTTTAGAACATTAACCTCCTGGGCTGTACACAGGTCATCATTACTGCATAACCAGTCATCAGCACAGCACTGTATGTACAGCCCAGCCCGGCAGCAGGATGAAGCAGCTTCTGTGGGTTGATGCATGGTGTATGGGTGTTCAGCATCTGTTGTTTGTCCGGGACACAAGAAGCAATGGAGGGGTATCTGAGGAGCTTGCCTGCTGGGCTGCAGAGATGGCAGTGACATGTCAGCAGCAGGAGAGTGGGAGGAAGGGGGGGGGGGCAATGGAATTGGAGTAGCTCAGGCACTGCAGGAGGCAAAGTGGAGCAAAGCATATGGGGCAGGGAGCTTCAGCGGGCAGCACTGCAGTTGGTGGTGGAACCAGGGCATAAGGTACATAAGGTAGCCATTGCTGGTCTGGACTGCCGCTCCTCTGCATAGAGCGCCTCTTTTACACTGGGGGGAGCGAACTGCCCCCCCCCCCATTCCGACGCCCCTGATTCTACTACAGTGCGTGTATTGGAACCTCCAATTGCTATTCAAAGCAATAATGTTGAGTCTTAAATAATGTTTTCGAAAGTATATGGATACACGCGCTAGAAACAATGTAAAATAAAAAGTTTCGAAATTTATTGAACAAATATACTTCACTGGCCAGTGATACTAAACAGTATTAAAAATATATATAATATTAATAACTGATTGGTTCTCTTGTAAAAACAGCCTTTGGCTTGTTAATATACACTCTCCTAGGATGGTCTAGATCCAAGTGTAATTTCATATGTATTGTCAATCATGCATCAACATTTATGCTTTCTTGGGACAGAGAAGAAAAAAAAAAAAAAGGAAAAAAGTTCTCTGGCCAGACACAGTTTAAAACAAGAACAGGACAGATCCCAGTTTTATGTGACTGCTGACTGACCAGCTGCTGTCGGGTGTGGTATAACACACCGACAGTCGGAATCCCGACTGCACAGCTGGGGGAGCGCAATGAAGCCCCTTGCGGGCTTGCTGCACTCGCCACGCTGCGGGCACGGTGGCGAGCTGCGCTCGCCACCTATTTTATTCTCCCTCTATGGGGGTCGTGGACCCCCACGAGGGAGCAGTCGGGATTCTGACGTCGGAGGAATGACTGTCGGAATCTCGACTGTCGGAGAGATGTCCGGTACCCCTACTGTCAGTGTAGTGCTGGGTTGTAATATTGCAGTACTTGCTTTTTGGCAGGCAGGTTAGGGATCGTATTCTGGAACTCCAGAAAGGGATGGTGAAGTAGCAAACAGTCATATGACGCGTTTCTCCGCCTCCTGTAAGGTGTCAGCGGCTTCATCAGATATTGGGATGCTGTCCCTGAATTTGTTTAAATAAGTAGCGTTTTAATTATCTTACACGCTATCAGCTGTGCTTCAGTCCCCCGGGGCGCTTTCAGCCAATCATTGTGGGGGTTTTGGCAGATTCTGACCATTCAATGTTCCGTCCTTTGGTGATAATGCAGTTAAGGTAATGCTAACGCCCATTGCATTCCAAGCCTCACTGTGGCGGCCGTCTATGATGCGTCCTTCCGCCTTTCACGTTCCAGCATTTGATTCGACCTCCGTATATGATGCGAGTGGGGGGCAGAAGCTTTGTTCAATTTGTTCACATCCCTATGCACGAAGCATGTCTCGCCCACAACAATAGAGCAGGTGGGCCGGGTTATAGGCCAAGCCTCCCCGTCGATTTCTATAGGCTTCACAATACAGCTCCACCACTTGTACTTGCAAGCTTCACTGCTGTGAAGTTTATTCCACGGCCAAATGGCTCCCCCATCACTCTTCCAACAAATGAACCGGTGAGTGAGTTCACAGTGAGTCTCGGAAGATGTTTATATTCGAGGTTCCGTCGGCCATTTTGATTGTGGGCAGAAATGCCCTTTGGTTATAGTATCCACGGCGACAGAAATACTCTGTTTATTCTCATTTATTAGCGACCCCACAGTGAAGCTCGTAGGATACTTGAACACAGCGTCACAGATATTAATTTGGAACAGCATCTGAATTGATAGATAGACTGAATATAATTTAAGCTACAGTTAATATATGTAAAGGTACATTATTAGATACATGTATAATTTATACACAACAAGGGAAAAGAAGAGAAAAAGAAAAAACATGTTTTTTTTTAGGTCGACCTATAGAGAGGAGACCAAAACCAAGAAAAATCTCCATATAGGACCTAAAACACCTGACACTGTATGGTTAAACTAATAGGAGGATATTCTAAATAATGTTTTCATCTCATCTAATACAATTTAATAGGTCCTGTATAAGTGTAATGATTAGAGACAGGATTATATGCAACATAAAAAGCTTGAAATATGCATGCAAATATGCATGAAAAATACTTAAAATATGCATGAAACGTGTTAAAATATGCTACATTAAATAATAAAAAAGTATTTTTAACTTATTTATTTAAAAATCAGCATACAATTAGTTGCAAATAAACCTCAAAAATAGGCCCACAGCATCTGCAGATGTCTAGTGCTGAACACAGGATTTTTTTCCTTCCTGGCTGCTACAGCAGACTGCAGCATCCAAAGCTCTTCTTGCATCAACTACACGGACACTCATCTCCAGCGCCGATGGATCCAATGTCAGCATAGCGTGTGAGGGCGGTGCAGTGGAAGGCTTCCTCCCTGCGCTGCATACTCACTGTGACATGGCATTTCCTCCGCGCCGCGTGATGTCACAACCCTTCCGCCGGCCTCGTCTGCTGCAAAAGTCTGTCTCTTGGTGTAAAGTCCCAGGCCAGGGGCAGGCAAAAGTTCAGGAGCTTCGTAATGGCATCTGCCCCGACTGACTTATCGACATGGATTGGCAGCCTTGAGCAGTGTCAGACATAGCGTACATCTAAGGTTCCCCACAGTGCGCACATATTGCCCCAGCCTGCACACTCTACCACTACCTGGCCAGTAACAGCAGGGCAAAGCAGTGCTGTGACTCGCGGGTGGAAAGGGGACGGGGCCTAAAATATGCACCATCACTAGATTTTAGGTAAAATATGCAATAACCAGTAAGAATGGGCAAACTATGCAAATGCATATGCAAATATGCAAATGCATATAATCCTGTCTCTAGTAATGATGTACTGAACAATTGTACCAACCTGTAAATTAGATTGTGAAATCACTTAATATTTCCCATTATGGCACAACAATTTGTTTAATCATTTGTCCTTTTTATTTATGATCAACTAATAAAAATATTTAAAACAAGTCTGCTCCAGTGTGACCATTTCATTTTACACAAATAACTTGGGGGAAGGGGACAAAGTATCTAATAAGTACAATATTTTTTATAATTGATCTTCTCTCCCAGCTTTGTCCCTGCGAGGGTCTTTTCATACTTAGCATCCACTTCTTTACTTTGTTCTTCAGTAAAAAGACTCTTCCAGTCCCCAATTTCTCCTTAATAATAGATATACATAAAAAGAGTTACAATGAATAAGATTGAAAAGCTGTATATGAGAAACTCAATTTTTTTTTTTTAACAAGAGTTCTGGATTTTGTAGACTCAGCGTGGAGTAAAAATGCGGACATGTTCTGACCTGGTAGCTGCTGTGTTTATGTACTGTAGAATACAAAACACATGTCCATCAAACAAGTAGTCATACCACCCAACCCCTTGGAATACATATGGTTGACCTGCAGACAGAATACTAACGCCGGCATCCCGATAGAGGGAATTCCGAAAGGGATCAGATAAGTATATCCTCTCTCCCATCCCCATCCCCCCACACACACACACACACACACACACACACTTCAAACCTAACCTATTCTGCAGCCCAACTCTAACCCCCTCAGCCTAACCCTAAGTTCCCTCTGACCTGAAGCTAACTTACTGTACATTCAGGATGCCAGCAGTAGCGATTTAGGGGACACCATCTTTATCAATGTCGGGATTATAGTGCTGGTCTTGTGGCTGCAAGACAGGATGCTGGTGTCTGTATTCCAACAGCCGGCACCCTATTCACCAGGATGTTAACCATCAGAATCCTCGGGTCTTCAACCTGTGGCCCTCCAGATGTTGTGAAACTACATGTTCCAACATGCATTGCCACATTTTTTCCTATAGGAGCATGCCAAAAAACCTCAGGGGATGCTGGGACATGTAGTTCCACAACATCTGGAGGGCCACAGGTTGAAGACCTGTGCTCTAAACCTTGAGTGTTATTCCCTCCTTCATTTACCACATGTGTATTATGCTTTACTACCACCACTTGTACTATGCTCTCTATCCTGGACTATTACTATGCTAAGTTTTAGACAAATATGGGCATTTTCAGGGTGCATTTGGGCATTTCCATGTGTAAATATCCGGAGTTTGTGTGTGTATGTGTGTATGTATGTATGTATGTATGTATGTATGTATGTATGTATACACACACACACACACGTTTGGCCTACGAGAGAGGTTCCACTGACAAACCTGTGGCGGCACATTTTGTGGCTAGCGGCCACCAGGTGACTATGCTCAAGTATATGATTATTGATTGGGTCCCCCCCACTATGTAGAGGGGGTGACAGAAATTTGCAACTTTTGAAGAAAGAATCTCGCTGGATTCACACTCTCGAGTCCGTGGCCCCCAAAGGCCTTAATGAATATAATCATCTTAATATCTTTTTGTAAAATACCCGGAATGGCAGCAGTGACATATGCCCATTTATGTGATTTAGTTTGTGTAAATGTGCATTTTTTTACCTAATTATAGTGTATTTATTTGGCCTATAAGACCGGAGGTCCTGAACATATTTGTATATATTTATGATTATTTGTTGCTATTGTAATATGATGTGAGCATGGAATGGGGGCCTATGCCGCCGCTACCGGTGTGGTACCCATCCCATGACTATTACATTTAGCTATGGAACTTTTTTGTTTTGAGTTTGTGTATATGTTTAGTGTATCTGTCTGTTTAGTGTTTTTTTAATGCTGAGTGGGTCCTCCACTTGTTCCCATCTGGTAACCCCCACAGTTTGCATTTATATATTTTTTGCATATGTGATTTAGTTATGGCCGTGCATTCCACAGTGATGTGGGGTGGAGCGCAACGGCGATATCGGCATGATTAAACTTGTATGGGCGGCACTTTGCTGTATTTCCCGGCAGTGATGTTTACAAGATGGCTGTGCGTTCCACATGGGTTGTGGGTGGAATGCACAGACCAGAGCGGCGGAAGTTCTGGCCGTGAGTGAAGCGCATCATGACGCGCTTCCGGGCATTGAAGCGCATAGAGACGGGTTTCCTGTCTCTGTGCACCGCACGCTGGACCTGATGGCGGGACTACACGCTACAATGAGCGGTAGATCATGTGAGTATGTAAATTTGGTATTGAATGTCCGCCAATTATAAGTGTATGTGCCTTGATCAATGTACATTGATTTGCTGAATTTCTGTGGGTGTTGCCAGTAATGGGTATAATGGGTGGCCCACTGATAGGGATCTGTTTGTCTGTCTTTGGTGTGGTCATGATTAAGGCCACGTTTTGTGGCTGAAACGTCGACCTGACTAACCTGTACTAATGTGTACCCTGCTGATGGAATAAAAACAGCAGTGACAAATGCAAATTGACAAAGCCCTGGTGAGTGCTAATATATATATCCCACCGTCGTTAGCAGGGTCGGCTCTACCACTAGGGAGCTTTAGGCAGCTGCCTAGGGCGCCAGGATCTAGGGGGGGCGCCACCAAGTCTGCCTATCAAAAAATCAAGGATGTCTGTGAGGATCCTTGTTGTACTTAATGCAGGTGGTGGCTGTGGAACCTCTACGACCTCACCTCCATACTTTCTCTTGAGGCATACTTCCCTATTTTGCTGCCCTCTCTTCCTGTACTATGTTGTGGGTGGCACAGGGGAGGGTGCTGGGGGCCTCCAGAGAAACCAGGGGTCTTGCCCACCTACCTGGGGGGCTAAGAGGACCACTGCATTTTGGGAGGCTCCCTGCCATCCCAGAATGTTAGGCATGTAAGCATTAAGGGGTTGGAAAATGGTTATTGGTGGCAGTATGGGGGGGGGGGGGGCGGCAGTAGGTTGAGGTTTTGCCTAGGGTGCTGAGGAGCCTTACACCGGCCCTGGTCGTAAGGGGCTGCGCCCCCTTAAATTTGGGAACGTTTGTATTGTGAGAAATATGGTTAACATTGTATGAAAGATGGCCTGTATTGCAACTTGAGTTATAAGTGAAATGTGTTAAATAGAGAGCATATGATTTAGAAGGGGGGTGTGTATTGTTTTGTTTAATTAAAAAGCGGTTACAGCGGAAGATGGACATTGATAGTGTGTGACATTTGTGGGTGTGGGGGGGGGGGGGGGGGTTGTGGAAAAGTCCTTGGGTGAACCAATGGGTTTTGGAAGCCGCTGGAGGTTTGAGTGTCTTTTGAATTAGGGCAAAGTGTACCCACACATGGAGCAACCTCGACGATGTTTGCGGTAGAAATGTATCCCAATTTGTGGTAAGTTCTCCCAGGTTTTGGAACTCAGGTCCAGAGAATTCAGCAGGGTCCAATGGGCAAGGTTGAAGAATAAATTCTGCACAGGTGCATTGGTTCACCCAAGGACTTTTCCACCAAGGACTCATACCCGTTCCAGTGCAGGTCATATGATGTGCTAAAATGCCACTCATATTTTTTGGTCTTAACCTTATTTTATATTGCTGCTTTTATCCACATATCCGGATTAAATGTATACTTTGTGACATTAAATGTTATAATTTTTTAAGTTGATTCACTTGTTATTAATTGGTGCAATATACAGCGCTGCTTTCCTGTTTTTCTTGTATAAGATGGAAGGTAGTGGTTCCCAGATGCTTGAGAGTCAGCAGGCTCACGCAGGAAAGGTAGCAGCAGCACGTCCCAGGAAGAATCCTGCATAAGGCACAGGATGACTGGACCCAGACTGCAGCAGGACAAGATACTTGACAGAACAAGACAATCCAGACCAGGAAATTGCAAACCAGGAAGCTATCACCGGCTCTGCATTGCTGGGGTGAATGCCTTAAGAAGGACTCAGGTGATTAGCACACCTGTGACATCTCCAGACAACCTGCCAGCAGGAATAATGAGCTCATTATCAATCCTCCAGAAGATTTGAGCTGCAATGGCACAGACTGACCACCAAAGAGTCAAATGCCAAACAAACTAAACAGAACACAAAACAAAACTGAACCACACTAATGGTTCCTAACATACAGTAGAACCTCTAGCATATGTCTCCTACAAAGCGATGGACATTTTTTGGAGGGAAATTTTCAGCAGATTCCATACGGATGGCCAGACTTATTGGAATGTGCAGAGATCATGCACCCCCACAGAGCCGACTCTCCCAAGCCACCAATTGGGCTGCAGTGCCAGTGTAATGCCACTCTATATAAGTTAAGGTGCCCACACTCGCACCGATGCCAGCGGTGCGATGGTGTACGATGGGGTGCGCGCTCCCACAGCACCTCATCGTACAGTACAAAAAGTATGTGCGGCACATACTTTTTGTACTAGCTTTTTCTAGCATAGCATGCACATCGTATGCACAAGGCATACGATGCTATGTGTGCTAGTTAAGCCTACAACGCACGCCGGGAACGATGCGTGTGTGGGCACCTTTAGGTCATATTGAGTACGTATAAGAGATAAGAAGTGTTCATAGTATATGATACTAGAAAGTGACTGGTAAACCTTTAAGTAGGTTAACATCTGAGAGCCTGGTTTATGGTATATACAGTATAGCAAGCTGTAGACAATGGGGGATATTCAATCTCCGTCGAGCATCTCCCGTGGGGGAGATGCTCGACGGGCCCTATTCAATGCTGTCTTCCCCGACAGCATTGAACAGGGTTTCCTGCCAGAACGAGCCCGACATCTCTAGCTGTCGGGCTCGTTCTGCCGAGAACAGCCGGGAAGTGACGAGCTGCCGGCTGCAGCTCGTCACTTCCCGGCCGCAACTCGCGGCCACGCCCCCTTCTCGCCCCGCTGCAGGCGGGACATTGAATCCCGCCTGCGTGTTCTCGGTCGAGCTGACCGAGAACGGGACTGGGTCACGGCAGGCGAGCAAGCTCGCCTGCCGTGACCTGAAGATTGAATATCCCCCTAAGTATCGAGCTTCAAAAAGCTTTAATGTGGAGAGTTATAAACAATCAGCTCCGAACTGCCATTTTTCAAACCAGCCTGTAACTGTAACATGGCATTTAGGAGCTGATTGGCTGTTTAGACTCTACATTTTATCACTTTTTGAAGCTTGATACATCTGGCTCTTAGTCTCTTCCACAGAACTGCAGTCAAAATGGCGCATGCATTATCTATAATTAAATCGAACATTTGATGACAAATCTATGTCTATCTCGTGATCACATAGACAAATGTATTACACTTGTTTGCTACTTTGACTGGTTATAAATGCACAAATCACTTTTTTTAATACAATTTGTTACCCTGTGTCAAAAGATGTCCTTTTATCAGAGGAATGACAATACCCACACAATGCAGAAAACAACAATACAGATAAATGCCACAGAAAATCTTCTGGTACAATTGAAAATGCGTTTTCAGTTAAGAAATTTCAGACAAGTGGAGAAGTTAGTGGATGCAATTAGGAGGTATAGAAAACGAAAATACATAAACACGCCACCATGCTCGAAGTCAGTGGTCAGAGAACTCGGTCCTCATTACCCCACGCAGTGCATGTTTTGCAGGTCTCCTCACAGAATCACAAGCAAAATAATTAACTCCACCTGCGGACCTCATAAAATGTGTCTGAGTAATAAATACACCTGTGTACCTGCTGGGTTACCAGCAAAACATGCACTGTGTGGGGTAATGAGGACAGAGTTCCCTGATCACTGCTCTAAATTAATTAGATACACCCTGGGGATAATTTTGAATTGCATGTGTGAGCATTTTTTGCTGAAGTCACATTTGTGACTTTATGTTATTATTGCTAGAATAAGCCCCTGTTTGTTGAATATCCTTGAGCCTGAATGTGCAAAGACTAGGATGTCCAATATGTTCTAGTGCCATTCAAACTTGCACCAGCTTTATATGCTAGGTGCAGTCTTCTGAAGCATACAGTCCCCAACTTTAATTCAAGGAAAATACTGTGTTGCCCTCCAAGAATATTTTGGGGGGACAATTCTGAAACACTGCAAGAGAAGTAAACTGTTAAAGCGTGTTAATAACAACAAATCAGATGTTTGACAATTTTCTAAACGCTACTAGAAAAAGACCGCTAAACTTTAATAGGTTGCTCATGATTACAGCATCTGATATGCAGCTACCCAGGCTTTCATTTTCCATACTGTTCCAATGTACATTTTATATACCGTATATACTCGAGTATAAATTGACCTGAATATAAGCAGAGACACCTAAAAAAAAAACTGGGAAGACTTATTGACCCGAGTATAAGCCTAGGGTGGGAAATGCAAAGGGTCTGGGGACACACTGAGACACACTGTACAGGGTCTAGGGGCAAGTCCCCCTCTCCCTTCATCCCATAATTGCAGCTGGGTCTCCCGTAATTTTAGTTCCCCAGCTGGCAGGAATCTTACAGGATGAGCAGCCAAGTACAGCATGAGACAGGAAGGGAAGCTGTAATGTGTAATTACAGTCCATATAGAGGGAGTCACTAAGGGCGGGATGTTGTAACATCCGCGCTCCCCTTCGCCGGCTACCGCAATTTTAATAACGGCATATGCTGTAACATATGCCGTTATTAACGCAAGGGACAGCTCTTGCGATAAGAGCTGTCCCTTGCGATACGGTGCCGGCACTGGACTTCCGGGTCTGTGACCCGGGAGTCCATCTGCGCATGCGCAGACCCCGGCGCCGGCCGCAGGGCACGCGGGGAGGGATCCATGACGGATCCCTCACACAGCCCTGCGGTAAGAAGCCCATAGGCTTCTGCAAGGAATCGCCAGCTTTTGCTGGCGATTCCCTCTGCAGCCCTAACACTGCGGTGGGCTAATACAGCATACAGAAATGCGTTAAAAACCCCGATAACGGGGTTTTTACCGCATTTCTGTGTTACAGAATCGCCCCCATATCAGGAAGAGATGAGAGGGTCCCAGGTAATTGGGGCTGAGTGACTGCTGCATGTGGTAGGGATGCGCTGCATGTATTCTGCACCTACCATGGCAGCTGTGAGCCCCAGTGCAGCAGCCCTCGCTTCCCTACACTGGCTGTTCCTTACTCTCCTGGCCAGCGGCACTTGGCGCATCCTCCATTTCTGCATCCGTGCTAGTTTCTGGCCAGCACGACAGCAGCACAGAGACTGCAACATCATCAGCCTCCGCCAGGCCCCAGCTCACCAGGCCTTGCCACCGGCTCTGAGTGAAGGACCATTTACCGTATACATCCGAGTATAAGCCGAGGGGGTACTTTTTCAGCATAAATAATGTGCTGAAAAAGTCAGCTTATACTCGAGTACATACGGTAATGGTTTCTCTTGAATTAAATATGCTATGCTTAAGTATATTCATGAGAGATATAGATATATATCTCAAAAGGTATAATTATTTCTTCCTAAGAAAACTTCTCAGATTTTACTAACCTTTTCGGAAGAAAGAACTTTCTTTTTTATGGGAATTCTCTTTCATAGATTGAAAAGTAGTTTTATTTTGAACGTGCTGGACTTGCTCATCTGTCATAGATAGTCCATAGAAGTCGGCTATTTTCCTTATTTCTGCTGGGAAGTCCTTAAAAGAGAAAAAGTAACTTCAATAATGAAAGAACGAAAGAACGAACAAACGAACGGCCAAGTCAAGAAACAATTGCACAATACTTACCTGTTTTACAATATTTTTGATGTCCTTATTAACATTTATTTCCCAGGCTACCGAGACCAATAAAAGCTGGAACTTTTTTCAACTACTTAAAAGCCCGTCAAAATGACGCCTTCTGCAATGTACTTTCACTTTGAGCTGTGACCGTTTTTAGCCCAAACTCTCCATCCGACCCCAAGTCCCTATCTGCTCCTATCTCCAAGCTCTGTCTTCACAGCTCCCTCCCTCCATATCCAGCAAGTTTGAAACAGATCAGTGTCCCTGCAAAAATTGCCTACACTTTCTGTTATAACATCTTTTAGAACACAAAGGAGTTATTTGGCCCATTGAGTGGTCAGTGGTGGTACTTCACCTCATAGAGTTGAGTAGTTAGGGTGAAAGTTACTTATTGAATGGGTAGGAATACACGTATTCGTACCCATTTGGATGGTGAATTAGCATCTTCTAATTTACCAATAGCTGAATTAGGCTGATTTGCTGTATTTATATACGGCAAGCTCAGCCGAATTCTGGGTTCCGATAAAACACGCCGTATATGGCCATGATTTCTATGGTGGTGTGCTCATTTACTATCATTTGTACTGCTGAATTAAGAGCCGGTAATTGACAGAAAATACGATTGAAAAATACTCCTCATTTTCCAGGCATATTTGGCTGATTCCTGCACAGATCAGTCAGATCCGTCCAGGCTTCTCTGTGTAAAAAAAAAAAAAAAAAAAAAAAAAAGTAGAAAAAGAAATAGATAATTAAAAGGGAAATGCATGGGATCCCCCTGCCCGAGTGTAACCAGCCCTGGCATCATTGAGTCAGACCCTGTTGCAGAAATACAGGGAGGGGGGGGGGGGATATAACTGGGGCCCCTTGCAGTTCTATAACCAGCACCAGCTTATACTTTTTTTTGACAGGTACCCTATGGATTCTATTGGAGAAGAGGACAGGCCAAGGCAGACCCTAAAGGTAAGTATGTAAGTGTTTATGTAGTATGTGTTATACTTTATTACGGGGAGTGTGTGTGTTTTGTTTAGGTATTGGTTCTGTTGTGGAACGACAAGAACCAGCGGACCCACTAATGGGTGCCGGATGCGGTCCCGACAGTCGGGATCCAGACTGTCAAAACGCTGACAGCCACCCGCTATTTTCCCTCGTGGGGGTCCACAACCCCCATAGAGGGAGAATAGAATAGGTGGCTCGCAAAGCGAGCCACCGTGCCCGCAAGGGGCTTTGTTGTGCTCACCATGCTGTCTGAGTCCGGGCAGCCGGGATCCTGACGTCAGGCTAATGACTGTCTGAACCCTATACCACACCCCACACTAATACCCCGCATGTTAGAACTTGCGGTTCTCGAGGGCCCGGCATGCGGGGTAGGCTTGCTGGGACTTGTTGTTCCACAACACAACACACACAACACAATAATTTCTTCAAATTTTTACACATTTAACTCCATCAGCCCGCCATCCACAGCCCACGGGTGGTGGGGAAAGCTCTGAGCTTCAGCCCAGGCTGGGGCTCCCCTGGAGGTGCGGAATCCTCTATTGGAGAGGTCCTCACTCCCCCAGGCTGACTGGCCAGGGTGATCATGCTTTGGCCGGGGGACCTTCACTTTTTCCCTTGTATTGTTGCAACCGCGACCAGCTCAATGAGCCTGGGGCTGGTTATAGCAGGGCAGGGGTCCATATTTGGCTGCCAAGAAACTCGGCAGCCACATACAAAAGGCTTCACCATCAGAAAATACAAATTCAGATAATATGGCAACTTTGTAACTTTGCTGTGTTGTCCATTTGTATTTTTAGCCAATTACAGTCAATCCCATCATACCCAGGATCGTCCGTAATCATCCTTCTTAGTATATTCCCCCTGTTTTTTCTTTTATTTTTATAATCTATATTTAGATTCTCACCAGAATGCCTATATGTATTGGTGGCAATACAGGAACAAGGACACAGGTACAGTATGTAAACTGCTCAGTGATTGCAACAGCAAATCTAAATTAATAATACTTGTGCTTTAATAACTGAATCAATTATTCTGCTTAGTAGAGTTGTAGAAAATACATACTGCACAGTATAGAAGACACTCACCGTTTTCAGATCTTCATATGTAAGTACAAGTATATTCTCATCGTCTATATGTTTCTCCAAGTTAAGCAAATGATCAAAATATGACCCATAAATGACTAATAGAGGAAACATGAAAATGTGCTTTAATATTAGATTACACTGGTCAACAACAATTTAATCCCAATGGTTTGATGTGTATTCTAAGTATATGATTAGATGCTGAATACAAATAAGCAATTCTAGTTTTCCTATGAGGCTACATTATCTTTTGCTGTTTATTTTACTCATTCAGAATAAAAAGTCTGAATTTTATTTTAATTATATACACATAGGGTGGGATGTAAAGCCTTAGGTCAACCATGGCAAGTTAGACATGGGTTGTTCAAAAGATTTTGGCTGTGCAACTTTTGAAGGAAATTTAAATTTTTGTGCGTCACTTATATATAACTGGAAAATGACGTTCAGCATTTGTGTTTACTTTACTTCAAAATTATATTAAACATTTAACCCCTTCCCGACGCAGCCTGTTTTTGCCTTCCTGACAGAGACCTTTTTTTCAAATCTGACATGTATCACTTAAGTGGGGATAACTTTTTTTTGCTTTTACTTATCCCAGTGATTTTGAGATTGTTTTCCCGTGACACATTGTACTTTAAATTAGTGGTAAATTTTGGTCGATACAGTTTTTTGTTTTTTTGTGAAAAATACCAAAATGTCGTAAAAAAATTGAACATTTTGCTATTTGCAAAATGTAAAATTTTCTGCTTGTGAGACAAATAATCATACCACTCAAAATAGTTAATAACTAACATAAACCATATCTAAACTTTATTATTACATCATTATTTCAACCTCCTTTAATTTTTTTGGACACTAGGGGGCAGCAGAGTCTAAATTTTACACATCACACAGTTTAACGCTGCTTTTGGCTGTTCACGTTTGAACAGCCAATCGCAGCGATCGCCCATGACGGGGGGCATCGCTGCCCCCCCTGGGCAATGAGGGAGGATGTCTGCTGTCAGGGACAGCAGACATCGTCCCTCTGTCACCGCGTCTATAGATGCGGTGGCACTTCAAAGGCATGACGTACATTTATGCCATGTGTCGGGAAGTACATCCCGACCATGACGTAAATGTACGTCAAATGTCGGGAAGGGGTTAAACATTCAAACACAGCACACAATGTAGTTAATGGGTGAAACACACATTAATTGAGTCCACAACTGCAAAAAGGGAGCACTGCTGCTCTGTGCGCTCTGTTGTAATGTCTGTGCGCACGCTCGTCGAGTTGTGTGCGCGCAGCTTAGAGGGAACACTGCTCCCAACTATCTGGTTTAATGGGTTTGTCACCTGGAGTGATAGAATTAGTGCAGTGTATTTCCAATTCTATGTTTAGGTTACAACACAAGTAAACAAGCACTACCCATTAAAATGGTAACATTAGCAGAGTGTCGCTGGTCTTTCTACACCTAATGATACAATAGGCCTAATAGACTTCATCGCAGGACACATTTGTTATCAAAATAGGTAAAACCATGCTGCACTGCAGGTGGGGCAAATGGGGCAAATGTATGTACAGGGTGAAGTAGATTTGCATGGGGATTGTTCAAACCAATTGTTCTCGCTCCTCTCCGCAGACCCCCCCCCCCCCCCCCCAGAATTTACGGGTCCGCGGAGAGGGGGGTGAGGCCTAAATGACGGGAATTGTGACATTCGGGTTTGGTGATGTCAGCCTCATTCCCACTCCCCCCGACGTGTGTCTCTTATATGGTCTCCTCTCTGTGCTTCTCCCAGAGTGGCAACACTTAATGTAGGCAAGTATGGTTCAAACTGAATCTAAATTGCAGTGAAATAATAAAGAAGCCAGAATTTACCCTGCACAGAAAATAACTCATCCACTCAAATGTAACTCTCCGCATATGACACATTTGCCCCACCTGCAGTGCAGCATGATTTTGCCAATTTTGAGAACAAATTTGTCCTGCGACCAGGTCTGATTTAAGCAGTGTACACACTGCAATTTGGCATATAATGTTGACTATAATCAAAATTGCCTAGCTAGTTAGCCAAAATCACAGTGTTTCCTCTGTGGACGATAGCGATTCACGGCCCCGCTATTTGTCAGCAAAATAGACTGTGCCGCACACTGTATTTGGCCATAGGTGAAAAAGGCCAGTCAAAATCATCCCTTTAGGCCCAATATCCATACGAATAACTTACTGTTTCCACTTATAAAATCTTGGAAAAACAAGTCCCAAGTGCTGTACTTAGGAAGCACGTTAAGGTAGTTAGTGAAATGGTAATAAGACACCGCTGTGTCCTTCGGGTTCCGAAGAATCGCCAAGATCTGTAACAAAAGAACAGCCATTCAGTACAGTAGGTTTCATTGTGTGAGGAGATTAGACCACTAGATGAGTTCACATACTGTATGGCATATTAGTTACCTGCAGCAAGAGATTGCAGTTCATTGCAGTTGCGGGAACGTGTTTATCTACAGTCCTCACCTTTATCGAACACGGCAGACATTGACCTTGCTTGGGTTTTAGGACTTAAGTAGTTATAATATTTTATCTTATTTGTTTCTGCAGTCCAGTGCCTGTACCTACTGTATATCACAAGTGGCATAGTTAATATGTACAATTACTATGGATGGCAATTCTTGCAGCCTTGACGTCCTTGCTGCTTGAGTGTCTACCCATAAAGTCCACCCACCTGTATATCCCCCTCCTGTTTTGGTACCTGTGCTGTCACTGTGACCATCCAGGTCTTTCCACAGCCATCGTCCCCCTTAATGCTACCACAACAGCTCCCTTACGATCTACCCCTAAATCGTGTGCACTATAAGAATGGTAAGAGTATGTAAGAATTAGCTTTATTATAATACTAATGTTTTTTGGAGTCTTTCAGACAACTATAATAGAAATGTAAAATGTTAGTATATGACCTTTTCTAATATCTGTGCATTAATAGCAGAATGACAAATCTTTTATGATTGACATACTGTATCTCTATAATGCCATAGTCTGAGCAGCACACATCATATACAAAATGAAGGCTCTTGGTCCGTAGATTTGCAGAATTATATTGGCATTGAAATTGGTTGCTTAGTGAACTCTCCCTGTGTAGCTGCAGACTGACCTAGAACTTGTGCCATGGTGGGTGATCTGGAAACTGTGACAGTTGATTGCAGCCACCCACTAAGCAGGGGTTTTTCTACATTTGACTCAATTGAGTAAAAAGGAGTAAAATGTACCACCAAGCATATTAGCTAGTACATATAATTATCTATGTCAGTAAAGATTAAGAGGGCCATCCTAAGAAGATGCGTTTGCCGTTATCACCTATTACATTTACAATTTAATATGAATTAGTTGTATTATAGATAAACAGTTACTATACCTTGGTCTTTTCAAGGAAGGATTTAGGGATATTATCATAGGTCAGGTGTGATGCTAAGACTCGCGGGGATGGTTGTTGCTTCAGGTGCTTGAGAGAAAAAAAAATAATTACTGTAAATATCTTCAACCAACATAGTACATACTGGGTTATTAGGATGCATTTGAGGGAAGAGAAAAAAGAAAAAAAAAAGACTTGGGACCAATGCAGAGAAGAACAAATGCTCAGTGAACCTGTATAAAACCATGCAACAGTATTTGGGCCAAGTATATTAAGCAGTTCAAAAAGATAAGAGAGCAGCAGTAAAGGTGTACAGTGCCTTCATCTCCTTTTCACTGCCTGTTTGTAACATTCCCTTCAATTTTCCTTGAATACTGTCTCCGCCAAACCCCACATACAGATTTATGAATCCGTGATAAGGGCGGAGAAGTGAGCCAGAGAAGAAGTGGCCCATGGCAACCAATCAGCACTGAAGTAACTACTATAATTTCCATAATTTAAAATTATAGCTGATTGGTTGCCATGGGCCACTTCTCCCTTATCACTGCTTCATACAGCTACCCCTCAGACCCACATTCACTTGCTGGCTATTTTTAACAGGGCTGCTGCAAATGTCCTATTTCTGGCAATCTCAACTCCCACATCTCTACTCCAATCCATCCTCAATGCCACTGCTCTAAGTATTTTTCTGCCTCTCTCCCTCGGGCCATTTTCTGGACCCTACACAGTTTAATACCAACTCCTCACACTAACCTGTATCCATGGCCGGATTTCCCACTAGGCACGTACCTATGGGCGGCACGGAACCCCCCCTTCTCGCGGGGGTCCGCGAACCGCAGGAGGGGGGGTAATGGGGGTCCACAAAATGCAGGAGAAGGGGGGTGTGTGTGTGTGTGTGAATAAGCGAGAGGAGGGGTCGCGGGGGTACACAAAACGCAGAGGGCAGCTGCTCCATATCCCAGCAGCACTATGGCAGCAGTGACATCTCCTCCAACACTTGGAGGAGGAGCGTGCCTATGGAGGGCCGGTTACATAAATCCGGCCCTGCCTGTATCCCTCCACAATAAAATTCATGGGTTTCTTCCTCTTCCTAGAAGTCAAGAAGATATTCATTAGCTATACATATTGGCACTTAGGTACCGACATACTTTTTCAGAACTATGTAACAATTTTTGGTACTTGTGTATTATCGGTGGCTCGCCACACTTTATAAAATTAATTCCACGCCCATGTGGATACTGGGGGTATGACGTGGATAGTGGGGATATGATGTGGTTAGTGGGTGAAATGTGTGTTGGTTGTGTGTGTGTTGTGCTTTATACTGTGTGTGTAGTGCTTTATACTTACCATCCTCCACTGCGTCCATCACGATATCCCCGCGATAGACCGATGTCCCCGGCGGCAGCGTTCAGTCCCCCTGCACTTGCAGCCATCAATATACGCAATTAGCGTAGTGCCGCTGGGGGGGGGGGGGGGGGGGTGGAGCAGGGAAACCATGTGATGCTCCCCCAGTGGCACTAAGCTGAATGAACATAACCAGCCCCTGGCTCATTGAGCCGGACCTGGTTCAGAAAATTCCGGGGACAAAAAGCATAGGGGTCTCCCGTATGTCTGAAACCAGCAGCGGGCTCCAACAGCCGGTGGACACATGCATCTCCATGGAGACGCATCGGCCAATCACGCTATCAGTCTCTGTAGAGCTGGAACATCGCTACAGAGGCTGTTAGCTGCGTAGGAGAATGCCGGCTCACCCCGCTGTCAGTGCGGGGTGAGCTGGCTATGCAGGAGTCAGACCGGCGCTGGATCCTGGATTGGTAAGTATGTTGGTGTAAAAGTGAGGTGTGTGAAATAAAGTTGTGTGTGTGTTTTATTTTAACATTCTTTTTAAAGGTGGACTACAAGTCTCTGCGGGCCCATTAATGCCCCACATGCTGGGACTTGTGGTTTTCCAAGTCCCAGCATGCGGGGGAGGTCTGCTGGCACTTGTAGTTCTCCTGCATAAAAGCAATGTTAGGTATGTGAATTTTAACCCTTTCAGGCCGGCGTCCACTGGCCATGGACGCCAGTGACAGCCCCAGGCTTTAGCCCTGGACGGGTGAAGCCTGGGGGGGGGGACCCCTTTATTGGGGGGTCCCCACTCCTCCAGGTACCCCATCCAAGGCTGACCAGACCTTATGTAAAAAGAGTCCCCCGGCTGTGGCTTGACACCATGGGATGTCGGAGCCCGGTGCTGGTTTCACAATAGGGGGGGGGACCTGGTTTCACAATAGGGGGGACCATTAGATTCACCCCCCCCCCCCCCATATTTTTGGAACCCGGACCGGTCCGAGAGTCCGGTGCTGGTTTCAGAAATACGGGGGACCCCTATGCTTTTTGTCCCCCGTATTTTTGGAACCAGGTCCGGCTCAATGAGCCCAGGGCAGGTTATGCTCAGGAGGGGGGACCCCACGCAGTTTAAAAAAATAAATTAATAAAAAAAACACACAACACTTTTAAACACATTTTTGAACCCACAGGACCATGCACAGATCTCAATGATCTGTGCAGGGTTCTGGACAATTTGCATATCAGAACCTGGTCTAAATGTTTGGCGATTTTTAGATCCATTTTCCCATCTCATTAAATATGCAAATTGTATACTTTTCAATGGGAAAACATCTGGATGCGAGTTCCGGCGCGACTAAAAACTCGCACTTTCAGTGTAAATATCGCATTCAAATTCTGCAAATGATCGGTGGCATGTTTACAGTTACTGAGTTCTTCAGTAAAATTCATTCACTGCTGATGTTTGACTATGGGGAGTGTCTGGCTGTATGTTTAATTGTATGCACTTGTTAGCAATGAGTGTGGCTGAATGGCCAAACACGATACGGAGAGACGGAGAGAGGGAGAGAGAACATTGTACATGACTGTATCAACATTGAAACTATTTTAAGAGCAGAGAAAACGGTTTAGTGTAGCTGATATAGTTAAATTTAACATTTTTAACTTTTATACAAACCTCATATCTATCTGCTTTTCCAAAACTAAATTCAAGCATACCATGGTCAAGTGTGGGGTCCTTATTATGAACTGCAAGCAGCATTTCATAAAGTATCTTTGCTGCCCAGGTTGTTCCTACAATACAAGCAATTGAGTGATTATGTAGATGAACAACTCATACGGAGTAAAAGTAAAGCCCCATACACACAATGAGATATTGGCCAACGGACAATTTTGACTAAGCAATTTTGACTAGCTGCACAAGAAATTTTGGCTAGATACACAGGAGATTTTGGACTACACGATTTTATCTAAGTAATGACAGGGATAGCCAACTAGCCATAATAAGTCTATGACAGGGATAGCCAACTCCAGTCCTCGAGAGCTACCAGGTCTCCTAACAGAATCATAAGTAAAGTAATCAGCTCCACCTGTGGATCATTTATAATGTGTCAGTCAGTAATGAGTGCACCTGTGCCCCATGATCTAGAAAATGTGAACCGTTAGCTCTCGAGGACTGGTGTTGGCTACCAGTCCTCTAGTCAAAATTGCCATGCCTGCACAGTCAATCTGTGCCAAGAACTCTATGCTAAACAATATTGACTAAGCAGTAGAAAAACTGGGAGATTTTGGCTAACCTCAGTGGTTAAGTAGGTGCACGGCTCCGGCGCCCTTTGATGTCTCGGCGCCTGGAGCTTGTGCTCCGCCCTCCCTACCTTTCTAGGAGATTTTGACTATCTGGTCAAAATCTCTCGGTGTGTAACACCGCTTTAAACTACATTTTGAAAGATTGGTTTCCTTTAAGTGGTGTTGTTTTTCTTTTTATTACATGGGACTAGAGTATTCAGAGCAATAATGCTTTTTGTTCAGTTAAACCAAAATTGACAACTTGCATTGTTGTCTGGTTTTAACCCTTTGAGTGACATCTGTGAGAGATGTGCAAAATATCCGCATCGCTCACATTTGTTATATAAAAAATAATAATAATAATAATAATGTGTAAAAAAAGATGTATATTTTCTATATAAAGGTAAACATTACAGGTCATTATTAAGACTAAATATATTTGCTTGGCAATTTTTACACATATTATGACAAAATCACTTGGCACTTAAAGGGATAATTTAAGTGTACTCAATGAGCAAATCATAAAGACTGCATCCTGTATCTTCATGCAGCTAGGGCATGAATAAGAGATCAGCAGTGCTCTGGTTCCAGTCATTCATTTTATTCCTTTATTGTTTATTCTTGCACACATTTTTTTGACCCCCAAATTATAATCTCCAAACATTTGGAACAGCAATGGGTACCAGTTTTATCACTTGCTTTGGTAAACTTTACAGGTGAAGATTTTAGGGCTAGCTCTTGGACAAAATAAATATGTGGGGCCTGATGCTGGCTTGGATGTATTTTAAGTATTTTTCCAATTGTGACTACTAAAAGAGGATAATTGGGCTATAATGGGTCATTCTCACATTAACAAAGTTTATGGATGGAGCGTCAGGGTTGTGGGCTGAATTGGGCATAATACATACTGATGGCATCACTTGGAAAGGTGATGCCATCCGCATCTGGGTGTCACATGTTCTGGGGTGACACCAAAATACAGGCTCCTGTCCCTATGGAGGAGCCGCCATTGCAAGCATCTCCTGGGCCACAAAAAAAAAAATGAGGGTTTGGGCCTCAAGGTCATATCCCCTCCACAAAGCCACACCCCCTCACAAGGACACACCTTTTCATGGCCAGCCACACCAGGTGTCATTAGGGGACGTGATGTGGGTCATAGTGTCCAGCATGTGGGGGGGCAGTTGGGGCAGGCACTGTGGTGATCACTGAATATAGGCCATGCTGCCCTTCCAGTGGCTCCAATACTTTTTCAGGCTGCCCGCGAGAAATTCCCTGGGTGTGGATCATTAGGTTGACCACAGGAAGGTCGGCATGCATTAGGACAACCACTGAAGGTCGACACATGAAAAAGTCAACATGGATTAGGCCGACGGGGTCATTAGGTCGACACAAGCATTATGTCGACAGTCAAATGTCGACATGGGGTTTTCATGTTTTTTCTTGTCCAGAATGTCGACATGAGGTTTACATTTTTTGGGTGTCTATTCGACTTAAGTCGACATGGACACTGTATAAGTGTACCGCTTTGCTTGCCATGCTTCGGGCACACAATTATATTCTCCCTCTATGCCCACTTGGATAGTAAAGTACTATAAAACACCTTAAAAAAAAAAAAAAAAAAAAAAAAAAAACACACACACACATGAAAAACTCATGTGGACCATTTCCATGTCAACCTAATGCTTGTGTCAACCTAAGAAACGTGTCAACTTATACAGGTCAACCTATTTCATGTGTCGACCTAGTGATTGCAAACCTATAGTGGAAAATAAGTGGGGTTTAACATAAGAAAACAAAACCAAATAGATGCAGATAAACAAAGCATACTATTTATTATGCAGTTAGACTAAAATAAATAATAGGAGCATCATGTAACAAAGCACAGAGAGAGATAAAACACTGACCAATCAGCTTCTGACCGTTTATAAAGCAGCATGTAAAATAAGAATTAGAAGCTGATTGGTTAGTGCTTTCGCTATCTTCATTCTTTGACAAATACCCCTTTGTAACACATAAACCAATGGACAGTGCAGTATAATCTGCAGAACTGCCGACGCAAGGCTGAACACAAATGCAGCATATTTGGTAATAGTGATGAAGGAAAAGGGGGCGGGACCACGGCGGTGCGTGAGTGAGGGTGTTGTGAGGTGAGCTCCCTGGACTTCCATATATCCGTAGTAAAAAGCCTGACCTTTGCCGACGAAAGCCCAATACGCCGGGACTGGAAGTGCACTCCGTAACAGAGAGCTCTTTGCCGACGATCGCGGCTTGGTCCTGTGAGCCCGGACACCGCTGGCAATACTGGGCGCATGATTGTGACGCAGCCGGCCTCCACGCCGTAGACGTGGTCGCGGGAACTCGTAAGCAGAGACCCGTTGTGAAGGAGACGGCGGTAGAAGTAATACACCGGTCCCGACTCGGAGCCGTAGACGCGGCTGCTGGTAAACAGCTGCTGGGACGCCGGCGGTGACCTGCTGTGAAGAGGACGGCTGCAGAAGTTACACGCCGGTCCCGATCCAGAGCAATAAGGAGTGATAGGCTCCATTACAGATTACTGGCGGTCCGGGCGGGTCCCTACTCCCAGGGCAAACAGCACAAATTGGACTTCACCGTGCAGCAGTCCGAGAGAAGCCGGAAAAAGCCAGAGAAGCCAGACCGAGTGCATTATTAAACAGGTACAACTGAAAGACCCCTGAACGGTATAATATACCTGAAATTGCCTAAAGCCCTTGCGCCCTTGATGTTTATATGGTAGCTAAGCTGGTCTAGGGGACACTTTACTACTGGACTGCTATAAGGTAGAGCCTACCCTGATACATCAAAATATTGGTGGAGCTGAGTGAAGTTGGGGACAGTGAGAGGGTCCCCTCCCTTCCCTACCCTGATATAACAAAAAAGGGTATGGCCCTGCATATCACAGTTTGATTTTTTTTTTTTTTGTTGTATCCTGAGCCTTCCCCTCATATAACTGGAATAACCAAGGCGATATTTACATAAAGACTTTAATCCTGCTACTAAGCTAGCTGCCATTAGGGAAACCTAGGCTTAAGAAAAGGGCCCAGTAAACTCCATCGGCGCTGGCCTATCCTTGAAGGATTAATAACTAACTTCGGGGGAGCAATGGGTAATGGGTTGCAGACCCCGACTACGACCTCGCAAACTACCCCTTCTAAAAGCAAGCCTGCGTCACCGGCATCTGATAACACGCTTGAGCAAATATTGGGAGCAATAAACACCTCAGAACAACGTCTCTCGGATCAAATTAAGGACTTACAAACAGACATATCATCTATTAAGCTCGATCTAAAAAAAAACAGAAAGGATCGGGATGCAGTTAAAATACCGGCGGTCAGGATCCCGGCGTTCAGAATCCCGACGCCGGAATCCCGACCGCCGAAATGCCGACACATTCTCCCTCCTGGGGTGTCCACGACACCCCTGGAGGGAGAATAAATTAGTGTGGCCCGCTGCGTGGCGAGCGCAGCGAGCCCGCAAGGGGGGGCGATCCACGTCCCCCCCTTGTCGGCATTTCGGCCGTCGGGATTCTGAACGCCGGGATCCAATACTGAATCCGAAAGGATCAGTGCAGCCGAAGAACGTATCTCAGTTATCGAGGACAACAGTATTAACTGTGCCCGCAAAGTTGACAGACTGACCCAACAAGTAGCAGAAATGAAGTCAAAACTGCTGGATATCGAAGGTCGTACCCGTAGAAATAATCTGCGATTTGTGGGTATCCCCGAAAAAGAAGAGGGAGCTGATGCCCCAAAATTTATATTGGAATGGATATGTTCAACTTTCAGTCAGGAGATGTTCTCAAAGCAACTCGCAATAGAGCGTGCGCATAGAGTGCCCCTTAGACCGCTTCCTCCGGGATCCCCTCCTCGGACGTTAATTGCGAAGTTTTTGAACTTCCAGGACAGAGATACACTCCTGCGCTTGATTCGCCTTAAGGGCCCACTGATGTATAATGGCACCCAGGTCTCAGTCTTTCCGGACTTCGCATTAGAGGTGCAGAAAGATAGAGCGAAGTTCGTGGACGTGAAAAAGCGACTCCGGGAGAAAGACATTAAATATTCAATGTTGTTCCCCTCCAAGCTTAGGGTGATTCATAACAATGAGACTATTTTTTTCAACTCCGCAGGAGGCTATGAAATGACTCGACACTAGTATCCCCGGGCATCGTCAACTGGCAGAAGTCAAGGCTCCTAAGAATGAATAACTAAGATGCCAGGGAGCTCCCTTCCGCATATTGGTGGTCCTTTTCTTGTTTTTTTTTTTCAGCCCCCAATTGGAGGCAGGAAGTATCGAGAGCTCTCCTTGGTTCCTTTTTTGTTTGTTTTGTTTTTTTGGGGGGAAGGGGGGGGAGAGAGGAATAGGTATGCCTAACATTGGGAGGTATACAGGGAGGGAAATTTGGGGATTTGGGATTGTGTACAGTATGTGTTGATATTGTGTGTTATACTGCGCCTGTTGACCTGTCGCCCCACCCCAATTTATCAAGGAAGGAGGCATGGCAGGGTCCCATAACCATGGTATGAAGATTAAAGTATTGACCTGGAATGTTAGAGGGTTGAATTGCAAAGTAAAGCGCTCCTTGGTTATGAACTATTTAAGGAAAATGGGGCCAGATATAATCTCTCTAACAGAAACTCATTTGATGGGAGGGAAACAAATGGCACTAAAGAGGCCATGGGTTGGATACTGCTGTCATGCCTCTTTCACTTCCTCCGCAAGGGGAGTTTCACTGCTGATTAAAAAAAACCTGCCGTTCATTTGTAATAGAGACTGGGTCGACCCAGGGGGGTGCTATATATTCCTAGACTGCCAAATTTATGATTCCCCGTTTATTATATTGTCTATATATATACATACATCCCACCCCCTTTCTCCTATAACATATTGACAAAAGCTTTTGAATTTGCTGCCCTTTCCCCCAACTCCCCGGTCATATGTATGGGAGACCTAAATAACATCCTGGATCCCCAACTAGACCGGTGGAGGGGTGGAAACGGCGGAACTACAGGGAGTAACAGGGGATTGGCGGATTTCATGCAAAATGTGGGATGGGCTGACCCGTGGCGGATACATAATCCCTCCACTCGTCAATTTTCCTGCTTCTCTACATCCTATTCCACCTTTTCTAGGATTGATTATATTTTAGTCTCCAGAAGTCACAGCCCCCAAGTCCACAGGATAGAATATGGCGCGAGAGGTATCTCAGATCACTCACCGGTATATATGGAAATTTCATTGGACTACGACCGGGGGTGCAGTTTCTGGAGCTTTAACCCAAACTGGTTGGACGGTATCAATAGTAGGATGAATTTAGAAGACCAATGGCAGGAGTATTGGGAATTTAATCGTGGCTCTGCCTCGGCATCTATACTATGGGATGCCTTCAAGGCTTACCTAAGAGGCACCCTACGAAAAGGCATAGCAGAATTGAAAAAGGAGAGTAGAGGGATAATTCAGGAAAAGGAAGAAATATGTTTAGCCAGGGAAGCAGAATATCTGACCAATAACACAGATAGCACCTATCAGTCCTGGCAAAAGGCCCAGAGTACTTGGCTAGATGCAGTGAAAGCAGAGAATGCTAAAATCATGCTTTACAAAACACAGGTAAAATACCGGCATTCAGATAGGTCAGGTAAATACCTCTCCTTCCTCGCGCGAGCAGAACAGTCTTCTAAAACAATCTGCGCGATCAGAAATGAAGCGGGGGAATTAGAAAGTTCCACCCCACAAATAGGGGAAGCATTCAGGCAATATTTCTCTAGAATCTACTCCTCTCAGTTGCAGCATAATTCTTTTGAGATTGAGGGATTCTTAGATAACATCGACCTCCCAGTCCTACATAAAGATGCTAGAACAGATTTGGAATCCCCCCTAAGGATCGTCAAGGTTGTCAATGCGATTCAGGAATCACCCAGTGGGGAAAGCTCCGGGATTAGATGGCATCCCTATCGAAATCTATAAGAAATATATAACCTTCTTAGCTCCCCGTCTTCTGGTAACACTTGATAACTGTTTCGCAGAGGGTACCATTCCCGCAACAATGTCGCAGGCTAAAATTGTTGTGATACTAAAAGCGGGGAAACCCGCTTGCGATCTTGATTTGTACAGGCCAATCTCTTTGATCTCTTCTGAATCCAAGATATTGGCAAAAGTCCTGTACTCGCCCAGAGGCTAAAGCGGCATATACACACACTGATTCATCAGAACCAATCAGGTTTTATGCCAGGTAAAGACACTTCAGTAAATATACGACAGCTCTATACCCACTTGCAGACTGCCGGTAAGGACAGCAGCGGGTCAATTGTTGTCTCACTTGACGCAGTTAAAGCCTTCGATGTTATTGAATGGCCCTACCTCTGGGCGGTGCTCAGAGCATTCGGGTTGGGGCCAAATTTCACTAGCCCGGAGGGCCAGGGTCTCCGTTAATGGATGGATTTCTCCAGCATTTGCTCTTGCCCGGGGGACGAGACAGGGGTGTCCTCTCTCCCCTGTCCTGTTTGCCCTGGCAATAGAACCTCTGGCTTGCTTGTTGAGGCAACACCCCGCAGTTATAGGCTTTCTGCTAGGCGTATGTAACGACGTGGTCTCACTATATGCTGATGACCTTTTAATATATTTACTGGATTACACTAAGTCCCTCCCAGTGGTTCTTGAATTGATTGACAACTTCAGTGATTTTTCTGGATTTAGAATTAATAAGACAAAATCTATTATTTTCCCAGTTACTCCACCTCTGAGAGTCTCCGTTACCCTCCCAACCTTTGAAATGGGACTAGTTTAGACTGTGGTATTAATCAATTTATTTAGGATATATGTTAAATGTAAAGTAAATAAATATATATATATATATATATATATATATATATATATATATTTTCAAATTACTTCTTTTTCACTCTTATTTTTAACTTATTGTATTTTTTTCTCTTTTTTTTTTTTATTAACACATAAATTAATTCACTTATATTATTGATAATTTATGGAGTGTATGCCAGAACAATTTAGTCTGATATTATGTACATTTCCAATAGCCCTATATAGAATATATGCAGCGTAGTCCCAACTCTCCCTAATATACAGTAACAAACTCATTCCGACTTGCCATAGATGACCTGCCCGCTAATACATAGGTCAAGCTCAGTATCTACTTAAGATTAATACTAACTAATATCAACCTTCTCAGCCAACAAGTATCATCGATAAGTAAAACTAACTGCTCAAGTCAGTATTATCCCAGCCTAAGGTCTGGTACACACAATGACGAGTGAGGAGAAGATGGGTTGGGACATGACTTGCTATACCGGTTGATGGTCTATCATGTATCTAGGCGAAGGCGGCAGGTAGCAGGCGCATTAAGAGTATTATTAACTATCTTTTTTTATTCTCTTTTTTACACATGTAACAATCGTACTGTATGTCATTGTAAGTGCAGGTATGTTGTATGTTTATATGTTGTATTAGTAATTTGTAAAAAGAAAGAAAGACTTGAAATATAAAAAAAAAAAAAAAATTGGTAATAGTGATGAGCCCAGCGGGGTTATATTGACAGGGGTATGGGTCATAGGGTCGATTGTATGAAAGTCGACATACATTAGATAGAACACTAAATGTCGGCAGGGCGGAGGTTAACATATGAAATAAGTCAACATGGCTGAGGTCCACAGGGTTGACATAAGCATTTGATTGATAGGCAAAAGGTCAACATTAGTTTTTCCTGCTCTCACGCATGAAACGACCACCTCTCTTGTCCTGGAGGTCCTCATCTGATCCCCCGGCATCAGCAAGTGTGTATGCACTTGCGAATGCTGCAACCTGCCACCGCCGATATCGATGTCGTGGATCAGCTAGTGTGTATGGGGCTTGAGATTTGGGTTACAGATTGAGCGCGATGGTGGACAGGAGCTCCATCTGACAGGGACACGCGAGCTTCTCACACGCTCGTGCTTCCCTGTTAGCAAGACGGGCATCTAGTGGGGGCTGCAGGCAGGGCCGCCGACAGGGGGGTGCTATGGGTACAACTATTCCGTGCCCAGCCGCTCTGACAGAGGGTAGGACCCAGGCAGCAGCCCACCAACACCCCCATTCACTGCAGACACCTTTCCCCAGTACACAGCGGTACACAGTGGCGGGCCGCAGGTCCTCTGCAGCCTGCCGCACATAGACAGTCCCAAGGCGCGGCCTGATCCTCCTGCATACACAGGCAGTGCAGCAGGAACGGCGGGCCCAGCATGCCAGGAGGACGAGCCTGAGAAGCCGCTGCCAGAGGTATCATTTTAATACACAGTGGATGGGGGGGGGGGTGAGATTTTGTCAGTCCCGGGCCCCACAATTTCTGATATCAGCCCTGGCTGCAGGTGAGTTGCAAGGTGGAGGTGCAGGGGACCAGCGGCGGACGGTGGAGGGCTCAGACACAATGGGGAGCATGGAGCAGCTCCATTGAGAGCTGCTCCATCTGTATATACTGTCTGCTTTATTCTTACTCTGCAATTTAGATTTCAGTTTGAACACACCCCACCCATCATTGCCTACCCTCCCGAAATGGCCAGGAGGCTCCCAAAAATCGGGTCCCCCTCCCAGCCCCCCAGGGAGGTGGGCAAATCTCTCGCATCCCACCGCACCCCCCGGAGCTGCTGAAACAAATCCAATGAATTTGCTGCTATTTGGGCATGGGGTGGGACTAAGGTGTACACACTTGTACAATGTGCATGAAATTTGGACTATATAGTCAAAATCTCATCAGGATCGCATGCATATCGCATTGGGGTTTTAACCCTTGCGATCCCGATGCATGCTCCCGTATCACAAGCAGAAAGTCTTGCCTGCATAGACTATATAGTGCAGATCTGCACTATATAGTCAAAATTGTATGCAGATCGCATGCATGCTGTGCGATGCGATCAAGATGCAATCTGATCGCATCACATGGTACTTGCACCATGTGTACACACTATAAAGTACTGTAACACGAATAGCATCAGCCCTGCCCCCTTTTTTCGTGGACCTTGGCCTTGGTGATGTCAGCCTTGTTCCCATCCCTGGCCTGCAGGATTTGTTCTCCTCTCCTGGCTTCGCCTGGAGACGCACAATTAAAAGTCAGCAACCCTGCATTTGCCTCACCTGCAGCGCAGCATGCATTTGTCCACTTACAAAAGTTGCAGCCTTCCTATGAGGTTTGAATTAAGCCCTATGACCAGGGACATAACTAGAACTTTGTGGGCCCCATAGCAAAATGTATACAGCCCCCCCCCAATGCTTATTACACCTTACACGACACACCGCAATGACCATTACACATTATGCAACACACTGCAATGGCCACAGTCTGTCCCACAAATCAGTGGTTCTTGTGAACATGCAGCCTCACTGCAGAGAAGGCTCGGGTACAGAATCCCCTTATAAGTAAACTGCATTTCCTCATACCTCCCAACATGACCCTCTCCAGGAAGGACACATTGCTCTGTTTCTGGACTTCTCCCTTAATTAATGATTGCCATTACCTGTGTTGAAGCACCTTTCTTATCAATTGACCTGTGTGAAACAGGTGATGGCAATCATACATTTTGGGGAGTACTCAATGAATTTTTTTTTCTCCATGTGCAGCGAATCTTGTTGAGGATTCGCTGCACATTCGCAGGGTTCCGGAGGGCTGCAGCATGGCAAAAATCAGGGAGAAAGCAGTTCTCCATCCTAGCATTGAATACACTCTCGGCAAATCCCAGTGAAAACCCCATTGAAATACACCAGCGAATTGCAGCAAGCATGAAAAGGAGAGCTGGCCGGTATTCACTGTTTGCTTTCGGCGAACAGTGAACCTTGAATAGGGTGACTCAGATTTTCAGTGAAAAAGATTCACCGCATGGAGTGAAAACAGCCCGATTCGCCGAAAAAAACTGAATCGGGAGCATTGAATACTGGCCTATGAGGGAAGTTCAGAAACAGAGCAATGTGTCCCTCCTGGAGAGGGTAATGTTGGGAGGTATGGTTACACCATATAAAGTTTCCCACACTTACCACATTTGGGATAAGTTACAATCAGCACATCATCTTCTCTGGCTTCAAAACACTCTAGAACTTGGAATGCAGCCTCACTGCAGAGAAGGCTCGGGTACTGAATCCCCTTATAAGTAAACTGCATTTCCTCTGGAGTCATCTTGCTGGCCTTTTCAGATATTATTTTCATGATTTCATGCCTATCTGTTTTACTCTGTCTCTCAGAGTCAGCCATCTTCCTGCAGTGGAACAAAAGTGAATGTGAGCAGTAACAGATTACACAAACCCTCCTTTTTATACAAGGCACTGGGAGGGAGTGTCTACACGTATAGTAGTGTTGCTCTTTCCTTGCACACATCCACTGCCAGAAAATGCTGATTGTTACATGCTTATTGCAGCATTATACAGGCAAAGTAGTGGACAGTGTATTGAACAATTTTATATTGATTTTGTTTAATGAATAAACAACTGCAGTTACTACAGTACTTCTGGGAAATGAGCTAGATTATTGCTGGGTACACACTAGAAGATATACCTCTGGATGGATGGATAGGGTAGCATGCTCCATATATACAGCTTGATCCATTGTGACCGAAATCACAACTGGGGAGCGTATTTATATGTCCCCTCCCAGTTGAACTCTCAGGGATGGATGCACTAAAATGAAAATGCGGTAAATACCCCATTATCAGGGTTTTTAGCGCATATTCGTATTCTCTTACCCCCCTCTGCCATTCCAGAGCTGCGGGGGATATAGAATTGCAGGGATTCTCTCCGCAGCGCTGTGTGAGGGATCCGCCACGGATCACTCCCAGCATGCCCCGTGGGTGGGACGTCACCCTGCGCATGTGCAGAGGGACTCCCTTGTCTCAGTGTGAATTGTAGCAAATTCACTTACAGTTAGGTGGGCTTCTCAATCCACGAACGTCGAGGGTTCCGCCCCAGGTATCCGATGAAGACCGGAATATCCTAGAGGGGAAAGAGATACTTGTGACACACAGCTGGGCTGTATAGTAAGACGGGGTCGCTTACGGACGCCCACGGGTGGCTGCGAGCTTCGCCGGTTAGGCGAAAGTCATCATCGGCCAAAGGCCTCAGCCACCCTAACTTCACCTATTCGCACTTCCGCACGTAGATGGTAAATGTGACTCTCTCACGGGAGAGCCACGGACCGGCGCTCAGGGACGAACACACACACACGGATGAAACTCACCTATGCAATTCCTTGTCACCTTGCTAGAGGATCCCAGCACCTGGGGAACAAGAACGAAAACAGCCTCTCTACAACTCTTCACTAACCTAACTAGGACTAACCTGTCCCTAATGTAACACGAGTAACTAGGCTGAACTTACACTAACAAACAACAAGCACTATCCTCTAACTAACAATCAAGGCAGACATAAGGACAATCAAGCAACAAACAAGGACGTGATAAGATTATACTAGAACAGGTGTGTGTGTAAGGTACTAACCTCCGTGATGTAAAGTGCGACCGGCCTAAAGCAGTGCACCTCTAGGACAGTCACCGATACCTGGGTAGACAGCCGTCTATCCCAGTTCAGGGCCTGTGGTGTGGGGCTGAACTGAATACCACCCTTCCCTTCTTATACAATTAGCTGACTTACAAAATGGCCGACAGGCCTAAAATGGCTGCCGCAGGCCTATGAGACACAGGCAGAAGGCCTGGTGATGAGGCACAGGCCGGAGGCCTGGTGATGAGGCACAGGCCGGAGGCCTGGTGTTGGGGGCACAGGCAGGAGGCCTGGGGTTGGAGTACAGGCAGGGGGCCTGGTGATGGGGGCACAGGCAGGAGGCCTGGGGTTGGAGTACAGGCAGGGGGCCTGGGGTTGGAGTACAGGCAGGAGGCCTGGGGTTGAGGCACAGGCTGGGGGCCTGACACTGGTGGTCTAGGGAGGCTATATACTGGTGGTGGCCGGCCAGGGACACTTACCCGATCCGGTGGGAGAGGCTGCAGCAGAGGACTTCGTTAGCTCTTTTGTCTCCCCACTGCTGCAGCACTCTCCGGTCCTCAGCTTCTGTTCTTCGGGCTCTTCGGTAGCCCCTGCTGCTGTGCTGGCTGCCTCTGGATCTGCCTCTGGATCTGCCGCCGTCTCTGCTGCCGTCTCTGCCGCCGTCTCTGCCGCCGTCTCCGCCACCGCTGTTCTCTTCCCACTTCAGGAGCTCTTCCTCGCTCCCTCTCCGCCGACGAACTGCGCTCCGCCGCTCCACCGCGTCTAAAATAAGACGCTGTGAGAAGGCGGAGCTATGACGCGGCGAGCCCGGATTGGTCCGCCGCGTCCCGCGCTGATTGGCCGTCTCGTCGCGAGCGCTGATTGGCTCGCGCGAGGCGTGCCATTCGAAATACCGGCGGTTAATTGGAGGAACTTGAATCCTCCCGGACTCAAGTTCTTCCAGGCCGCAATCCCGCCGCCGACGCCGCAACGGGGAACCAGCCGGAGGGAGACGGAGGTAAGCCTCCTCCGTCCCCTCCCCAGCACAGCCCCCTGCCGTCTGTCCCCTCACATTTCCCCCCCCTTTGTCCTTTGTCGTCCCGACAAAAACAGGACTGGACCATACAAAGTTGGGGTCAGCATATTGCGGACCGGGAACACCACGGTTGGTCCTCTGTGAACGTCTCATTGGGGGAACAATCCCAGGACCAGGAGTTCCATCATCAGGGACCACGCTGTCCCTAGGCGGTTCAATGGGCACCCACTAATCTTCGCTTGGATCATCTCCCCCGGGCACTGGTGGTGGCAAAGGTCGCGCGTCCGGAGGTCCTTCCTCCTCGATGTCTTCTGGAAACGGGCAAGGACGCAGCTTGTCTCGATTGAGGATCCTCAGCCGACCAATCCTAAGAAGGCTCGCAACTTGGTAATGGTAGTCGGAGTTTTCCAGTCTTGTACGGCCGAAATCTTACTCGGGGTGGGGCACACTCCATCCCTGGACACCACATGACCCAGGTACTCGAGACTGGCTTTAAGGAGATGGCACTTGCGGGGCTTTAGCTTGAGCCCGTACTTCTCCAGGCGCTGCAGCACCAAGTCCAGCCTCACCAGATGTTCATCCAGGGTGGAAGCAAACACAATGATGTCATCCAGGTAAATCAACAGCGCTTCAAAGTTCAAGTCCCCCAAGCACCTCTCCATCATCTGTTGGAATGTCGCTGGCGCATTGGTGAGTCCAAAAGGCATACGCAGAAATTCGAACAACCCCATCGGTGTCGTAAAGGCAGTCTTTTCTTGGTCCTGTGTAGCTACGGCGACTTGCCAGTACCCACTGGCCAGATCTAGTGTGGAAAAATACAGAGCGTCTCCGAGGGCAGCTAGAGATTCCTCGATTCGTGGCAACGGGTACGCATCTCGGACGGTGCAGCTATTCAACCGACGGTAATCCACACAGAATCGGATGGAACCATCTTTCTTCCGCACAAGAACAATGGGGGCGGCCCACGGACTTTTACTCTCACGGATCACCTTGTTCTCCAGCATCTGCCGCAACATTGTTTTCACCTCTTGGTAAAGTTTGGGAGGAATTGGCCGGTACCTCTCTCGAACGGGAAGACTATCCCCAGTGCGGATCTCATGCTGCAAGTCTTCAGTATATCCAAAATCCTCCTCATGCGGGGAAAAAACCTTCCGCCTCTCCCACAGCATATCCTCCAGCCTCTGTACTGTCGCAGTATCACACTCATCAAGGGAAACATCCATCTGTTCCCGAATTACTCGACCATTCCAATCTGCACTGGGGCACTCCTCCTCTCCCAAACTCACCGTCATCGACCATGCCTCTTTTTCCTCTGGTCGTAGCAAAATTGGCCGCCCCCCACATATGTTATCCCTGGGGACAGTAGTCACGGTAGCTATGGTGGCGCCGGCTGGAATTCTCTTGGGCTCATCCAGAAGGTTGCACAGCCGAACCAATACCTTGCCGTCCCTTACCACTGCCAGGGTTCGAGCCAGGATGAGGCCGGAGTCAATTCCCAGATATCCGTTGGGTTCCACCATCACTTCAAACCCATCCAACCGCCGGTGGGTCCTTACCTCGAGGGGAAGAACGATCTCTTGACGGGGAGGCAGCTCTATCTGTTGTCTATGACTAGTTTTGATAATTCCCATAGACTCCTCCGACCTTCCAGTTTCGCAAATTTGTCCCACTTGTTGAAATGCCTGTTGCACCGGGCGCTGGACACCCAGCTTCTTCCAGTATTGGGGGCCACTCTCCTGGAATAAAATCCGATCAAGATCCTTCAATACATTCATACCGACGATCACCGGCCCATGGCTGAGCCCCTTACCTTTAACTACCAGGATCCCCTTCTTCCCCACCTTCTGGCCACAAACCTCTATCTCCATCCAGACCACCCCCACGACTGGGATAGAAAGGTTATTAGCAGCCGTAAGGGTAACCCAGCTTTCAAACACTGCCTCCTTCAGGTGGGAATAATGTTCCAGGAAGCAGTCCTCCGACATGGTGGTCACCTGAGAGCCGGTGTCCAACAGGCATTTCTGTTCTTTGTCCGCAAAACATCCCACAACAACAGGACACTCTCCCACTAGGTCAGCTGAATCCACTATAGCTGCCTCTCCGCCCATCTCCCCCGCGGGTGGTCCCGTGACCGCGAGGGACTCTAGTTTAAAGGAGGGCCCCGGTCTGCCCCGCACTCCCGAGCGAAATGTCCGAAGCGGCCACAGCTGTAACATCGGGGGCCTCTGTTCTCTCTAGGCCAGGCCCCACTGTTGTTGCCCCCTCGTGATCCCCCTTGCACTCGCCGGGGAGCACGGTCTTCTACACTTCCATGGCCCCTCTGTCGATGGACTTCTTCCCGCAACTGGGAGATCTCTTCTCTCATTTCTAATGTGACTTTTGAAAAGGCCTCCTTCAAATCCTTGATACATGATTCAAGGGGGTGGGGTTCCTCCCGAACGACTGGGGCCGATACGGGCGTCAGACACTGTGGGGCCATAGCATAGGGGCCGAAGTTGGCATCCCGGTCTCGGGCGATGGCCTCAACTTGGGTTTGGTGGAACGTGAGCATTTTGTTGTCGGAAATTTTGTCCAACAAAATCTGCCGCAGGGGAACACTCCGTAATCCCAGTGCGAATTGATCTCGTAATACGATGCTGGGATTGGCCAGCTTGCCCAAACATTCTGGGTCACGGCGACAAATTTCCCCCAGCATTTCTTGTAGGGCATTGGCAAACTGCGGGATAGATTCGTCCTCCCTCTGCACACGCGTAAACAATCGCTGTCGCAGGTTTCCGGCGGAGGAAGTATTGCCATAGATTCCGTCGAGTATCCCAAACACGTCGTCCAAGGTATCCCGGTCATCCTCTGCGACAAGGATGACGGACCGCCAGGCCTCTCCATCTAAGGCATTAACCGCAAGTTGATGCTGGAAATCTTTCAGCACCTGGTACATCTGGACGATCCCTTCCAGTCTCTTCTTCCAATCTCCCAGCGACATATTCTGCCCATCGTACCGGGGCACCCTGGACAGGGCGGAGCCGAAGTTCAACTTTCGGCCCCCTTTCGGAGAAGTTTCCTCTGCCTCCGACATCCTGCCGACTACGCCAAATGTGAATTGTAGCAAATTCACTTACAGTTAGGTGGGCTTCTCAATCCACGAACGTCGAGGGTTCCGCCCCAGGTATCCGATGAAGACCGGAATATCCTAGAGGGGAAAGAGATACTTGTGACACACAGATGGGCTGTATAGTAAGACGGGGTCGCTTACGGACGCCCACGGGTGGCTGCGAGCTTCGCCGGTTAGGCGAAAGTCATCATCGGCCAAAGGCCTCAGCCACCCTAACTTCACCTATTCGCGCTTCCGCACGTAGATGGTAAATGTGACTCTCTCACGGGAGAGCCACGGACCGGCGCTCAGGGACGAACACACACACACACGGATGAAACTCACCTATGCAATTCCTTGTCACCTTGCTAGAGGATCCCAGCACCTGGGGAACAAGAACGAAAACAGCCTCTCTACAACTCTTCACTAACCTAACTAGGACTAACCTGTCCCTAATGTAACACGAGTAACTAGGCTGAACTTACACTAACAAACAACAAGCACTATCCTCTAACTAACAATCAAGGCAGACATAAGGACAATCAAGCAACAAACAAGGACGTGATCAGATTATACTAGAACAGGTGTGTGTGTAAGGTACTAACCTCCGTGATGTAAAGTGCGACCGGCCTAATGCAGTGCACCTCTAGGACAGTCACCGATACCTGGGTAGACAGCCGTCTATCCCAGTTCAGGGCCTGTGGTGTGGGGCTGAACTGAATACCACCCTTCCCTTCTTATACAATTAGCTGACTTACAAAATGGCCGACAGGCCTAAAATGGCTGCCGCAGGCCTATGGGACACAGGCAGAAGGCCTGGTGATGAGGCACAGGCCGGAGGCCTGGTGATGAGGCACAGGCCGGAGGCCTGGTGATGAGGCACAGGCCGGAGGCCTGGTGTTGGGGGCACAGGCCGGAGGCCTGGGGTTGGAGTACAGGCAGGGGGTCTGGTGATGGGGGCACAGGCAGGAGGCCTGGGGTTGGAGTACAGGCAGGGGGCCTGGGGTTGGAGTACAGGCAGGAGGCCTGGGGTTGAGGCACAGGCTGGGGGCCTGACACTGGTGGTCTTGGGAGGCTATATACTGGTGGTGGCCGGCCAGGGCCACTTACCCGATCCGGTGGGAGAGGCTGCAGCAGAGGACTTCGTTAGCTCTTTTGTCTCCCCACTGCTGCAGCACTCTCCGGTCCTCAGCTTCTGTTCTTCGGGCTCTTCGGTAGCCCCTGCTGCTGTGCTGGCTGCCTCTGGATCTGCCGCCGTCTCTGCCGCCGTCCCTGCCGCCGCTGTTCTCTTCCCACTTCAGGAGCTCTTCCTCGCTCCCTCTCCGCCGACGAACTGCGCTCCGCCGCTCCACCGCGTCTAATATAAGACGCTGTGAGAAGGCGGAGCTATGACGCGGCGAGCCCGGATTGGTCCGCCGCGTCCCGCGCTGATTGGCCGTCTCGTCGCGAGCACTGATTGGCTCGCGCGAGGCGCGCCATTCGAAATACCGGCGGTTAATTGGAGGAACTTGAATCCTCCCGGACTCAAGTTCTTCCAGGCCGCAATCCCGCCGCCGACGCCGCAACGGGGAACCAGCCGGAGGGAGACGGAGGTAAGCCTCCTCCGTCCCCTCCCCAGCACAGCCCCCCGCCGTCTGTCCCCTCACATCAGACCCAGAAGTCCAGCATCGCAAGGGACAGCTCTTATCGCATGAGCTGTCCCTTGCATTACTAATCGCATATGTTAGTGCATACATACAGCGACGCTGTTCACAGGCATATTTGAGGTACAAATTGGCCAATCACTAAACAATATATCGGCCAATCAATTGATCAGCCAATAAATCTGCCAGTGTGTACCAATCTTAAATCCCCTTAAGATATCCATTTAATCTGATACCCCCATGATTTATATGGCTGGCTTAATTCATGCCTGCGTTTCAGCTGATTTTAATCATCCATATAATCTGTATAAATCATAGATGTCCTGCATTAAAGGGATATAATGGTCTTCATTAACACCTTCTAGACAGGCCTTCCCAACCTAGGTTTTCATGGCACACTAAAGCTGGGTACACACTTTACAATGTGCAAATTATATGCATTTGTCAACGATTCTCTTGAACTCCCGGACAAAAGTTTGAGCCTGATTCAGACCTGATCGCGGCTGTGTGAATTCGCGCGACTGATTATTGATAGGGGTCGCAGTATGCATGAGCGAGTCCTCCGTGCGATTAAAACCTGCACATTTTTTGTTCGCTGGCCTTTCGCAAGATGATTGCCAGGAAACCGGCCTTTGGGGTCGGTAACCAGATGTTTTATGGGAGCACCAGAAAAAAGCTCTTGTGCCTAATGAAAACACAGGTGTGCCCCAGCATTGTAGGTAGGGTTTGTGACGTGAGATCTGACCTCGCTCGGGCTAATTCCATAGCATACTGTAGCTGCCGAGTAAGTCAGGGGCTACACACGGGTTGCATACAGTGGGGAAATCATTCCGTGGATAGTGATCTGTGATATGCTTCTTTTAGCTGGGCTGTGACATCTTCGTTACCCATTCGCAGGCTTGCAAAGGCCGGGATTACATTCAGTCTGGGTGGCTTAGGTCTTGTGGGAACAGAAATCTGGTAATATATGGGAGCAATTGAATCTATTATTTGCTCCCAAACACTGCAAAAACAGACAACAGACCAGTTATTTGTTTGTCGGGAGGCTTGCCACCTAGCAACATCTGGTTGGTTAGGGTGCAAGCATTCTGACATACGTTAAAACCGCATAGTGAAAGAAAAACTTTCACTTACCTTCCCACAGCCAGGGGAGAAGAAAGCTTAGCTGTGGGTGCATGACTAGTGTGCACAGGGAATGCAAATATGCATGTCAACCTTTCCATGTTGACCTTTTGACCATGTCGGCCTTTTGTCCCTGTCAACCTTTTGACTGTCAACCAATAGTGGTCGACCTTATGACTGTTGAACTAGAGTCAATGTATCATGAGTCCAGATACCGTTGGGAGGTATGCAAATAGTTTCTTCAAGACATGCCTGTTCAGGAAATAGCATCTCTTTACCAGGTATTGCCTGCAGTAGGAATACCTGAGAGGTCTGTAACAGACCACCCTCTCTTGCACGGTATCCGGACTCAAAATAGCCGGTGTATTTCCGGTAGCTCGCTTGGTGGCGGGAGGTCAGTTTGCAGCAGGAGGTCACTCTGCGCGGAGGGTGGTCACTTCGCAGCATCTACAGCACACATGGCAGAGCCCTGTATCGAGCCCGTGTGCTGTGGACTGCGCATGCCCTTCACTGTGCTGTGGCCGCAGGTTCACCCTGCTATCGCTGCCGCAACCCGCCATAGAAGTGCTCATCCCTGGACCACGTAGCAGCTCCCAGGGCCTCCACTTCTTCAGGAAGCAGCGGAGGAGAGGACAGACCACAGGAGGATACTGGACTCTCCTCTTCCCGGCAGCAGCAGAAGCAACAACGGTGAGTTGTGCTGCTGCTGGGAAATTCATTGGGGGCATATGTGTTTCTGGCACTGGGGGCATATGTGTTGCTGAGACTGTGGGGGCATATCTGGCACTATTGGGGGCATTTGTGTATCTGGCACTATTAGGGCATATCTGGCACTTTTGGGGGCATACCTGGCACTATATTGGGGGCATATGTGTATCTGGCACTATTGGGGGCATACCTTTATTTTTTATTTTTTTATTTTAGTGACTCTTGGGTCACCCACGGGTGGATAAGTTTGCAACACCATCAAACGCACAAGTTCTGACATTCATATCCAAAATTTGGACTAAAGGGACTTGCCACATGGACGCCATGTCCTTTTCGTGGGCTGACATTCCCCTTCCATGTGCCTTTTTTCCTCTGGCTCTGCTGTTTTGGGTCCCCCACAAAATCAAAACAGACGTGTCCCAAATATTTCTGCCATACCCTGTCTGGCCCTCCAGAGTTTTGTTTCCTTTGATCAACCTTTTTCACAAGTTTCCAGGCTTCCTCTAGGTTCATCCAGAGACTGCTTCCAGGGCAGCACAGACCTACTGAAACATCTTCCACATTGCATGGGGATTTGAACATTACTAGATTGCAGACCATTCCCAACCTCATGGGCTCTTCCACAGCCTTGCTTGGTGCATGTTTTAGGCCTAGAACAAGATACAGATATCAATCCATAATTGATTAATTTATGGCCTTGCAGTCCTCTAACTCACCTTCTTCAGGCCCCCTTTTTCTGAGCCTAGCTTAACTCTGGATTCCTTGTCACTAAGCTCGAAACTTCTGCCAAGATATGCTTGTATGGCTCTACTCTAGCTCTCCCTATCCCAGGCCTCACAGAGAATAAGATTACTTAAAGGTTTCTTTCTATCTAGACCTCCATGTCCATGGCATTCTACCAGGTGGGACATTAATCCCTTTCTGAACTTCTTGGCCACTATACCACCATCTGCAGATATCTTTGGCCTTTCAAAGAAGTTAGCTTCACTGCTAGCCCTTGCCTTTGCAGCCAGAGGGCCTGAGTTTTAATTGATCCACATATCTGAAACTTAATGAGTTTCCATATTATTCTACTGGGACACACAAAAACAAGTTCCATGCAACAGTACCTGTGAGGAGCGACATCAAACTTCTCTCTCACATGCCAGAATATTATTCATCCTGCCAGACCTTTTATGACCATGGAATGGATAGTTTCCACCAGAGTTGGAATAGATACTACGCTTCAAAGGCCATCCCCTTCACGGTGACGCAGTTACTTCAATGGCTGCTAGAGGTTTACCATTACACCCTGTATTGCAAGCTGCACATTGGTAATCCTCTCAGACTTTCTTTAGACATTATTGGAGGTCTTCCGTTACTCAAAGAATAGCGTTCCTTAGAGCAACCACCAGGTTTGTGGTAGTCTATCCACCAGCTGTTGCTAGGTGGCAAGCCTCCCGACGAACAAACACTAGTTTGCAGGAATCTATTATCTGCAAACTCTCTTTGTTCTAGGGCAGTGGTGCTCAACCTAGGGCCTCAGGATCCCCCAACAGTTCACGTTTTCCAGGTGACCCTGCAGGTGCACAAGTGCACTCATTATTCAATGACACATTTTAAAAGATCCACAGGTGGGGCTAATTAACTCACTTGTGATTCTGTGTGGAGTCCTGGAAAACGTGAACTATTGGGGGGTCCTGAGGACCGAAGTTGAGAACCACTGTTCTAGGGAATAAGATTGCCACCTAGCAACAGCTCCCACCCTTCCCACCCATTTCCTTGCTAGGTCTGCTGCTTGTACTCTCTAATGTTCGGTAATATAGAGGTGAACGGATGCTGTGATGAAAGCAAGAGGTATGGCTCACAATTGTGCACATTTGCTCCACCTGCAGTGCACATTATTTTTGCTAATTTTTAAAAACAAATCAGGTCTGAATTAGGCCCAGAGTGTGAGTGCTGGACCATACAGTCTGCACTCAAGATAGTTCCATTCCCGGCTTTGTTTAATTTGTCATTAGGATCACAATAGTTTCTCCAAATTCTATAGATGAGAACTTTGCGTAAATATCTAAATCATTTTGGATCATTTGTAGACTGGATAAATTTGGTTATGAATGATTGATCCAATTATGTCTCTAAAATAAGTCAATACATGTGTAACAACTTTATTGAGCGCAATTAAAAATCATTTACAGTAACTTGGATGGAGGGAGGGGAGTCTCTAAAACGTACAATATTTTTTATAATTGATCTTCTCTCCCAGCTTTGTCCCTGCGAGGGTCTCTTCAAACTTGGCGTCCACTTCTTTACTCTGTTCTTCAGTAAAAAGACTCTTCCAGTCCCCGATTTCTCCTTCATGATAGTAATAAGTGGAAAAAGTTAGAATGAAATGAATAAATGATCTACTCAATATTTTTACTTACAAGAGTTGCTTTACTGGTACAAGTCAGTCATATTATTGTCTTTTAAAGTTTTGTATTGCAGTTTTGAAATTTTGTTCTTTCTATTTTAGGGTGTGATCATTAAGTCGACAGTCAAAAGGTCAACCGATATTGGTGGACAGTCAAAAGGTCATCACATGAATGAAAAAGGTTAAGATGGTCAAATGATCGACACAAGCAAAAGGTCGACATGAAAAAAGGTTGACTTGAAAAAGGTCACAATTTTTTTTTACTTTTTGGGTGTCTGTGTCAACATAGGTCGACATGCTTTTGAGTATGTTTAGTTACTATAATACATAGGCAAAAAAAAACTCAAATTGGTGGCACTCATTCAGTGTCTCCTTCAAATAATCTGATATGGATAAATTCCTCACTTTAATGACCTACCTGTTTATCGACCACCCGGACTTACAACCTGGCCTTCGTTTAGTGTCCGCGCTGTGACTGCTCGGAGTTATGACCCCGCCTGCTCGGATTTACGACCTGCCCGCCTACCCTCTCGCAGTTACGACCCGCGTCTCAGAAGTATTAAGGGGTTTTATATAAGTTTGTTTAACAATCAATTTCGCAGGAACGGAACCCGGTCCATTAGGGCCAAATGTACTAAGCTTCAAATGTGATAAAATAGTGAGTGGTAAACAACCAGCCAATCAGCTCCTTCCTGACGTTTTTCAAACACAGTCTGTGACATGGCAGGTAGGAGCTGATTGGCTGGCTGTTTATCACTCTGCATTTTATCACTTTTGATGCTTGATACATCTGGCCCTAAGTGAGGAATGTCTGTATGTTGTATAATATAAAATATATTCAGATGGCTTTCACATAAACGCCAGAGAAAAATTCAATGGAGCTAAGCTGATCTATATCACCCGATGCAATCATTGGGTTGACAGTGTCTAGGTCGACAGTCAAAAAGGCCGACCAATATTGGTCGACAGTCAAAAGGTCGACACATCAAAAAGGTCGGCATGGTCATATGGAAAAATGTCGATATGAGTGTTTCACGATTCTTTTTTTTTTAAACCAACTTGTTTATACTTTACCATTCCAAAGCAAAATCGAGCACAGTGAGCAATGGAGGCGGTACACTTATACGGTGTCCATGTTGACCGATGTCAACATAGACACCCAAAAAAAAAACACATAGACCTTTTTGATCATGTCGACCTTTTGACAACTAGATTTCAAACTGTTCAAAAAGTTCAAAATATCAGATGTCAGCTAGAAACATGTCACATAAACTCTGATTGGTATCTGTCAATTATAACATTTGACATACAGTTACCATGCACCCTGCAATCTTTCATAACTGTCCTAAAGGATATCTTGTATAACTGTACCTACAGTACTCTTCATATGTACTCTGATTTTATCTATAGTGCAGAGTTAAAATTACTGTTCTACCTTGGTCATGTACTGTAAATTCATTAATTTACTTGCAGTTCTTAATGGAAATAAGAGGAATATTCCTAATCACATTATGTTTCAGACTCTCAGATACAATTGTATAGAAAAAAAAACAGATACAACTCCTACTGGAATAATACATATCTCTTTTCTAGATATGGTTGTATCTTGTAGACCTTCTATGCAGGTAGTAAATATTCCAGAGGTAACTAATGCATCTAATAATTTTACTAACCTTTTCGGAAGAAAACCCCTCCTACATTTCCATGGGTATCACTGGATTTTTCTTTCATAGATTGAAAAGTAGTTTTGCTTTGAACGTGCTGGACTTGCTCCTCTGTCATAGACAGCCCATAGAAGTCGGCTATTTTCCTTATTTCTGCTGGGAAATCCTTAAAGAGAATTCACAACCAATTAAATAAATTATTGGATAAGATTTAAAAAAAATAAGAAGTATATGTGTGCATTTACAGATCTACAGCAAATAATATAGGGGCCTTAGAGAGAGTTAAAATGGAGAGAGAGATCAAAATCTAGCCAATCAGACCCTAACTGACATTTTTCTAATGCAGCCTGTAACTTGGCAGTTATGAGCTAATTTGCTGGTACCATCTAAGTAAGGCATAGACCCCATAATTCTAAATGTTCCTTGATTTACATGGACAGTTCCAGAATTACACCTTGAAATTCAATACATCCTTGTTTTACCATATTTTACATGTGATTCATGATAAAAATTTTTTTATATATTTCCTATGCACAGAGCGAAGATTGCTGAATACGCTAAATAGTAATAGTTGAATAATTGTGTTACAATGTAAAGTGTTCAATCTTCATATTTTAGATACATTGATAAATCGTAGAGAAAATGTATCACCCCTTTGTTAATAACCATAATTGGGGCAATACTGTCCCCTACTGCTAATAAAAGTAGTGCAATAATGCAAAAATTCTATAAGTTTAACTAACTGGGGTGTTATCACCTTCGACACCTCTCTTAATTTCTTTAAAGGTAGCTGGCAATGGGCCAGATTCTCTAAGCTTCAGAAGTGATAAAATGGAGAGTGATAAACAGCTCCTACCTGCCATGTCACAGACTGTGTTTGAAAAATGTCAGACAGGAGCTGATTGGCTGGCTGTTTATCACTCTCTTTCTTTTATCACTTTTGAAGCTTAGAGAATCTGGCCCAATATGAGAAGCCAGATCATGTGACAGCAACGTGAATGGTGTCCAGTACCTCTGTACACTGTGCAGTCTGGGTGTCTGATTCAGACAAAAGGGGTTCCCCAGGAAGTGGAGAGTTGAAATCAATGTCTATTAATGTTAGCCATTGCAAAGTACGTACAGATGGAGCCCCTCTCATTCAGTCCCGGCGCCCACCAGAAACTCCCTTCTGGCGAGCGCCGGCAGAGAGGGACTCCATTACATTGGGACGTGTGTGTGTCTCACGCGCATCCCAGTCTCTCGGCAGCGGGGCAGTGGGTTGGGGGGGTCAGGGCGGCGAGGGGGCCCAGCAGCAGGGGGGTGGCGGTGGGGACCCAGGGGGAGTTCTGTTGAAACAGGGCGTGCAAGCGTCGAAGGTGCGCATGAGATGAATACATACATATTCATCTAAAATGGTGGTGATGAAGGATAAGGGGTGCAGATATGTACATAGTTCATTTAAATCAGTACTAAAACTAAACTAATAAGCGCTAATAATCTATTATGGATGTAGTGTTGTAGAAAATACATACAGTGTAGAATACACTCACCGTTTTCATATCTTCAAATGTAAGTACAAGTATATTCCCATTATTTATATGTTTCTCCACTCCAAGAACGTGATCAAAATATGACCCATAAATGACTGTAATAGAGGAAACATGCAAACATGATTTACAGATGGATTAACAGATAATTTTCAGTTCCCAAATTAAATGACACCTAGAGAAAATGGAGTATAAATTTAATAAAAGGCAAATACTGTACAAAATAAAAAATAAATGTAAACCTGAAACAGAGGGTGAGACCTTACACTCTAGTGGGAGCTGAGACAAGAGGAGCAAGTGTGGGTCATGGAGGAGATTTGGACAGTACAAAGGTTGTATTGTGTGAGTGGAATGGAGGTCAATGTAAGGCTTCTTGGCACCGTAGATAAAACTCCAACCTACTGTCCACCCTGACCCCAACCCCACACCATCAATATCCACTTTCCAGCCCCTCAAGTGAAAACATGCAGGTGGCATCTCAGAAGTTCCACATCCACCACCTGCACTAAGTACATCACGGATATCTTCCTCCTAGACATCCTTAATTTTGCCATAGCAGACTCGGTGGTGCTCCCCCAAAAAAACTAAAATTTCAGCTACAAGGCATCTGCCTAAAGCTGCTTAATGGTAGAGCTGGCCCTTACTGTAATACTGTAAGTGGGAGTATTATATTTTAGGTTAATTTTCAGGATTAGGAGGCTGGGAAGATTTTACGGCAGTGAATTAGGTTTGGTTGGCAAGTGAAAGGACGAGACTGTAAAGCAGGGGTGGCCAAACCGGTCCTCGAGATCTACCAACGGTCCACATTTTCCAGGTTACCTAGCAGGAGCACAGCTGTAGTCATTACTAACTGTCACATTTTAAAACCTGCTGCATTCATTCCTATAGATCCACAGGTTGCCTGGAAAACATGCACCGTTGGTAGATCTTGAGGACAGGTTTGGCCACCCCTGCTGTAAAGGAAGAATCTATAGAGCAGGAAGTCAGCAGTAGCACAGAATAAGATTTCTTCTTGTGGGGCTCATTGCAGCACTGTAGGGAACCAATCCAATCCAACAGAGGGTGAGATGTCCCTGTTACATTTACCCTTTGAAAAGAGATAACATGGATGGAGAGTAAAGGTGCCCACAGACGCTACAATTGTACTGTGCTATGCGTTTTTGACTGTACAATGGTTCTATACAATTTTTCTTCCAGCTTGCTATGAGATGTGCACTTGGATGCATGTGATGAACCCATGTTTGTAATGTTAAATTTCAGATGTAGTCTAAAAAGTACGTGCAGCACGTACTTTTTTAGACATACAATATCGGGCTCCCGGGAACGCGCATCGCATCGCACAAGCCCATAAACACCATCCAATAATTGTACATAAGATGCAATTTGTGCTTAAAAAGTACAAAACGCATTCGATAAATGATGCGTCTGTGGGCACCTTAAGTACCATGCAGCCAGCTGCTATTATTTTTTAAACACAGCCTGTAGCATGGCAGTTAGGAGCTGATTGGCTGTTAGTTTATCTCCATCTATTTGATCTCTCTTCACGGCTTAGTACATAGAGCACTAAAACATTTTATTATTGTGAATATGAGACTATGGTTTGTGTTCTTTTGCAAAAGATCGCACATCTTAAGGCCCCCATACGATATGTGATTTTGACCTGTTTCACCCGATTCTGACGGGTGCAAATCCGCCCAAACCACATGTCTATGACATCTGATCAGATACGCGGTCTTTTGCTGCCCATCTGACCTCCAACTTGACCTCCCGGTGGCGGGACCGGGGTTGCATGTGAGATATCGCATGTGAAAGGACCTCATGCGATGTATCGCATGTAATCCTGCTGCCCGGGAAGGTCCTGTGCAGTTGAAGGGGGAACGGGTGGGCGTACACTGATGCAATGCATCACAGTAGTATATGGCCACCTTAACAATAAAGCAGATGGGGAGAGGGGCTAGAAAGAATGGTAATTGAGAGATCATATGGGGCATAAGAGGAGGGTTTAGCAGTGTTAGACATATAACGTATCAAAAAGGTCACCACTGTTCAAGTGTTATATTGAATGTATGCCATGTTGTAAGGAATGAAAGGGCTCTGCACTAAGGGCCTTATTTTGGTTCATTCTTTCTGACAAAATCCTTCTTAGATGGACAAAACCATGTGCACTGCAGGGGGGCAGATGTAAAATGTGCAGAGAGAATTAGATTTGGGTGAGTAATTTTGTTTCTGTGCAGGGAAAATACTGACTGCTTTATTTTTACACTGCAATATAGATCTCACTTTGAAGTAAAACCCCACCCAAATCTAATTCTCTCTGCACATGTTACATCTGCCCCACCTGCAGTGCACATGGTTTTGCCCATCTAAGAAGGATTTTGTCAGAAAGAATGAACCAAAATAAGGCCCTAAGAGACAGAAATACTATTATTACTCTGTCAGAAACCATGCCACTTTCAGATTGTAATAAATGTATTTAATGTAATGTGCTGCAGTACTCGATGTTGTTTTAAGAAAGAGACAAATTACTGTGGACAGCAGGGGTGTTTCTGTGTGTTGGATGTCTATGTTTCAAAGTACAATGTACAAAGTGCCAGAAGGGCCAAAGATATATTGGGCTGGTTCAGCAACTCAGAGACCGGGGCTGGCTGAAAATCACAGCGTGCCAACACTCTGTTTGGCTGACTGACATAAAGATATAGGACTGTACCACAAAACTACACCTGTCAGCCAAGACCACGTCCTCATGTCATGCTTGTGCCTGCAGAACATGTACATCTATAATGTCAATAAGGAGCCCGAGTAAATCTCTGAATGTACATGAACAATTTTTTTTCTTCTCTATGTACAGTAATTTATCTGACCAGCATCAATTGTTGGACACTATGGGCCAAATGTAATAGGGTGAGAGTTTCAGAAAGTTAGAGATTTTGAGAGAGTTTTCCCATGTTTTTAAAGCAGCAATCAATTACATGGCAAAATCAACCTGGTTTTGCAGTGTAATTGATTGCTGCTTTAAAAAAAGGGGAAAACTCTCACAAAATCTTTCACTTTCTGAAACTCCCACCTTATTACATTTGGCCCTATGTATTTTAGGAACCTAGCAAAGGCCTTTAGGGTTAGAAACAAAACTGACAGTGGATAAATCAATGGGACCAGATATGATCCATCCAATAATACTAAAAGAGCTTTAAAATGTGTTTGTAGTACCATCAGGGCCGGACTGGCCATCTGGCCCTTCTGGCAAAGGCCGATTTTGGAGTAGAGGGGCATGATAGAAACTTTAAAAAATACCAAGGGTTTTAAAAAGGTACAAAGGGGAAACATTCTTTAAAGGATGAGAAGTATAAGAACTCTGGGACACGTTCTGAAACTGGGAGGAGGGAGATTCGGGAGAAATATAAGGAAAAAGGACTTCACAGAAAGGGTAGTGGATGTGTGGAACAGCCTCCCATCAGATGTGTTAGAGGTTGAGACAGAAGAGCAGTTTAAACATGCTTGGGGTAGGAATATGAGTATACTTACAAAAAACTAAGGATAAATAGGATTGAGGTTACCAAAACGATAATGGACAGAGTGATGGGCCAAGTGGTTTCTACTATATTTGTCTTTAAATTCTATGTTGCTATGTTTATATGTAAGCATACCAGTTTAGGTGGGATGGTCCCATTTTGAAAATTCACCTAGAATGTTTAAAAATGCGCAAAGTATTTATGTTACATGCAATGAAAAGCTTTCCATTGGAAAGGTTGGCTGAGCATCACTATTATTTCTGTACACAATGGGCCAGAAGTAAAAACTCCTTATTCGGCTTTAATAAAACTTCTGAGTTCGGCCGGGAACCCGCACCTCCAGCCATCTCGGGCTTCATTACAACCAGTCCAATATGCGTACTTATAACTTACTGTTTCCACTTATGAAATCTTTGAAAAACAAGTTCCAAGAGCTGTACGTAGGAAGCACAGGATTATTGTTAGTGAAATGGTAATAAGACACCGCTGTATCCTTAGGATTCCGAAGAATCACCAAGATCTGTAACAAAAGAGAACAGACATTCAGTAGGATACGAAGAAAAAAATGGACCGACCCTTTGTGGACGGCGGAACTGGGTGCGCTTGGGAAGAGTGGTTTCTGAGCAGCTACTAAGGACAGGTTAGTTAGGCCTGTATACAGTAAACAAAGAAAAAACAGTTATGCAGCGCTGGTGGATTTAGAAAAAAGATTTCCTAGGTAATTGAATTATCTTTGCATATATTTTTAATAAGCAATAATTAAAAATACACAGTTGGGTATAATACCATGATACGAAACATATAAAAATTGATTAAAGGCTAAAAACAATTATTATGTATAGAGTCCAAGTGGTCAGTCCAATGATGGCACAAATTTATCGGTAATTTGTGTCATCATTGGATAGACCACTTGGAATCTTTTGGGACATACTCTTGCACAAACCAGGGGCGGTAACTATTATTTTCATCACTATTCACTGCTGGGCACAATAGGAACAGAATCTCCATTATTGCTGCTAAAAGGTGGAAGCAGATCTATCATTGTTTTTAGCCTTTAATCAATTTTTATATTTTTCGTATCATGGTATTATACTCAACTGTGTAATTTTTTATCATTGCTTATTAAAAATATATGTAAAGATCATTCAATTACCTAGGAAATCTGTTTTCTAAATCCACCAGCTCTGCTTAACTGTTTTTTCTTTGTTTATTCAGTTGGATACAGAGCAATTTTTGTGGTCAGATTAGCCAACTAGATGAGCTCACATACAGCATGTTATTTACTGTGAGTGCAGCATTATATTGCAGTTCATGTAAAAGAGAATGTGTTCCCCTACAATACTTAAGTTTCTAGAATACTTCAGAAATGTACCAGTATGCCATCCATTTTTCTAAGATTAAACAGCTTTTTTATTTTACCTTCAATTGACATCCTAAACACATAGGGTGGAATTCTCTAAACTAAAAATGTGGTAAAAACCCTATTATCAGGGTTTTTAACACATTTTTGGATGAAGATATAAGAGAATCCCACCCATAAAGTGATTGTGCTTACTAAAATATTTAATTACCTCTAGCAATACAAATATTCCCAATCCCCCTACCCCATCAGTTATATACAGACTCTAATGACCTAGATTCATGACCTTTGTATCTCTTAGAAATTACTTCAATAAAAATGGTTGTCCTCCCAAGATTGTGGTATCTCCTTTGGTACTCTTTACCTAGAAGGGCGGCCATCGCGGGCATTGAATGCACTAAAAAATCGGGTGCGATGCGACCGACGCGATGCCCGCGATTTCCCATAGGGAACAATGTTAAATGTCTCAATGGACCCGATTTTCCTGTTCAATGCCTCAATTGACCCGATTTTTCCATAGGAAACAATGTTAAATGGCCCACAGAGGCCAAATAGGCACCCTGAAGTGTGAAATGGCCCCCACAATTGTTAACGCCACCTCACGATCAACGTGAACCCGAAGCGTGGCGAGCGCAGCGAGCCCGCAAGGGGTGGCGGTACGCGTCCTACGACCTTTTCATACCCCCACTATCCACGTCGGCGTGGAGTTGAGAACAGAATAGTGTGGCGAGGGGACGTGGATACCTGTGAAGCCCGCGAAGGGACGCGTTTACCTGTGAAGGTATCCGCGTCCCCTCGCCACGCTTCGGGCTCGGGGGCTCGCTGCGCTCGCCACACTATTCGATTCTCAACTCCACGCCGACGTGGATAGTGGGGGTATGAAAAGGTCGTAGGACGCGTACCGCCGCCCCTCGCGGGCTCGCTGCGCTCGCCACGCTTCGGGTTGACGTTGATCGTGGGGTGGCGTTAACAATTGTGGGGGCCATTTCACACTTCAGGGTGGCTATTTGGCCTCTGTGGGCCATTTAACATTGTTTCCTATGGAAAAATCGGGTCAATTGAGGCATTGAACAGGAAAATCGGGTCAATTGAGACATTTAACATTGTTCCCTATGGGAAATCGCGGGCATCGCGTCGGTCGCATCGCACCCGATTTTTAGTGCATTCAATGCCCGCAATTTTTTTACCTGCGATGACCACGATCAAAATCGTGGGCGCCGTGCTAGGTAAAGAGTACCTCTCCTTTCTACCTTACCTAATAGAATGCCTCCTTTATTTCCTTCTTTACTTCAAAAGAGAACTATGTAATTTCTATGGTCTGGTGAAAGAACACAGAACACAGTCACCTGCAGCAAATGGCCAGAGCATTCCCAGGCATTATAAATTATTATCACTCTGACTGCACATTGTGGCAGTGGTACAGTAGATGATTTCTCATATGTTCTGCTTTGTGGCTACCTTAGGCCTAAAGCCAGCATGAGCAAACCCTATTCTTCACTTCTCCTTGTTCATTTGGCTGCCTTGTAACAAAATTGCCAATTTATTTCCTTCCCTATTTCCAAATATTTCCCTGTGGGGCAACGAAGGTTTCAACCCTGGCCTTCCACTGCATCTTTGTAGGGTTCCGGATAGATATCATTCTTCTGAATAACATCCCTTCAGTGGGGGCTTTTTAAGATTTTACTGATCTCTCAAGATAACTGTTTCACCAGTATTTATGGTTTGCTCATTTTTGCCACTTACCACCAGAGCATACCAATTTCTACTTTTGAAAATCTCTGCCTTCTTAGCAACTTTCCAGAGCATCTCAAAACGCCATAATACACTATTTTGCCGTTAAATGGGGAGAAAGCTATTTCAAGTGAAACAGAAGACTGATCCTGACGTGTCTCTAGACTTATCAGAACAGGATGAAGTTTGCAAGGGATTTGCCAAAATCTCACATTATTGTTTATATCAAGGAAAATATTGTATAGCTAATATTACATCCCCACCTAGTCTCAGTGGTATCTTCCCTGATACCTCATATGCCTGCTAGGAGGACTGTCACCAATCAGTATCTCTCCTGAACATACAGTATGACAGAGCTGGCTCTAAACTATAACCAACTTGAACATAAATTATTTCTCTGACATGTGCTGCCCATAACCTGAAAATAACATTTAATCCTACAGGGGTAAACACAGGATTTTCATGAGGGGGTTTCCAGATATGATTTTATTTTGGCGGCGGCAGTCCGGGGGCAGGGTTATGGGGAGGAGAGGAAGGAAGGAGGTGCTGACTCTGAGGTGGCCAATGCAGGGCTTTAGTGAGGGAGAAGAGGAGTGGCACCGGCAGTTCTTCAGAGGAGCTGCAGCTACTGTAGCACAGGCTGATGCTGCTGTGCTGCCAATTAAAAACAAGCCGTGCGTGCTTGGAAACCCCATTCTGTAACCCTGCTGTTATTACTGGCAGCACCAACCAGTTACTTGGACACACTCCGAACCAGCCTGGATGGACAGACTGTTTGTTTTCCACCATCGGGCATCCATTTATGGTCCATCCCCAAGCCTTTGTAATGGATTACAAATAAAAGGTACTTTCTCCTAGAACCAGACCCTCCATAATCCACAGAGGAGGAGTTCATTCTATGGTCTGCAGGACAATCAGAACCCTTATCCAGAAAGGTGGATGGTAACTACTGTATATTGCCCCAAAGACAGCCCCCAAACACATTCCAGGCATATATAGGAACGGACGTTGTCAATTGTGCTGCCATTTATCTTAAATTTTTTAAATTTGAGCATTTAAGTCTAGACCTTATTTTATGTGTTTTAATATACCCATGAATCTTGATTAAAATGTATACATTCCATTATGTTTTGATATAAACTTTTTTGTAAAGTCAATCCAATCAGTAGTATTTTCTATTCAATTTTATAGGGCGCTGCTTCTGTTGTTTTTTCCTTTGCTCCCCTCCCCAGCCATCTTCACGAGGAGTTGCAGGAAGAAGGCGGAAAAGCTGCCTCTGCCTCTAAAGGGAAAAAAATAGCAACTGGTCTTCAGGGGGTTTCTGGGTACTCAGAACCCCCCCCAACCCCCCCCCCCCCCCCCGCCTAGATACCTTTTGCTTCTGTTAAGTCCATGGCATTGTCAAGAACTCACACAAACTGCCTTGATTGTTACAAGTTTAAAAAAAGTCTTGGCAGCAACTGTTATTCTGCTATGTGAATATGTCTCCCGTCTGGACCTTGACATTAAACCATACTGTATCCTTCTTCCATATACAGTATGAGGATGCAAATCCACACAAAGAAAATACAACATATAAGCTCCCTTTTAGCAATATTGACCTTATAGAATTATTGTTCATTAAAGGTAAAAACATAAGAAGTTGTGGTTGCCTCTATTTTGCACATATAACTAGTCAAGATCGCTAGTTTCTCTTAAATTGTACATGCAAGAGCATAACTAGTTATAAAAAAGCAGTTACTATACCTTGGTCTTTTCAAGGAAAGATTTAGGGACATTATCATAAGTCAGGTGTGATGCTAAGAGTCGTGGTGACGGTTGTTGTGTCAGGTGCTTAAGAGAAAAATAGACAAAAATATTTCATTAAATGTTTTATCAACACAGTACAGCCTGCTTTGTAAAGAGTGCAAAGGGAACCCAATGCATTGTGCTCAGTGTAGTAAATTGGCCGTGTCATTGTAAACAATCATACAACTGCATGACCAAGCAAATCTAGCAGTGAGGTAAGTTCAGGTCACTAATGCTGCTTTCACATCGCAAAATGAAGGTTTGCACCGGGACTTTGAAATGGGTTAGTCCGGACGTGAACCTTCATTTTGGGATGTTCACATCCCCACAGCGAACCGGCAATAATGCCGGTTCGCTGACATAATCAGGGGGCGCGGCAGGGAGTCGGCGCATCATCAGGGACGGGGAAAGAGGCAGTGCTTAGAGCTGGCGCTGCTCCAAGCGCTGCCTCCTCCATAGTGTGAACGGGAAACGGGTCAGTCGACCCGTTTTAACCCGTTCACACCACGAAGCCACGTGGCAACAAACCGGTAAGGACTCTGCATTTTTACCGGTTCATTTTGCTGTGTTGCTACCCGTTTTCGGGACAGTGTACAGGGCCGGCGCCACCACTAGGCAGCCTTAGGCATTTGCCTAGGGCGCCGGCCGCTGGAGTTTGGAGCTGGTCCCCCCCACCCCCATCACCCAGCAAGCAGTCCCATCCCCGGGGAGCGTCGTGGCGTGGCGACCTGCATCACCCGGCAAGCTCCCCCCCCCTGGAAAGTCACGGCACCGGACCCAGCAAGCCCCCCTCCCCGGAACGTCACGGCGCAAGTGATTGAGCACCGGGGCGCCCCCCCCCCTCCCTGCCTGGGGCACTCCGGTGCCTAGCACCGGCCCTGACAGTGTAACCCCTTTCACATCATTACCGGATCAAAGCAGCTTGTACCCGGTAATTAGTTGAGATGTGAAAGGGGTATAAATTCTTCCACTTTAAACCCAGTAAACAATTGTTTGTAACTTTGTATGGATATCACTTTGTGCACTGGGGCATTGTCATGCTGAATCTTTCCACAAAGTTCAAAGCCCACATTTCTATAAATTATACACAGTAGCATTAAGATTCCCTTCACTGAAATAAAGGTGCCAATTTAATATCCCCAGACCATTATTCCTGCTCCCCTGAACGTTACAGTGGGCAGCTCTCTTGGTATTTGTTAACCCAAGATACGCTCATTAGGCTATTCATGAATTGTTACGTCTATGTTTAGCTTTGCACATGGGGAGTGGATCAAACCCATTCGTGGCAGGCCGAATTGGCTCTCCTGGCCGATCTTTTAGGGTTTGCGCATGCGTGAATCTGTGCATTTGCAAACCCCCGGAGCTAAAAGTCCACATCTGTGGTTTGATTCGCAGGGTAATCACGGCTGATTAAATAGGGTGGTACGGGTAATTCCCCTATAAAATGTTTGAAATGTTTTATATGAACCTGATATCTCTCTGCTTTCCCAAATTCAAGCACACCACGGTCAATTGAGGGCTCCTTGTTGTGCACCGCAAGCAGCATTTCATGAAGTATCTGTATTGTCCAGTTAGTTCCTAGAACACAAGAAATTAAGCAATTGCATAGTTGAAAAACGTATTGTGTAAAATGGAAAATATTACACTTATATATTTTTCCTTAAAGTAGTTTTGCTTTTATTAAATATTTAGTATTATATGTGCGAGTCTTGAAGGGAAACCTTTATAGGTTACACACACATAGCATTACAAAGAACAGTCGATTTTAGTTAGAATCTGGTCTATTCATTAAATGGATACATGATATGCATTATACATGCCTCCCCCCTCTCCTCTAATCCCCCTCATCTCCCCCCCCCCTGCATTTACCACTCAACTCCTGCTAAATTTTGCCCACCACAACACCCCCTGACTGCCTCCACTGTGCTGCCTGCGCTGCTTTAGGTGCACTTGACCAAGCACAGGCTTCTTCAATTACGCCGGCGGCCAATGAAAATGCAGCACCGACTGGTGAGCCAATCAGAGCTCATGTACCGGTGCAACATTTTAATTGGCCGTCGGCGTCCTGCATTGAAAAAGCAGTGGAGGCAGTCAGGGGGGTGTTGCGGTGGGAAAAATGAGCTGCCCGTGCCTTTCCAGAGGCCGAGGGCTGTACCCACAGTACCCCCCTGTCGGCGGCCCTGTTGTTTATTACATAGTAATTTGCCTCTTCAGCTTTGATTATTCCCCACTATAAGTGTATTTGTAGCTCCCCAGTCTTAATGGGCAGATATATTATAAAGAGAATTGTTGCATACAGAAGGAAACTAGTGGGACGTTACAACCTTCTCCTACTCCTAGTTATTGGTGTTGCATCAAGGCCACCAGGATTTGCGTGAGCAATGCATATTTGGTAGATAGATACCCAATGCATACTAACTGCAGAACTGCATATTAAAGGTTGCATAGAAAAACTGTTTTGGTAACATGGGAGAGTTCAGAAGAGAAGCACTCTGACAGGTATAATAAAAGTCTGTGGTCGCCATAGAATCTGCAACCCCTGCATTTATGAAAGTTACACCCACTCACCACATTTAGGATAAGTTACAATGAGGACATCATCTTCTCTGGCTTCCAGAGACTCTAGTGCTTGAAATGTGGCCTCACTGCAGAGAACGCTCGGGTACAGAATTCCATTATAATTCCATTTCAGTTCCTCTGGAGTCTTCTTGCTGGCAACTTCAGTCAATCTTTTCATTTCTTCCCGGAATATCGCCTGCTCCTGCTTAGATTTGCTTTGCCCTTCAGTCCCAGACATCTTCCTGCAGTGTAACCAAAGAGTAAACTAACAGAACTTTCACAAACACTTCCTAGTATATAAGGGAGGGGAGTTATTACAGATGTAGTATTGCTCTTTCCTTACACACATCCATTGGCAGATAACACTGCTTATTACCTGCTCATTGCATCAATATAGTAAGGGTTATGTGTACTTAGCATTAAAAAGACATCTGTCATTTTTCAAAACATCATGTTACATGACAATTAGGGGCTGATTGACTGGTGGTTTTTTATTCTCCATTTTATCACTTTTCAAGCTTAGTACATATGGAAGTTGATGGCCTCCCCTATTTGAATTTTCAACTGCGCTGCAGACCCACCTTTGCAGCCTCCCCTGAAAATGACTGCAAGAAAACACATCTGACTAATTAGAAAAATATAAATTGTATTATGCATTATTGAAAAACAAATGTATTAAATGATGTGCTGATGAATAAATAATGATGTGCTGATGAATAAATACCTGCAATTACTACATCTTTGTAGTTTTCCAAGTTAAGTTACCTTAACAACTTCAAGACGCAATCAGGGGAAATCAATTTGCATAAGTTCCTGGGTCTCCTGTGGCCTCCTCGGCTCCCGGTGGTTTCCCCTTATTTTTTCAACTGGGGAGGAGGCTGCTGGGAGTCTCTGAGGTGACAGAGCAAAATTCAGACTTGCTCTGGAAGTGCGAAAAATAGAAATCACGTCCCATTTTATGTCCCATAATTTAAATTCCCTGCTGTTGAATCCCCCTTCAATGGGGGCATGCCAATTATACTAAACACTCCCTGGTTGATGTCTGTATGAATGGTCATATATTGAAGCTGTTCAATTGCTGCTCCAATCAGACACCCATTAGTAGTTAACGCTAGGCATGTGCACCGGCCACTTTTCGGGTTTTGGGTTCTGACACAAACATGTGGGTCATGTAAGAGTGGCACTGCAGTGGTAGATATGGCAGTACTAGGCACCAGACAGGTAGATAAGACAGTACTAGGCACAAGACAGGTAGATACGTCAGCAATACTAGTATTGTGCACTAGCATAATTTATAATAATTTATTGTATTATTAGGTACTGCTTAGCAGTGGCACACGTCAGTGCACAAGCAGCATGGAATTATTTTTTACAGTCCCACACAGCACAAGTATTATTTTTTTTATTAAATTAGATATAGCAGCCTAGTATGCAGTGGCAACAGTGGACTGAGTAAATAATACTGGCAAACCTCTATTCACAGTATTCAGTGCAGGCAGCACCAGTGGACTATATATAATTCAATTAATTATTAATAATATAGCAGCCTAGTAGGTAGAGAAAATAAAAAGATATAGATATCTTAATAATTATTAATAGATATAGCAGCCTAGTATGTACTAGGTAGGTACACTAGGTAGGCAGTAGCACTGCCAGTGGCAACAGTGGACTGAGTAACTAAATAATACTGGCAGATTCAGTGCAGGCAGCACCAGTGGACTATATATATAATATAATTATTGGAGACTGGAGTGAAGATGGCAGGCGCAGCAGCCGCTTTTAAAGCCTCGCGAAATCCGGCGCCGGGAGATGACGTTCTGACCACGCGGACGGACCCGAGTCAGGCGGGAATCTCCGAGCGCTGCTCGGAACTGGGCTCGTAATGATGACGTCCGTGGGGGCTCGGATCTCCGGAATCTGAGTCTGTACATCTCTAGTTAACGCATCTGCCATCTCTGTGTTTAGTCACCCAAAGCTGCTAAAACTGTCTAAAGTTTTGAATTGGGCATCTAAAATCTGGGTTTGGGCTCTTTGGGGTGCCGAACTACAGACTGTTCCACACATTTTTTCTCACACCTCTGGAGGCTGCTAGACAAAATTAAACTGCTGTGGCTAATGGAGAAACAATTGAATCGCGCTGGTAGATGCTTACTTGCATAGACATCCAGCAGGGGGCATGCATCACAATTGAATTGCCCCAAATTGTTTCTCCCCATATGACCAGATTAATTTTTCCATATTCTAAAAGTCATTTTCCAAGAGATTTGCTTTTTATATGACATATTTTTAGATACTGGACTTTCATTTGGCAGCCTATTTTTGTGTAAATATGCTTTTTGTCTCGTAAAATTGGCAAAAATAGAAAGACTGCAATTTTAATGTTTATAGTATAAAGGGTTGGCAGTCAATAAGTTGACACAAAATGATTTACATTCACTAGGTTGCCAGAGCAAAAGAAAAAAGTTATTCACAAGGAATAATCAGGCGCCTGGTATAGAGCTGATCCTTCAATTAAAGCAGCTGCTCAGTGTGGGGGTAGTCACTCCCCACTTTTGGAAGAAAAAAAGAGAGGAGACACGCACTAGGCGAGTCGAGCAGCGCTTAACACAATGAATAATACCAATGGTAAAAAATGTAACAATTTTACTGTTAAAAATGCATATAAATGATACAATAATACAAATAAACAAAAGGGAATAAGGTGGGGAAATAAACGTAAATTGGAATTAATGTAACCAATATTAAAAGGATAAAATTGAAGAATATGAATAAGTCCTCGCCTCAATGGACACAGCTGTGGTATATAGGGTTCACTTATTGAGGATCAGGTAAGTGCACATTACCAGAATGAACAATGATGTCCCACGAAAATTGTAGCAAAACTGGGAGTCCTCACGATGTTGGTGGCCAGGTGGGATGGCCACTGGAGGGAACAGGTGAATTCGGATGGAATCAAACCTCTTACTGAACAGCGAGAGAAGATGTTAATTCTTGGTCTCAAATCGCCGGAGGATCCAAAACGAAATGCCCAGTCGGTGTTGCTGTGGTGGGTTATGGCTTCCGTGTCGATGGCAACTCACACTGGTGTGGATGTTATAACCAGGAGTTGCTAACCACGGTGTCCGCCTGTTTTGAAGAAACCACAATGGGAAATGGAGATGGTAGCGTTCACATGTAGTGAAATGTCCACAGTGAAGTCCAGAGGCTGAGGAAAGTCACCCAACGCGTTTCACTGCGTCCTGCAGCTTTATCAAAGGTGCCAGAGCAAAAGGTCCACATGGAAATTGTACATTTCATCACATGGTCCACAAGTTAGTGTACAGTGTGGCCTTGCATGGCTTGCTTCGCTTCCTTTTGAAGTCCACGTGGATGGAAAGAGTATGAATAAGGCCAAAAGAATAAAATGCAAAAAAACCTTATGTCGACTTTTACCATGTGTCTTCCATTGCCACGTTTATCTTTTGTGTTGACCATTTGTCTATGTTGTTCTTGTCCATTTTTACCATAGCCAGTAACCGCTATTTTGTAACAGCTATTTTCTCTGAACTGCACCGCCAAGCAAGACCCTGGTGCTCAGTAGCATGATTTCCAAGACTGCTGAGAGTTTACCGCTGACCTTATAAAATGATGTCAAGCTAGCAGCTATGAAGAGGAGCCGCCAGCCATGCATTGAGAGGACAGTGGAGGTGGCAACAAATAAAGTTGGTAAGAAATATGAGCCAGAAGTTTAAAAGAAAAGGGGGCAAAGGCTGAACATACAGAGGACAGGAGGCTTGAAATAAAAGGGACAGAGGGGATTTTTCTGGTTGGTACGGTGAAACGTGCGTACGGTCCGTCACACCGTGCGTTTTCCATACGCTCACGGTGTTTACGCCCAGTTTTCCCTCATTATTCTGGCCGCTCCCATAAAAACGCCCACATGCCGCCCACAATGACCGTGCTCTTGCGGACAGGTTTTTTCGCACGGAGAGAGACGTCCGTGAGTGGTGTGCGGTCGCCACACATGCGAATTGCGAAAGATACGCATATGCAGATGAGGAAAAAAAGCCAGATCCGACCATATACGGTCCCACCGTACCAAGCAGAATAACAAGATAGTGGAGCAGAGGCTGGAAAAACGGGGGCACATGTAAGACATGAGGGGCTGAGGCTTGTCAGTCAGGAGGCTGTAAAGAAAGGAAGGCAGGAGGCTGTAAAGAAGGGGGAAGGAGACTGTATAAAGGGAGTCAAAAGGCTGGAAAGAAGGTGACAGGAGGCTGTAAAGAAGGGGATAAGAGACTATAAAGAAGGAGGCAGGAGTTAAGTGATGCACTAAGCTCAAGTGACATGGGGCAGGAGTTGACACAAAGAGCAGACGGCTGGAGGTAACATGGTGCAGGAGGTGACCCAGAGAGCCGGAGTCTGGTGTTAACATGTGGTTGGAGGTAAAACAGGGAGCAGGAAGCTCGAGGCAGCACAGGGGCACAAGGCTTGAGGGGAGATGTAGCTGAAAAGACACAGGGATGGATGAAGTGACACAGAGTAGGAGGCTGAAGGGGAAAGGGACAAAAGTCTGGCTGAATCTCTGGTGAATGGTACATAATCCTTACACAAACAAGCATTTTTTGTAAGGAAGTCCATTATTTGTGTCTCTTTGATAAAGACACAAATAGGGGACTTAAAGACACCAGACCAAATGTTACAAGGTCTGCTTCCCTCTGAGGAGAGTTAGAGGCCAGGACAGTGTCATACAAAAATGAGATGATCCCCCGGAGGTAGATGAGCAGCGAACAAAATATTGTGCAAAGGGAGTGAGTGGGCTAGAGGAAAGCCTACATGAGTGCATGTAGAAGAAGTGCCTGAGCTATGAGAACTGATGAAAGGAATAAGAGAAAGGCACTCCCAAAGCTATTGGAAAAGGGTCGAGAATACAGCTGACAGCATTAAACATTTAGAAATCTAATACCCAATTTAGAACAGGAGTAGAATGCAGAAGTGGACACCTAGCAACAAAATCAAGATTGCTGTAGTGTGGTATTGTAGGGGTGTCATTAGATATTGAGAAAGGGAATGATAGAGATCCATTGAACAGGACAGATGCAAAGGGATTATGGAATGAGCATGGACTTTCAAGCAGGGATGGACTGGGCCAGGGGGTATCATCCCTCCAGAGTATGTGCATCTATAGCAGGGGTGGGGAACCTTTTTTGTGCCAAGGGCCATTTGTATGGGGGAAAAATCCTTCGGAGGCCATATGTAAAAATGTCTCTTACAAATTGTCTTGCTGCAGCCGTCCCACGCTCCGGCGGCTGCCGCTGAATAGGACTGACAGTCTCCAGCTGCTGCTGATTATGGGGAATCTCGCAAGAAAATACCGATTGCTCACGAGAATTCCCCTGTACTTGACTCCCGGCAAAGACGCCGGGTGGGTGGGCGGGGCACTCGGACCGGCTACGGGGGCCATATACGGCCCGCGGCCTGGAGGTTCCCCACTGCTGATCTATACCTTCTTTGGATACAAGTAGAGATTATATTATATTATACACAATCAGAGGAGCAGTGCAGCATTTTCTATTTGCTTCACCTTATGTATGGTTGTCAGCATCCTTATTGTGGATTATTGGTGGATGTCTGGAATGATCCAACAATAAGAGTGCTGATAGCCTTTCACTATATGGAAGTATATGGCAAGAGGGTGTATAATGCTGTTAAGACAGTCCTCTCGGATATTTTTCCGTATTAAAGCAGGGATATGGGCGGGCACCTGACATTCGGCTATGTCAGATGTCCGCCCCCACAAGTGCGCCACAACCGCATTACCATACGTACGCCCAGCGGTTTCATGGGAACGCACATGAAACACGGGTGTACGCATATGGTATTGAGCCCAAACATCCCTTCACGCCCCTCTCCAACCCCTGCTTGGATGTTTCCGACTGATCATTTTCTGCACGGAACTCACGCCGTGTTCGGATGTGCACATGCGCAGAAACGCAAACACCTAACATCGGCCATCCGACCGCACACGCAGCCGTCCGACTCAATTAGAATAAGGGCCTATGTGCAACTGAAAACGTTTTTAATTTCACTACCGTTTTTGGGTTTGGCAAGAAAAAAAAACGCTGGGCGTGCTGTAAAAATGTTGGGAGTGTGGGGGAAAATGCAGGCGTGCGAAGCCGGGTTAGTGGAGGGTTTGTGAAGTCAGCTTCAGCCTGGATGTGCTGGCTGCGGGGTGGCTCGGATGCAATGGACAGGAATGCAGAATGCTTGCCTACTCTTCTGGGGGGCCAGGAGGGGGACCCGATTTTCAGGACCCTCCGGACCATTCCGGGAGGTTTGGTAAGTATGAATTACCCACAATGTGTAAAATCAAGTGTAACTTGGTGATATGGGATTTCATTATACAGCAAATCATGAATTATTGCAACATTCCTGTTCCTTTTACAGAGAGTTGCTGAATGAGTTCTTTGACAACCCTTCACCTTTATCAAACACTCAGGTAACAGGTTTGTCAGCCTGCAGTAGTTTTACACATTGTCTAAGGAGCAAGTTTAACCTCTGCTAAATTTGGGAGTGTTCATACAGCAGCTTATTTGTAGAGTAATTAGCAAGTGCTACTAGTAGACCAAAGGACAATGACACGTTGTATTTCTGTATTATCACTCTGTGTCAGCAAGCACTGTGCTCATTCTACATACAGTATCACTCTGAGTCAGCAAACACTGTGCACATTTATTGCTATGTTATCCTAGGTGAACGCTGCTTATCTCTAGGATTAAATATAGTTAATATTTCTCACTAATAAAGGGGCAAGCACACATGTAGTGACCCTGATGAGCGTTCTGAGTGATGCTAGATTGCTCAGCAAGTTCGGTCAGCGCACAGCGATGTACCAGTGCTGTGTGATGAGCAATCTGGCCCTGACCCCGGCCGGGAGATAGCGTCCACTGGCCATAAGGGCTCTTATGTGAAACTAGGGGTGACATTTAATGAAGTGTGAAAATGTGACTTTTGCGATATTTTCGCCAAAAACGGCTGAAATCGCACTTTTTCCCGAATTGTGTCTAAAAATCGCCCAACATTTAAAACAGGTTCTGATATGCGATTTGGCCAGAACCCTGCACAGATCATTTAGATCTGTGCATGTTCCTGTGTTTAAAAATGTGTTAAAGTGTTTTTTTTTTTTTTTAACGGCGTGGTGTCCCCCCTCCTGAGCATAACCAGCCCCGGGCTCATTGAGCCGGACCTGGTTCCAAAAATACGGGGGAAAGAAAGCATAGGGGTCCCCGTATTTCTGAAACCAGCCCCGGACTCTTGGACCGGTCCTGGTTCCAAAAATAGGGGGGACAAAAAATCTGGGGGTCCCCCGTATTTTGAAACCAGCACCGGCTCCAACAGCCCGCGGTCTCATGCCACAGCCGGGGGAATCTTTTTACATAAGGTCCCCTGGCCGAAACATGAGCACCGTCGCTGGTCAACCTTGGACGGGGTACGTGGAGGAGTGGGGACCCCCCCAATAAAGGCCTCCCCCCCCCCCAGGCTTCACCCGTCCAGGGCTGAAGCCCGGGGCTGTCTACCTGATAGCAGGGGCAAACACAGGATTTTCAGAAGGGGGTTTCCACGGAGACGGTCACTTAGGTGACCCAATATATGCCAGGTCAGTTAAAGTATTATAGATAGACCAAATGTATATAAATAATAATAATAAAATTTATATATATACATACATACATATATATATATACAGGAAGATGAGGACCGGCACTGGGCTTATCCGGATGGATGACGCTGGGGTGCCTTCCACAATAATGATATACATGCGGATTCCAATAATGGAAGCAAGAGGCGGCACTCTCCAATGGTGAAAAAAAGCTTGTATTAAAACATGGTGAAAACGATGTCAGTCATAGGTGGTCTACAGTTTCGAGGCTTACGCCCCTTCCTCAGGACCACTGACAGTATCACAACAAACAACTGTGAAGTGCAGCAAACAAACGAAATAGTATAACAAAACACTTTAAATAAGCAAGCACACTTACGTAAACCATTAGGCAGCGCCGGGCGGCGGGACCAGTCCCCGTCAGCGTGTAGACGCACGTGACCCTGTGACGCTGGTCAGTTGCCCCAGCAACCTGGCGGCGTCTGTCCCAACCTTCCGGCAGCCGCTGATGCCGTGTAAACAAGAGGGTGCGCGTTTCTGTAATAGATGCCGGGGCGCACAGTATTAGTGACAAAAATGGAAAGCATCTATATAAAGTGACTAAGTGCAGATAATAGAGAAATATAAAACGTTAAAAAACGGAGTATACCAATTGATTATATGTATCCAGATTACTGGGATTTCAACAAGAAAATTTTGGATTATGATCACGTTAGTGTACTTGTGCAAAAAAACATGTCAATCAATATCATGCATGTAGCATGTGTTGGCAATATTGTATATACATCAACATGATACAAATACATATAAAACAGTAATATAAGGCACGAACTCCACTAGTTTTTAGAACTTGCTGCATAATACAATAAATTTATAAATGTGTATATGTAGGTATATCGAACCTATGTATCTTAGTTGACTATTGTGGCAACTTTGGAGGTGGTACTGGAAAAAGAGTACATTTTTCTTGCTGCAACTATTTGTTTACAGAATAAAGAGTATATATTTAAAGAAAAATATTTAGGGAGGTTTTTTCATTTAAACCGTGGGGAGACGCTGAGTCCAATACGTGGATCCAGTGTGTCTCCCGTTGTAGAAGTTTTTTCAGCCTATCACCGCCACGTATATAGGGATATGTTCAATTATTTGATGTCTCAGATTATTGAGGGTATGGTGGAACGCTTTAAAGTGGCGTGCCACTGGTTGGTCTATGTCCTTTCCTGCTAAACAATTTTTTATAGCAGAACGGTGTGTGGCTGCTCGCTCTCGGAACGGTCTGCTCGTTTGACAAACATATAAAAGTCCGCACGGACATTTTATAATGTAGACTACAAATGGTGTGGTACAAGTGACTACTTGGTTGATGCTGTACTTACGTCCTGTCCTAGGATGTGTAAAGAAAGAACCTGTGTCTAAATGACCACAGGTGGTACAAGAAGGACATCTATAACAACCCGGAGGTTTCATGTAGGTACCACTAGGTACTATCGGGGTTAAATTAGTTTTGACCAGGAGGTCGCGTATATTGCGCCCCCTCTTAAAACTGGACATTAACGATGTTTGTGAGAAACAAGGGAGGTCTCGATCACTAGTTATTAAAGGCCATGTGGCATTCAGTACTCGCGGTAGAGCCGCGCTAGTTGATGAAAAAGTAGTGACAAAAGGTATTTTCTTATTAATATCTTTTTTTGTGTTGTTGGTGAGTAATTGGGCTCTGGGTATTTTCAATACCTCTTGCTTCTGTTTTTGTAGAAGCCTGTAATCATACCCACGCTCCAAGAATTTAGAAATAACTTTGTCGAGGGCCTGGTCCAGTTGGTCATGTTGACTGGTGATGCGTGCAATGCGTAGCATCTGAGACCGGGGGAGGCCCCTCTTCAGACTGGGAGCATGGTGGCTACCGTGATGAAGAAGGGTATTGCGGTCTGTGCTTTTAGTATACACTGTTGTTTGGATGTTACCGTTGTTAAGGTGTATTGATACATCCAAATAATTAATTATTGATGGATGGCATTGCATGGTTAGTTTAATGGGGTTATCCAGCAAATTAATGTTGGAAACCAGAGTACCTAATGCCTCCTCACTGTCATCCCATATCAAGAGTAGGTCGTCGATATATCGACAGTAAAATAATATATGCTTGGAAATATTAATTAACGCGGTTGATGTTAAAAATGCTCGCATACTGGAAAGACCTGCTTTCCAGTATGCGAGCATTTTTAAAATCAACCACGTTTGATTGCTTGGACATTTCTCTGTTTTTGAAATTATTGGAATTCATTTTAACAAAAAATTATTTTTTACACAATGGTCATTTTTATTTACAGCTTACCGGATGTGCGATGGGGTCCAATGTGGCCCCGTCGCTAGCCAATGTTTATATGTTCCATCAAGAAACCAATTTTTTCTTTACAGATATTAATATTTCCAAGCATATATTATTTTACTGTCGATATATCGACGACCTACTCTTGCTATGGGATGACAGTGAGGAGGCATTGGGTACTCTGGTTTCCAACATTAATTTGCTGGATAACCCCATTAAACTAACCATGCAATGCCATCCATCAATAATTAATTATTTGGATGTATCAATACACCTTAACAACGGTAACATCCAAACGACAGTGTATACTAAAAGCACAGACCGCAATACCCTTCTTCATCACGGTAGCCACCATGCTCCCAGTCTGAAGAGGGGCCTCCCCCGGTCTCAGATGCTACGCATTGCACGCATCACCAGTCAACATGACCAACTGGACCAGGCCCTCGACAAAGTTATTTCTAAAATCTTGGAGCGTGGGTATGATTACAGGCTTCTACAAAAACAGAAGCAAGAGGTATTGAAAATACCCAGAGCCCAATTACTCACCAACAACACAAAAAAAGATATTAATAAGAAAATACCTTTTGTCACTACTTTTTCATCAACTAGCGCGGCTCTACCGCGAGTACTGAATGCCACATGGCCTTTAATAACTAGTGATCGAGACCTCCCTTGTTTCTCACAAACATCGTTAATGTCCAGTTTTAAGAGGGGGTGCAATATACGCGACCTCCTGGTCAAAACTAATTTAACCCCGATAGTACCTAGTGGTACCTACATGAAACCTCCGGGTTGTTATAGATGTCCTTCTTGTACCACCTGTGGTCATTTAGACACAGGTTCTTTCTTTACACATCCTAGGACAGGACGTAAGTACAGCATCAACCAAGTAGTCACTTGTACCACACCATTTGTAGTCTACATTATAAAATGTCCGTGCGGACTTTTATATGTTGGGCAAACGAGCAGACCGTTCCGAGAGCGAGCAGCCACACACCGTTCTGCTATAAAAAATTGTTTAGCAGGAAAGGACATAGACCAACCAGTGGCACGCCACTTTAAAGCGTTCCACCATACCCTCAATAATCTGAGACATCAAATAATTGAACATATCCCTCCACCTATACGTGGCGGTGATAGGCTGAAAAAACTTCTACAACGGGAGACACACTGGATCCACGTATTGGACTCAGCGTCTCCCCACGGTTTAAATGAAAAAACCTCCCTAAATATTTTTCTTTAAATATATACTCTTTATTCTGTAAACAAATAGTTGCAGCAAGAAAAATGTACTCTTTTTCCAGTACCACCTCCAAAGTTGCCACAATAGTCAACTAAGATACATAGGTTCGATATACCTACATATACACATTTATAAATTTATTGTATTATGCAGCAAGTTCTAAAAACTAGTGGAGTTCGTGCCTTATATTACTGTTTTATATGTATTTGTATCATGTTGATGTATATACAATATTGCCAACACTACATGCATGATATTGATTGACATGTTTTTTTGCACAAGCACACTAACGTGATCATAATCCAAAATTTTCTTGTTGAAATCCCAGTAATCTGGATACATATAATCAATTGGTATACTCCGTTTTTTAACGTTTTATATTTCTCTATTATCTGCACTTAGTCACTTTATATAGATGCTTTCCATTTTTGTCACTAATACTGTGCGCCCCGGCATCTATTACAGAAACGCGCACCCTCTTGTTTACACGGCATCAGCGGCTGCCGGAAGGTTGGGACAGACGCCGCCAGGTTGCTGGGGCAACTGACCAGCGTCACAGGGTCACGTGCGTCTACACGCTGACGGGGACTGATCCCGCCGCCCGGCGCTGCCTAATGGTTCACGTAAGTGTGCTTGCTTATTTAAAGTGTTTTGTTATACTATTTCGTTTGTTTGCTGCACTTCACAGTTGTTTGTTGTGATACTGTCAGTGGTCCTGAGGAAGGGGCGTAAGCCTCGAAACTGTAGACCACCTATGACTGACATCGTTTTCACCATGTTTTAATACAAGCTTTTTTTCACCATTGGAGAGTGCCGCCTCTTGCTTCCATTATTGGAATCCGCATGTATATATATATATATATATATATATATATATATATATATATATATATATACATATAAAAAAAAAACTACAATGCTTCAAGAACACCAGGCCCATGATTTGCCACAAGAGTTGCAAAAGCATCAAGGACTGGGTAGTCCACGCAGACATCACCGGGAGGGATATAGAGCCAAACAAGAAGAATTTCTTAGAGAAAAGCCCGGGATGCTACAAGTGTCTGCATTGCACTACGTGCAACAGCCTGATGACAGGATCACATTTCACCAATCCAGCAACGAACATCAGATACCGCATAAAACATGTATTGACGTGTACTACAACACACATCATTTACATGATAAAATGCCCCTGCAATTACCTGTATATAGGGAAGACCATCAACACCCTCAGGACCAGAATGGCACTACATCGATCATCAATTAAGGCGGCCATCGAGGGAAAGACGAAAGGCAAGATCCTGGACCAACCGGTGGCAAAGCATTACAAAGAGGCAGGCCACACGTTGGAACAATTACAATATCAGATTATAGATCATGTTCCCCCTAATTTAAGGGGAGGAGACAGAGGAGGACAACTCCTACAGATGGAGACAAGGTGGATGTTCAGACTGAAGACAGTGAGCCCCCTAGGTCTCAATGAGAAAATCACGTGGAGTGTGTTCTGAGAAGACAGGGACACTAGCTCCGCCAAGGGAGCCACAAAGGACGACCAGTGGACAGTTATCCACATTCACATACCCAACACCCATTACACCCACTCCTTCTTCCCTCCCCCCTTCCCCCCCCCCCCCTTCCCAACTTCCTCCCCCCCCCTCCCCTTGCGTCCCATACAGCAGGCACTAGGTCACTCACCACATCAGCCATAGAGTGTTAAGAGGCTGTCTTATTTTACACTGTCATGCCCCACATATTTTTGCTTTGTCACATCACATTTACACAACCACTTGGCCCTCTATGTATCCTACATACACACCGCCTACCACAGACATTATATAGGCCTCCAGTTCACACACAAAATTTTTTTTTTCTCATACACATATTCCATTTAGAGTGCGATAACTAGTCCCTCTGCCAATCCACAATAGCCCTTTATACACCCACCAATCCCATGAGCCAGCCATATAATAGATCTGTCCACCTCCAACATTATCTAATCGACATGCCGACACATTTAAAGTCGTCAGATTCGATCCATACATTAACAGATGTACCTGTGAACATGATATGCTTTCCAACGCGTAACATCGCAACCATGGACTTATATTTTAATACCTGGACTGTGTGCTATAATGATCGTTTACTATATGTATTTCAACAATATGTCACGTTTACTTGTCACGCAGGTGTACCCGGCAGGCAAATGATGACGCCCAGGGGACGCCGCGTCTATCTCCATGGAGAAGCGGCGAGTCAGAGCAGGGCGACGGGAGGAGAGCGGAAGCTGTGCTGACGCAGCCTCCCTGAGCCCGCCCTTCCCGGAAGGCGATCGGAGCCGCCGAGGGGTGGAGGGTCTCTTTTCTACTATTTAAGGTAAGCACCTTAGGGTGATCATTTGTATCTCTTTCCTCCTTGAAAACGGGGCGCACGGGACCCCGAAACGTCGGTATAGAGATGTCTGATGTCACGAAGTAAAATTCTTTACTTACATCCACGCTGACCAGTCTCCGTTATTGTGCTGCAGCACACCCCATCTGTTTACTATCCACTACTACGCTGCGAGCACCGGAGCACAAAGAACCCGGAGCAGGAGTGCCGGACCATTGCTACAATCTATATATATATATATATAATATATATATATATATATATATATATATATACACAGGAGCGTCAACAGCAGTGTAATTTCCACTAATTACCCCTTTACTGCACAGATGGTGGGAGATGGGGTGCGAGAAGGGGGCATTGGGCGGAATGAAGGGGCCCTGATACATAACTTCCAGGGTGGTAGAGGATGTTAAATATGCAGAGGAGGGGTGTATAGTGGAGTGGGCTTATTATACATAATTTTCTGGTGGGAGGACAGCTTGCTTGACTGCAGATATCTCCAGTTCCCAGAAATAGATTTCTTAGATGTTAATGGAATTAAAAACTAGAGAATCCCACCTACCAAATGGTATTGGGGAATAGGGGATCAGAGTTCAGGAGGCAGAGCAATCCGCCAACGAGTATATAAAACTACATACCAGGTGTGTGGAGCTGGAGCAGTAACCAGCTGCTGGAAGTCTGATATCTCTGGTTCTGGCAACAGTAGAGACAAGCTACTAGTGTCAATCAAAGGGGGAGAGTCCCAGCTTTTGGAATATACCCTCAGAAAAACTCTAAGTCAGACAGAACCTGAAATATCTGATTGGGAAGAGCAATTATCAGGCTTGGATGGGGACCACTGCTTTGAAGTCAGATATCTCTGGTTCCCAAGGGCCGATTTTAAAAATTCTTGTACCTATGGAAAGAGGGGACCCTCAGCTTTCAGGCTAGCACCCTTAGACTCCTGGGGGATTTCTGGGTACTCAGAAACCCCCCTGCGTGCGCTACTGGATAGGGTTAAAGCTCACATACGTAACATTGCTTTATCCAGGAGAACAACAAGTACCAGCCATAGGCGTGCGCAGCCCATTTTCTTAGGGGGTGCACCATTGGAGGGGCGTGTACATTACCGCCTACTGGGCGTGTCCATCACTGCCTACTGGGCATAAATGCAAACTAAATAGAAGGTGACTTATTTATGTACATGGGCTTTTCCACCCAGACGTACCAGAAACAGGGTCAGTGGGCGCCGCAGGCACACTGTAAAAATGTAAACTGTAATGCCCATTACACATAATGCCACGCACAGTAATGCCCATTCCATATAATGCCACGCACAGTAATGTCGATTACACATTATGCCAGGGCTTGACAATTTTTTGGTAAAATAGGGACAATAGTGACAGTACGCGCCAAAGGCATGCGCCAAAAATTTACACCATAATGCCTATTACATGTCACACATCCATTACATAGTATACCACATGCCCTAATGCCCATTACATGTTATACCACACACTGTAATGCCCATTACATGTTGCGCCTCACATTGTGATGCTCATTACACGTTACGCCTCACACTGTGATGTCCATTACGCCTCACACCGTAATGCCAATTACCTATTAGACCACACACTAATGACACTTACCTATTACGCCCCACACTGTAATGCCATTTACCTATTACGCCACACAATGTAATGCCAATTACATATTACGCCCCACACCGAATTACCTATTACACATTATGCCACATGCTGTGATGCCCATTACACATTATTCCACACACAGCAATGCCCATTACACATTATGCCATGCACCAAATGTATATAGTGTAAACATGTATACATTACATATTATAATCACACACCATATTATTATTATTATTATTATTATTATTATGATTTTATTTATAAGGCGCCACAAGTGTTTCGCAGCGCCGTACAAAGGAACAATACAGGGAGACAAAACTTGGCATAACATTGAATAAATAACAAAAATACAGTACAAATAAAGAGCACCACAGTTCAATACACATTACAGCTTAAATGTAAGTAGTGAGGACCCAATCAACATACAATTAGAGGCTTGAGGCCAATGATGGAGATGAGTATGCAGACGAAGATGGTCACTGAGTGTTGGAGTAAAGGAGAGCTGTGAGTGAAATGTGAAGAGAAGTGGGCTTTGACAACAGGAGGAAAGAGGGCCCTACTCGGAGGAGCTTACAATCTAGTAGGAAGGGGAGACAGACAGATTACAAGAGGTGCAAGCGAGGGGGTGGTGGTTAGATAGCAGGATGTAAACAGGCAAGGGGTCGGAGAACCAGCTGGTTTATGCAGTGGAAGGGTACGCTTTGATGAATATTGCTCATTACACATTATTCTACACACTATAATGCCCCTTACATATTATGCCATATAAGTACGCTTACCTACATGCTTGTTGTCAGGAATTACATGTTCGATGCCAGTGTTTAAATTCTTCTTTGCAGGGTTTACATGCTCCTTGACATGGCCGTGGGGGGGGTTGCATGCTAATTGCCACAGGGACTACATGCTCGTTGCCAGTGGTAGTTGCATGCTCATTGCCAGGAGGGATTACATGCTCGCTGCCCAGGGGGAATACATGCTCGTTGCCTGGGGGATTACATGCTCGATGTCTGGGGGGATTACATGCTTATTGCCCACATATAATGCCCCCCTTAGTTCTGTATACATAATGCCCCCGTAGTGCCACACACATAATGCCCTCCATAGTGCCACATGCATAATGCCACCCATAGTGTCACATGCATAATGCCCCCTGTAGTGCCACACACATAATGCTCCTTGTAGTATCATACACATAATGCTAATCCTTTCATGTCACAAACAATGCCCCAATAGTGCCATAGACATACTGCACCCCATAGTGACCCACACATAATGCCCCTGTAGTAGTGCCACATGCATAATTCCCCCTGTAGTGCCAGTGCCACACACATAATGCCCCCATATTGCCACGCAATGTAATGCCCCCATAGTGCTATATACACAGCTCTGTCCCATATACAGAGTGGCGTGTATATGGGACAGAGCTGCCCTGAGCCTGCGGAGGGAGGGGAGAGCACTGCCACGGGGAGCAAGTAAGCTGCTGCTGTCAGGCAGCGGAGGGAAGAAGGCGTCGGGTGGACAGCCCTCCCGCTGCCCGACCAAGGGAGGAAAAGGCTGCTGCTGCCGACCGGGCGGAGGAGCGATGTAGGTGCCGGGCGGAGGGGGGAGGAGGCGCCGAGTGGGTGATAGCATCCGGCCGGCTTTTTAAAAGTGAAGGAGGCGGCAGCAGCGAGGGGGGCGTCATTAGGAGGTGCCTGTGCACCCCTGGCACCCCCCGTGCGCACGCCTATGGTACCAGCAGACCTCCCCCGCATGCTGGGACTTGGTGAACCACAAGTCCCAGCATGTGGGGCATTAATGGGCCCCCTGGGACTTGTAGTCCACCTGTAAAAAGAATGTTAAAAGAAAAGACACACACACAGAAAAGTATAACTTTATTTCACACACAAACATACACCTCACTTTTACACCAATATACTTACCAATCCAGGATCCAGTGCTGGTCTCCCTTCTGCATAGCCGGTTCACCCCTCACTGACAGAACGATCGTTCCTCCTAACTTGGCCGGATTCCGTTGCACGCTGTGCTTTACACCTAACTGGAGTATCTGCTAAAACGAAATAGCAGCACGGCCAGCTCAAATCACTTTTTACTCTGGACCTGCACTGCATGTATATCAATTCCCGGCTCCTATTTACGTCACTTCAAAAAAACAGCCATTGGGCTGTGGAACCTGTGCATGCAGGGACTGGACACTGCATTGATATAGGTGAGCAATCTACAAACATATATATATATGCTCCCTATCTCCATACTGCAAGGGTAAAAAGCCTTACAACTATCACAGCTTCCTATGAGAACAGACTTTGCCAACTAATTATTTTGCGTGTTATGCCTACATGCTAAAGCAGAGGTGGGGAACCTCAGGCCCGGGGGCCGTATGTGGCCCCCGTAGCCGGTCTGAGTGGCCCGCCCACCCGCCTGGCGGCTTTGCCTGGAGTCAAGTACAGGGGAATTCTCGTGAGAGGTCGATAGTTCTTGCGAGATTCCTCTTAATCAACAGCAGTCGGAGACTGTCAGTCCTATACAGCGGCAGCCGCCGGAGCAGGGGACAGCTGCAGCAGGTCAATTTGTTCAAATCATTTTTGACATACGGTCCCTGAAGGATTTTTTCCCCATACAAACAGCCCTTGGCACAAAAAAAGGTTCCCCACCCCTGTGCTAAAGGATTGGCTTGTTTCACTATATTGTCTTACTAACCCTTGAAAATATCAACTTATGAAATGTGCGGACCTCCCAAATATGCATTGAATTATTATCTTTATTGCTGGTAAATATATGCTGCTTAATCCATTACTGCATTAATTCGAGTCTGGAGACCCCATATTTTAAATGCCATTATGCGGGAAATTTACTAAGAATACGAATACAAAAAATCATATTCATATTCTTAATACGAATTAATATGACTGCATACGGCTGCTTTAGCCGTATGCAAAGTCGTGTTCCAGAGGGGAATTTACAAAGCAATACGACTGCTTTGTAACCCTCCGATGGCGTAACTATTCGTTACGCCATCGGAGGGTCTGGCAGGTCATCGGAGGGTATAGGCAGTCTGCACGGATCAGTCAGATCTGTGCAGGCTGCAGAGTGTAAAAAAAATGGTTAAATAAATAAATAAATGAGGAAAAATTGCGTGGGGTGGGCCACAGCCGTAACCAGCACCAGGCTGAAAGAGCCAGTTCTGGTATTAAAAAAATCAGGAAACCAACCAAATAGGGGTTCCCCGATTTTTTAAAACCAGCCCCAGGCTCCAGGGCTGGGGCTGGTTTCCAAAATACGGGGGACAAAATGACTAGGGGTCCCCCGTATTTTAAGAACCAGCCCCAGGCCCAACCAGCCAGCAGGGTAATGTCACAGCTGGGGGATAGACATACAGTATTAAATGTTTTATTACGCATTAGACATTGTTCAGTGGAGGGACAGCTATTGGGAAGAAGCTTGGATGGACTTATAGCCTCTTCCTGCTGGAAGCGCTTCAAACTGGTTGTGGTCAGGGTGCAGGTCACAATTTTCCCAGCACGCTTCTTGACCCTGGACAGGTATAGTTCCTGGACAGGCAGGATGACAGCACCAACAATATTTTCTGCTGAATTTACTACCCTTTGTGTACTTCTGTCTGTCACTCTCGCTGGTGGCTCCATACCAGACTGTGATCGAGGAGCATAGAACTGACTGTGCGATGACGGTGTAGAAGAGAAGTAGCAGCTCCTAGGGGATGTCAAATTTTCTGATTTTACAAGTCTGCGGAAAGGTATGTGTTATACTAACATCCAAGTGGTAATGCTTTATAAATAGGCACCCATAGTGATCCTAAGTGGACTCTACTTATCTCTATGATTCCATATGTTTACCACTGCTTAATACTAAGAACATATACTGTAAACTGAAAATGCTTGATCTTCCAAAAATATTGATAATTCTCTCCAAGTACCCTGCCCGCCTGCCTACCCAACTACCACATTCCGGATTCCCATGGACTTGCAGCAATGAAGCTTAAAGATTTAATCAGTTTAAATTCTTTAAATCTTCACGTTTAATTGCTGGGATTGCATTTGTACATGGAAGTCACACCCTTTTCCATACTGTATATCCCTATGTCAATTAAGCGTTTTTGAATGGTGTTTAAGCTCCATAAGTTACACATTATTCTTTTCATGCCACTCCTGGCTTCCGCCTCCAGCAACACAGATGAGAGAACCACCCAGGAGAAAAGGGAGCTGGGGAAAGCCAGAAGAGAACACCTCTTCCCTCTTTTCTCCATTTCTAGAAGCAAAGAGATTAATCCGCACAGTCTATAACAGTACCTGTCAGGTAATCCCTATAGAATAATAATCATTACAAATTCAGTATTTATTATGTAGTGAGGTGCTGCCCAGGAATTGATATCAATGTAACACAAGAAGAAGAGAAAAAGAGATTCCTACAAGGGGCACTCAAACTGACTAGGTTTGATCATTAGCATTTTTTTGCACATATTGATTGCTAATGAAGTGTCCCAAGAAAATTTTAAAATTTAACTTTTAATAGATATTCAATAAAAGGAGCTGCGAAATATCTTTAAAAACAATAGTGAAAGGGTGCAATAATGTGTTAAAGTGTAACAATGCATTTTAAAATGAAGCTATCTGTGTGTATGTGGTCTTTTTATAGGTAAGTACCTTATTAATAGGAAGTGACAAGAATTTGTTACTGCTCCTCAATTAATAATGTGGTTTCCCAAGGGAGTTGTATGTATATTTTATCTCTTCTCCCTTCCCAGCTATTGTATAAAACACTTGTGCGTCTGCAATATTTGTCTTTTTTTGAGACAATGTTGCAATGTGGCAATATTTAGTTAACAAACTAGTATGCAGACCGCTTGTAACAGTAGCTGCAGTTACAAGCGTTCTGCATGGGGGAAAACAATGTATTTTTCTCTTGCCCAGTATTACCCCTCCCTTTCATGCACCTGAGTGATATCACTAAACTAATACCCCATTTATAACAATAAGCTGGATCACACCCAGTATTTTATACCCAGCTCCAACCCGGTTGCAACTTGGCTTGTGACCAATTTAGACACTAAACATATATAGATGATACATATAATCTGATTGGTTGCCATGGGCAACATTACACCTTCAATAGAACTCCCATAGGATCAGATTCATATCAGATTCATATTTTTACACAAACCAGATGGTTTGCATACAAATTAGATGTTTTGGAGTCTGAGCAGATGCAATACCTGTGCTGTGCAGGTTGGTCTTGCAATGTCACTCACTGTCTCCTGTCAGCTGCAGGATTTACATACTGTGGGCCAGATGCACTAAGCTTCACAAAGTGATAAACAACCAACTAATCAGCCCCTGCCTGACATTTTTCAAACACAGCTTGTAACATGGCAGGTAGAAGCTGGCTATTTATCACTCTCCATTTTATTACTTTTAGAACCTTAGTGTATCTGACCCTGTAACCTTTCAGGGGCCTCAGCAGTCTTTACAACCTGGAGCTTGTTGCTCCATTTTGAAGGGGGGTTTATTAATGGACGCAGGCTTCCTGGACCTGGGTATCTGTATCCAGCAGCCAGCCCGAGTAAGCTTACCATAAGGAATCCCATTGTGTGCACTCAGGTTATTGCTAGTACTAACAGAAGATGTCTCTCTCCTACAGACACCTCCGGCTCATTCTTACATACCCTCCAGGAATGGCCAAAAATCGGGTCCCCCTCATGGCCCCCCCGGAAGGATTGGCAAGCCCCGCACCCCACCCTCTGCTGCTCAAATACTGGCATTCGTGGCTCTTTGAGGAGGTGGGGGCTCTAAAATTAGGCAAACCGCGTCATTTAGTACCACCCCCGTCCCGAAGTGCCATGATTGATGGCATTTACAGGAATGGGGGCAGGGCTTAAGGACAGCAAGCCCCGCCCCACAGAAAAGCTGTGTAGAGAGTCTCCTCTATGGACTTCTCCCATAGAGGAGACACTTAATGTAGGCAAGTATGCTCCTGCAGCATTACAATTTTAATGACAGAATTGCACAGCCACTTCCTTACAGGTGTGCAATTCCTTACAACTACGGATCATGCCCATATTGCCATCTAGAGGATCTGTGACTTCTCTGCACTTGTTATGTGATTAAATACAGAAATAATGACATTTTGACTTTCTTCAGCTAAAATGCTGGAGAAAAGCCTTGTTTAGTGCATTCAACAGATTTCCATATCTGGCATGTCGCTTGCATGGAAACACACATCTTCAGTATCTTTTTACAAAATGTTTGCTCCAGATTTTTATTTATGGAGAATATCATACCTCCCAACTTTTTCAATTGAAGAATTGGGAAGTGCCCGAGAAGGGGGCGTGGTGTATGCAAATGAGGACACGACTTATGCAAATTATACCACGCCCCGTTTTGGGCACTGCGTCGCTGAATAGATCTTTTCTGTCAGATTGGGGGGGCTCCCAAGTTATATGATTTGTATACTAGTCTTATGCTGGGTACACACTACACCATATCACCCAACTGTCCTAATTTTTGCGGGACAGCCCCATCTTTTGGAGACTGTCCCACGTCCCACCAGTGGCCAGCAGTGTCCCGAAGTGGGGGACCCCCTGCTACCCGCTGCTCTTCTTAGAAGTGCAGCAGAAAATAGAGGCTGTGCGCATTGGGGGACAAGGGGGTATGGCCAGCAGCTCAAAGTGCTCTGGACATTCCCCCAAGCCGGCAAAATGGGGGCATCATCCCACAAATCCATGCCCCATTTTGAACAAGAAACAGATTTTAAAACAACGCATTCGGACCTGGAAAAATTATATTTATTAATACACTTGTATAAAGTATATACTGTCAGGTAATTCAACATCAAAAATTTAAAAGTCTATTAATATCTAATGGCTTAAATAAGAGATTAATGCCAATCAGAAACACTAGTGGGCCTGTAAATCAGTGTTATGGTGTGTACTGTCCACACGATGCGATTTGCACTATCGATTTGCACTATATAGTCAAAATCATATTGCACATAGTACAAATCGCACAGTGCATGCACAATCGCACGATCCCGATGCGTGGCACCGTGGCATTGGAATCAATGTAGAAATAGAGTATTTTTCTACTATTTCAGAACCAGGGCTATGCTACTCAATACAACATGGCCCCTGCTTCCCCTGCTGTGCCATGCCTCCCTCCCTGCCAGCTGATGCCGGCACCCACGCCAGGTCGAATCGATATTGGTGACCGAAATATCGGCCCGTGTGTACACATTTTTATTAAATATTGCTAGATGTACCAAAATAAACATGCAATGATGGTAAAGATATATCTTTATTTTCTAATGTTAGTAACCAGATTAGTAATTGCTTTCTAACAGTCCAACTTTGCACAGTTCTCTCACAACTGGTATCTGTCCGGAAATGATGGTGAGTAGACTGGCAGTCTCTTTCAAGCATGTAAAGATAGGTTAGATAAGGTTAGTAATACTTAGGTTACTTATGGTCAGTGGCGGTTTTTACCTATGGGCTGCAGGGCTGCAGCCGCCCCAGGTAAAATCTGCCACTGTAGTGAAGCCAGATGCAGTCTGTGAGACTGCACTGGCTTCAATGTGACTGGCAGTGACTTCCTATTGGAAGTCCGACATGCCAGTCACCAGGACAGTCCCATAGGGAGGTTTTCCCTCCCTCAGGGACATCTTTCTGCGGCTGCTGTGCAAAATCGGCAATTGTGCATATCGGTACTGCGCATACGCTGATCCCGGTGCCTGTCATTTGTATTGTACAGGCACCAGGACCAAGATTCCTTCTATGGGCTGTTGCCAATGCAGGCCGCATGCGCAGTACATATGTTTGTTCTGTGCATGCGCCAGTCCCGGCACCTGTCATCATAGCACAGGCGCCGAGGACCGGGAGGAGAGCGGGGCTATGCTGCTGCAGCAACAGGGGAGTGCCTGCATCGTGGTACCCCCGTGGCAGCTGCGGCCAGAGGCAGCCCCCCTCCCCCAAGAAGGTAAGAGCCGCCACTGCGTTTGGTGCTCCAATTTTAACGGAAAATGGGTATAAAGAATCCTGCTTCCCTCCGTCATCCCCAGGCTCACTCCCGGCTGCTGGCGCCTCCAGATTTGTGTTCTCAAGAGTGTCCGCCCAGGTGCGGGATTCCTCTGGCCAGCATGTAGTAGTCCGAATTATTGATTAACGCGCTTCCCCCTGGTAGGCACGTATGCAGTCAGGGGCTTTCTCAGAATCAGTGTGATTGAGGGAGTTGATAATGACCCACAGATAAGCGCATCATTCCAATTGCTTAATTATTCATGGAGAGCATGGGGGTGTCTCATGGGTCCAGAGAATGTCCTGATTATTTTTAGTAAAAATAATGAGATATTTCTCTCCTTCAATGTAATAGAATAAAATATGTCCCTGCGTCTGTTTTTCAAACCTTTGTGAACAATTGAGTATGCCCCTAGAGTTGTACAGTAGGCACAATTGGTTACTCAGGGTCAATTAACCGCCCTTTATTCTGTCAGTGTCAAACATACAGTATGCGATTGCCACGCGAGGCAATCCAGTCAAAAACCCCACCTCAATGTTCCTCTAACCTCTGCTGATTCCACTAACCTGATTCACGATAACTAATTATCTGCGATTCCCATCTACTCCCTATTCCATCCCATACATTGCCTTTATTTATGTTTAAATAAAAAATAAAAAAATAGATGGCCCTGGTACTGTCTTTTTATTTATTACTGTGTCGGGATAATGGGGGTTATTCTAATTCAATCGTTCCCCTGCGTGCTCGCACGGGGATCGATTGTTCGCAAAGGCCGTGGCGCGGCGGGCTGGGAAATCTGCCTATGGGAACATCCAGCATTTCATGGACGTTCCCATGAGAACACTTGGCATTCCCATGGTAATTCCCTGCTGACGTGGGTGTGGGTGGGGCAGTATCTGGGGGAATCGCAAAATTCAAAGCCTTGTGAGTAAACCAGAATACAGACCAATGTGTATAACTGTTTCTTGTGTCTGTTGATAATAAAACATACATTACTGCAGTGGTTCCCAAACTGTGGGCCTGATTCAGACGTGAGTGCTAATTTGCAGCGTCCTGCGATCAGGTTTTTTACCACTATTCCAGAGTTAAATTCTGCCCCATGCAAGACTGCAAATTGATGTGCACGGCTTGCGAATGGCTTGCAAAAATTTAGCAATCATGCAATTACCTGCAAATCCATTGCAAGTTGCTCACCATCTAGTGATTTTTCCAGTGTGTGCAGTCTGCGTAACTCAGGACGTACTCGGTGACTGCAATAGAAACAGGCTGACCGGGGCCAGAGCTGAAATCACACGCCTTACCCTCAAATGCCTGGGCATGTCTATGTTTTTCCTGACACTCTTAGAATATGGCCGGTTACCACCCACAAATGCCATCTTCCTGTCAATCACCCTGAAAACTGACAGCGATTAAAAAAGTAGCAGGATTTGGTTGCTGGTATAGCCTGCCCAGCACATTTGCAGCTGTGCGATCAGGTCTGAATCAGGCCCTGTGTGCCTAGGCCATGAGGTTCTTGTAGGGGTGCCAGGTTGGTGGTCCAGGTAATAGGCAGTCAGTGGCTGTCAATCATAATACATGTGGACAACCTAAGGTGCATATGGACCACATAAGACACAATTTACTTAATTTAATTTTTTTCCCCAGATTTGTAATAAAAAAGCTTTTATCCCAGGGGTACCAGGAAAAAAGTTCTGATTTTCAGGGCACCATGATTCAACAAAGTTTGAGAACCTCTGCATTACAGTGGAAAAAAAGGGGGGTTTAACTATTAGCCTGGTGGCCTGTAGTTAGAGGGCGCCTTTAGGGATGGTTTGGCAAGCTGCTCCTACTGGGGGGTGTCAATCCCCGGGTATGGTTAACAAATGGAAAGAAGAGGTGGGTGGAGCGCTATGAGCAATGATTGGTTAACGATATATTTGGAACATGAAAAATTTATTTTTTGTAAAAAATTCAATTGTGCTATGCACTGGGTTGGTATATAATAATATTAGACACAACGAATTGCACAGTTAATTAAATAATACAGAAATATGTTAAAAAGAGATGTACATTGGTAAGGAAATAAAAATTGTAAAAACAAAAGGGTCTGATACTTATGGTCAGAAGTCCCGTTTACCCCAGGATGGGGAGACGAAAGTGAAGTTGGGGTGATCCTGGGATTATGCCTCAGATTGCTGGAGATTGTGGGAGTCCATGAAACCTTGCCGGATTTTAGTTTTCGCGCTGGAGGATGCTGTTATAGCCCCGGGTGGAGTATGGGGAATCCTCAACGATAGTGCGGAATTTGTAATCCTGATTGTGCAGGTGGTGGTTCCCAAATTGCTGGTATGGCTCGTGAGGCCCAGGTAATGCAAGATTGCGGTAGTCAGTCTCCAAGTGACTGTATTGCAAATGGGTGATGGGGAGGGATCAGACCATAAATGCCCAATAAAATCAGCAGGTGCTCCCTGACATGTTTTGCCGTCCAACTGACAGCTTTTTCAAAAATCTGAGGCATAATCCCAGGATCACCCCAACTTCACTTTCGTCTCCCCATCCTGGGGTAAACGGGACTTCTGACCATAAGTTTCAGACCCTTTTGTTTTTACAATTTTTATTTCCTTACCAATGTACATCTCTTTTTAACATATTTCTGTATTATTTAATTAACTGTGCAATACGTTGTGTCTAATATTATTATATACCAACCCAGTGCATAGCACAATTGAATTTTTTACAAAAAATAAATTTTTCATGTTCCAAATATATCGTTAACCAATCATTGCTCATAGCGCTCCACCCACCTCTTCTTTCCCTCTGCATTACAGTATTCATTAATTAATATTCTACACTAAATATGAGGAAAGACTTCCATCACAGTCATAGGCGAATCTAGGGGGTGGTCCAGGGGTGCACCGGACCACCCATTAGCTCATTTTGTAGCTGAGGGATGGGGCTGAGCCCCGTGTCTCTAGCCCCCTAGGAACCGGAGATACCGCGGGGCAAAGCTGGAACGTTTTCCCTATAGGATAACATGGGACCCGCTAATTCCGACCCCCACCCAGTTCAACGGCTGCCAGTTCCCCCTTCGGCATCACTGAAGCTCGAGGTTGATCTCAGTCTAACCCAAATCGCTGGGCTTTCAATCTGATACCAGGCTGGATCCATATGGGTTAATTGGTTCCAGGGATATTGAGGTTAACCCGTTTTTTTTCCCCTCATTTCTTAAATGTAATTTTATGACTTTTTATTTCTTTGAGGGCAGATTTCTCTGGAACCAAACAGCCCAGTTTCCCAGTTTCAAGGTAAATCCCTGCATTTTCTGTTGTGAAAGGGGTATTATTTCGAACAGCTGTGACCTGCAGTGCTCTGAATAAAGCCGGGCAGCCCCCTGCTCTCTGCCCAGCTGTCAATGACTGTCACCCCTGCAGCTTCTGCTCCAATTCTTCTCCCCGCTTTCACCTCAGCCCGCCCCCCCTTTAATCATGTGGTGCAGGCGCCCGGCGTGTTCCCCAGACGTCACGCACAACAACAGCGCACACAATATTTCAAATGTCCACTCGGCTAAAGGGGACACCAGGAGGGGAGTGGGAGCGTGCTCTGCACTGCGCTCTGCTCCTCTCCCCATAGAAGCAGCTGCACCACTCTCCATCTCTCCCTACATATAAAAATTTACAGTAAGTGGCACTTTTAGGGGCGTTGCTTAAGGGATGCTACAAGTGGCGGTATGTGGGGACATTACGCATAATGTGTGGCTTAATGTGTAAGGGGCATTACGGTTTGCAGCATCATGTGTAAGGGGCATTATGTGTGCAGCATCATGTGTAATGGGTACTATGGTGAGCGGCATCATGTGTAATGGGTACTATGGAGCGCGGTACAGTAGCGCACGCAGGTGGGGTTTCCGAGTACCCAGAAACCCCCCAGGTGTTTAAGGACCCTAGACTGAAAGCTGAGGGTCTCCTCTTTCCATTGGTACAAGAATTTTAAAAATCGGCCCTTGGGAACCAGAGATATCTGACTTCAAAGCAGTGGTCCCCATCCAAGCCTGTTAATTGCAATTCCCAGTCAGATATTTCATTTTCTGTCTGACTTAGAGTTTTTCTGAGGGTATATTCCAAAAGCTGGGACTCTCCCCCTTTGATGGACACTAGAAGCTGGTCTCTACTGTTCCCAGAACCAGAGATATCAGCCTTCCAGCAGCTGGTTACTGCTCCAGCTCCACACACCTGGTATGTACTTTTATATACTCGTTGGCAGATTGCTCTGCCTCCTGAACTCTGATCCCCTAGTGCCCAATACCATTTGGTAGATGGGATTCTCTAGTTTTAATTCCATTAACATCTAAGAAATCTATTTCTGGAAACTGGAGATATCCGCAGTCAAGCAAGCTGTCCTCCCACCAGAAAATTATGAATAATTAGCCCACTCCACTATACACCCCTCCTCTGCACAGGGGCGGATCCAGGATAAAATGACAGGGGGGGGCACCATGATAAAGAGGGTTTAGGTGGGGGAGGGGCGGTGTTAGTGTTGCCAGTGTACATGCTAAGAGAGCGGCAGAGAGAGGGTGGGAATGGGATTAAAAATAGGCCCTGGCATTTAAAGTTCGCAGGCCCACCATGGTGACAAAAGTGAAGGATGTAGTTGTGCGCGCACCGAAGGCGCGCTCCGGAAAATGGGGTGTGGCCACTCAACAGGGGGCGTGTCCTTGAGTGTAGTGTACAACACCATATACAACTTCTACACATTATGCAACAAAATACTAGACCCCATTATACTTGCCCCTTACACATGATGCCAAATGGAATGAGCCAAAATTCACATACTGCAACACGGATTGTGTCAAAATTCACATAATGCCACATGGATTGTGTCAAAATTCACATCAAGCCACACGGATTGAGCCAAAATTCACATAATGTCACATGGATTGAGCCAAAATTCAAATAGTGCCACATGGATTGTGTCAAAATTCACATAATGCCACACGGATTGAGCCAAAATTCACATAATGCCACACGGATTGAGCCAGAATTCACATAATGCCACACAGATTAAGCCAAAATTCACAATACGTTTCATAAACAGGAACATTGTCCACCAAAGGCGCACATTAAACATTTACACTCATTGTCCATTACACGTTAAGTTACACGCCATTATGTCCATTATGTATTATGTCAAACACCATAATGCCTATTAAAAATTATGCTACATAAGTGCTGCTTATCTACATGCTCATTGCCAGAGGTTCCATGCTCATTGCCATGTGGGATTACATGCTCATTGCCAAGGGGAATACATGCTTGCGGTAAATGGGGGACAGCCGCCAGACAGAAGTGATAGCCACTGACAGTGGCAGAGCCTGGCTGTTTTCAGAACACTGCAGGTCCCGGCTATTTGAAATAATACCCCTTTCACACCAGAAAATGCATTCCCAGGTTGGCCCCTTTTACACCAGCCTAGTCCCTGCATTTTCTGGTGTGAGGGGGAGAGAAAACCCCCTCTTTAACCAGATAGCTTATTTAACCGGCTATATCTTCGGAACCAACTGATCCATTTACATGAGACAAGTATCATATTGAGAACTTTTGAGTGGGCTTTGAATGATTTTGGTCCAGTGAAACTGGAACATTTGGTTCCAGAGTAATCTGCTCTCAACGAACATGAACAGCCATGAAATTACATTTCAAAAATAAAAAAAATAGTTTACACGTAATATCTCTGGAACCGATTGACCGATATGGACCAGCCTGGTATCATATTAAAGGTCCAGCGATTTGGAATTGAATGAGATCAACCACAAGCTTCTGTGATGCCAGGGGGGGAACTGGAAGCTGTCGGAACCGGGTGGTGGTCGGAATTGACGGGTCCCATATTATCCTATGGGGAAAAAACGTTACAGCTTTGCCAGGCGATATCTCTGGTTCCAGGGGGGCTAGAGACACGGGGCTGGTGCCCGGGCCCCCCCCCCCTGAATCCGCCACTGCCTCTGCATATTAAACATCCTCTACCACCCTGGAAGTTATGTATCAGGGCCCCTTCATTCAGCCCAATGCCCACTTCTCCCACCCCATCTCCCACCATCTGTACAGTAAAGGGGTAATTAGTGGAAATTACTGATCCAGGCCCTACATGCTGAGCGGTTGATATAATACCCCTACCACCCGCGAGACATTAAAGCTTCCGCTCATAGCACCCCCTACCGCTGGAGGATCGGTAGGGGCCCCAATACATTGCTATGCCCAGGGGTCTACACTGCTGTTGACGCCCCTGTATGTATGTGATATATAAATATATATATATATTTTTTTTTTTTATTATTATTTATATACATTTGGTCTATCTATAATACTTTAACTGACCCGGCATTTACTGGGTCACCTAAGTGTCCATCTCCGTGCTTTGCTCCGCCCCTCTGGAAACCCCCTTCTGAAAATCCTGCGTTTGCCCCTGCGGCATCATGTGTAATGGGTACTATGGTGCGCGGCATCATGTGTAATGGGTACTATGGTGTGCGGCATCATGTGTAATGGGTACTATGGTGTGCGGCATCATGTGTAATAGGTACTATGGTGCGCGGCATCATGTGTAATGGGTACTATGGTGTGCGGCATCATGTGTAATGGGTACTATGGTGTGCTGCATCATGTGTAATGGGTACTATGGTGTGCGGCATCATGTGTAATGGGTACTATGGTGCCATCAAGCAAGTACCCCCTAGCAATGAGCACGTAGGTAAGCAGCACTTATGTGGCAAATATGTAATGGGCATTACGGTTTGTTATATAGTATGTAATGGGCATCATGATGTGTGGCGTAATGGGCATTATGGTGTGTGGCCTTATGTGTAATTGGCATTACGGCGTGTGGCTTTATGTGTAATGGGTATTACAGAGTTTGCTAAAATGTGTAATGGGCATTACTGTGTATGGTCTAAGGTGTAATACCACACCCCTTTTTGTGATGTCACACCTCCTTCCCATGAGACCACACCCCCTTTTTGCCGCGCAAAGGTCCACCTGCTATTATGTCTAGATCTGGGACCACCCATTACCATAATTCTAGATTTGCCTATGATAACAGTTGTTTACTAGAACACAAAACCAAAGGGCTCACCATGATTTAAATTAACGTTATTCCGGGACTAATTCAGCATGGATCTCTAATCAGAGAATTTGCAGTGGACTGTGAGGAGAAAGCCGCTCAGAAAGAAAAAACGCCCCTTGCAAAATGCGAACTAATTGCGAATAGACCTGTCACAACTGAAGGGCTGGATGAAGTCGTGTGGTGTGTAGCAACCGGAGGCGGACCAGAGGAGGAAGGATTAAATCGTGCAGGTTTAATAATAGAATTCATAAATGGAAAACAATGCACACTTGAATACTTTCTTTAAGTGGCAGTTAGTGGTAAATAATACTTGAGCCAGCACGGCACTTTGGAAGAAGAAAGTTTATTTAAACAATGACAGTTCAAAAGCACTGAGGACGACAGGCTGGGTCTTGAAGAATAAGAGGGTCCGGAAAGAGAATGTACTTGATGGTAAATGAAGGATCCTTGAAGACTGGAAGAAGATGAATGATGAATGAAGAATCGCTTGGAAGCAGGAGACTTGAAGAGCTAGACCAGGAAGCTCAGGGATACAGGCAGAGACCAGACTGCGGACAGGACTGGCAGCGATGGGGTTAAGCAGTAACCTAGACCAGCCACAGCGCACAGAAGCAAGGCACCAAAGTCAGGAGAGGTGAGTCAGAGAGCCGGAGTCAGCTGGGAGCTGTGAACGCCTCTGGAGACTCTTTGTACTGACACTGAACAGCCCTAGGCAGATCCCCTATATCCCTAGAGGGCGGCTGCCATTGGCTGTCAGGTCAGTATGGGCGGAAACCTCAGACCTGGGCCAATCTGTTATTTGCCCTTAACCAAGATGGCGGTGCCGGCCTCCCGGCACCACTACAGCACACACTGCTACACCTGCCGGCGTCCCACGCTGCCTGTTGCCCACCAGACTGCCGCTGCCTGCTGCCGCTGACCCGGAGACCACTACACGCTAGCCGACGGCGGGCGTGAGCGGGTGAGTAATATGCCTGCCGTGCACTGCCGCGGCTGCGTGTGACAGTACCCCCCCTTTCTGGGTGACCCCAGGGCACCTACGCACCTTGTGTGGGTTCCTTTGGATGAATTGTCTCACCAGTCGGGGAGCATGGAGATCTGCAGCATCAACCCAGGAATTCTCTTCAGGACCGAATCCAAGCCACTCTACCAGATACTGAAGATGGGTATTACGACAACGTGAGTCGATGATGCGCCTCACCTCGAACTCTGTCTCTCTCTCTGAGCCAATTTTGGGCGGTTTGGGCACCTTCTTCTGATATAACTTTAATCTCAAGGGCTTTAGAAGAGACACATGGAAAGAATTTGAGATCTTCAGGGAAGAAGGAAGCTGTAGTCTGTAGGCAACCGGGTTAATAACTTGAGTAATTGGGAACGGCCCGATGAACCAGGGAGCAAGCTTCATAGACGGTAACCGAAGGCGTATATGGCGGGTAGACAGCCACACTCGATCCCCAACCTTCAATTTAGGAGCCGCTCTTCTTTTCCTGTCCGCCATCCTTTTGTATCGAGCAGATGCTTTGAGGAGAGCGGTATGAACGTCTGACCAGATTTTTGCAAACCATTGTAGGGAAGAAGCAGCTGCAGGGACATCGGGCGGAGATAAGTCTGAGAACTCTGGAGATCGGGGATGTTTGCCAAAAACAGTAAAAAAGGGAGTGGTGCCGGAGGATGAATGATAGGAGTTATTGTGCGCAAATTCCGCCCAAGGCAGAAGGTCTACCCAGTCATCTTGAGAAGAAGATATGAATAAACGAATAAAGGCTTCCAAGTCCTGGTTGACATGTTCCGTCTGCCCGTTGGTTTGTGGATGGAAAGCAGTGGAGAACTTGAGCTTGACTTGTACAGCGGAACAGAGAGCCCTCCAAAACTTTGCAACGAACTGCACTCCACGGTCAGATATAATCTCTTTGGGCAACCCATGGAGTTTGAAGATTGTGGAAATGAAGAGCTGAGCCAAAACTGGAGCGGATGGGAGGCCTTTCAATGGGAAGAAGTGCACCATTTTTGAGAACTGGTCAACTTCCACCCAGATTACTGTATGCCCTTTGGAGGGAGGAAGTTCGCAAATAAAGTCCATAGACAAGCGGGACCATGGTTCCGTTGGTATGGCTAGAGGTAGAAGAGGACCGGCGGGAGATGTTCTGGAAGACTTGTGCTGGGCGCACTTTACACAGGAGGTGACAAAGCTGGTTACATCGCGACAAATGGTGGGCCACCAGTATGAACGTAACAGGAACATTAGGGTCTTCTGTGCACTAGTATGTCCTGCGAAACGTGTGCCCAGGACAGCACTCTCTTGCGGAGATTGAGGGGAACGAAGGTCTTGCCAGGTGGGGGTGAAGACTGGACCGTTACTTGAGCAAAGACCAGAGGATTGAGGATTGGTCGAGGAGGAGTCTCAAGGTCTGCCGGAGTCTCAAAAGAGCAGGAAAGAGCATCGGCCTTGGCATTCATCGTCCCGGGTCTGAATCTGATTTGAAATTCAAAACGTTCGAAGAACATGGCCCAGCGGGCATGATGAGCAGTAAGACATTGGGCGTGCTTAAGGAATGAGAGATTCTTAGGGTCAGAGTACACAGTGATCTTATGTCGTGCCCCGTCCAGGAGGTACCACCACTCCTCCAACGCTGACTTGACCGTTTGGAACTCCTGCTCCCCAATGGGGTAATTCTTCTCCGCTGGAAGAAACTTCTTGGAGAAGAAGGCACATGGGTGAAGTTCCTGGTCCTCCCCTCTCTGCGACAAGTTTGCCCCTACTCCCTCTGAGGATGCGTCCACCTCGAGAATGAAGGGTTTGTCAAGGTTTGGCTGAAGAAGGATTGGAGCAGAGACAAAAGCATTCTTTAGTTGTTGGAAGGCTATAGAGGCCTCGGATGACCACTGACTTGGGTCTGCTCCCTTACGGGTTAGAGCAGTAAGGGGTGCAGCAAGGGTAAAGAAGTTCTGGATGAAGCGACGATAATAATTTGAGAAGCCCAAGAACCTCTGTGTCACACCAGGGGACTCAGTCGACAAGACTGAGACCTCTGGTGGGGACCTGGACCGGTACCTGAACCGGGAAGGTTGGAGAGGACCCTTGCGCATGGAGTGCGCGACAGTGCACCCAGAGCCAATAAGCAGTCAGAGGTAAAATACAACCGGAGTTTATTTGCAGATGGTTGTAGTATAACAGACAGTAAAGCATGCAGGATAAATGACAGAGTTCATGCAGATTACAATACTTTACAGATGTGATGATATGTGGGATCGATGGTGGAACATCGGATGTGAAGACTGTGGGTCCGGAATGACGGACGGAAGACTTGAGCTTGACTGTGGGTCCGGAATGACGGACGGAAGCTTGGTTTGGAGATCCGGAATATCGGACTATCGATGATGATGTGGGAACATCGGATTCGGGTATTGGATATGGAAGGAGACTGTGGGTCCGGAATGACGGACGGGAGATGAGACTGTGGGTCCGGAATGACGGACGGAAGCAGGAGATCCGGAATATCGGACTAGCGATGAAACATTGATGGCGGATGATGCTGGAGCATCGGAAGGACCAGAGTCCAGGAGCTAGGCTTGGTCGCTGGGCTGAAGAGGCAGGATCACAGGCGATGGAATAACCTGGACTTCACAGGAGATGGTACAACCTGGAAAACACTGCAGCATGGAAGACAACACCAGCAGAGAAATACACTTGCACGGAGACAAGGACAGCTGACCATACACTGGAGACAACTGAAGCACTAGCAATGGTTCTGAGAGCTCCCAGCATACTTATCCCCACTGGGTGGCCAGGATTGGCCGAGGAAGTATGACAGGGAGACCAGAACCAACAGGATTGGACAGTACAGACATGTGACTGGGAAGAACATGGCAGCCCCCATGTCTGCTATGGCGGGAAAGTGTGTTTGTGCACACCATGCTGGATACTGGGAGCAATGGCGGCGGACAGGTGGATTGCCGTGCACTGGGGACTGTCACTGGGAGACAGGACGCTGGCAGAGATGACGTCTGGACCGCAAGCTGAACCTGCGGAGGCACTTAGCCGGTAAGAAAGTCTGTCTGACAGCTCGGATCGTGACACTCTGGATGCCTTTGAGCGTGGTGGGCGCTGTCCAGTCTAGGATGGCTCTTACTTTTTCTGGGTCCATCTCTATCCCAGTGCTGGAGAGGATGTGGCCAAGGAATGTAATGGAAGTGGCCTCGAAGACACACTTGTCTATCTTGCAGAACAATTGATTTTGCCGAAGGCGCCGCAGGACTTCAGATACTGTTTGACGATGGATATGGAGGATAGAGGAGAAAATGAGGATATCATCGAGATACACCACGATGGAATGATACAGTAAATCCCGAAATATGTCGTTTACAAATTGTTGGAAGACGGCCGGGGCATTGCAAAGGCCAAATGGCATCACCAGGTATTCGAAGTGGCCGTCTCGGGTGTTGAAAGCCGTCTTCCACTCGTCTCCGGAATGGATTCGGATCAAGTTGTACGCCCCTCTCAGATCCAATTTATTAAAAATAGAAGCCCCTCTGATCTTATTGAATAGTTCGTTGATGAGGGGTAATGGATAGCGGTTCTTGATAGTGATATCATTCAGACCCCTATAGTCGATACATGGCCGGAGAGTTCCATCTTTTTTTTTTACAAAGAAAAACCCCGCTCCGGCTGGCTAAGTTGATGGACAAATGAACCCTTTATTCAAGTTCTCACGAATGTAGTCAGACATAGCCTTGGTCTCAGGTAGAGACAAGGGGTAGATAAGACCCCGAGGTGGAAATTTCCCAGGCATCAACTCTATCGGACAGTCCCAAGGTCGATGAGGAGGCAGGGTATCGGCACCTCCTTTGCTGAAGACGTCAGAAAAAGAATATGGTGTGGGTATAGACAAGGGTGAAGCTGGTGAAGACGGAAGACTGGAACCTCCTTCTTCTTGAGGATTAGTTTGATGGAGTGGAATGATACGAGGCATGCAAGTGGTTAGACAGTTCGTACCCCAGGCTTTGATCTCCATACTGGTCCAATCAATATAAAGATTGTGTTTAGCGAGCCATGGTAGGCCCAGGACCATCTGGTTTGACGACTGAGGAAGGACCAAAAACTCTAGAGCCTTTTGATGTAAAGCACCCACAAGCACTGTCACTGGATTGGTTTGAAGGGTGATTTGCCCACTACAGATGCGACTACCATCCACTGCTGTGAGAACCAAGGGATGGACCAAAGGTTGTACTGCCAAGGTATGTTGAAAGACGAAAGAAGATGAAAGAAAGTGTCCTGCCGCTCCGGAATCCAATAGGGCCTGGATTTTGATTTTCCCCTGAGGGCACACAAGGGTAAATGGAATGGTGGAAACAGTTGAGGAGGGAGATGAAAGCAGGACTCCTAACCGGGCCTCCCTCGGGGAGGTTAGGATCGGTCGTTTCCCGGACGCAATGGACAGGAGGACAGCAAATGGGCGGAAGAACCGCAGTACATGCAAAGATTCTCTCGTCTACGGGATTTTTCTTACAAGGAGAGCCGAGAGCGGTTGATCTGCATGGGTTCATCTGGTGGTGTAGTTGTGGAAGGGCCTGGTCTAGGAACAGGAACAGCATTGGTGGTGAAATGAGGGCGGAGGCGATCGGATCGATTTTTCTCTAGTTGGTGCTCCTGCATCCGTATATCTACTTTATTGCACAAAGAGATGAGCTCAACCAAAGTAGCAGGAGAGTCACGAGTAGCTAATTCGTCCTTGATACGACCTGCCAGCCCATTCCAGAAGGTGGAGACAAGAGCCTCTTCGTTCCATTTTAATTCTGAGGCCAGGGTCTGGAACTGCACAACATATTGTACCACTGATCGGCTACCCTGGCAAATCCTCAAGATCTCAGTGGCTGCGGAAGACACTCTGCCAGGTTCGTCGAAGATGCGACGGAAAGAGGTAATGAAAGCTTCATAGTCATTGAGCAGGGGGTCAGAGCGTTCCCAGAGAGGAGACACCCAGTCCAGAGCTGGCCCTGCCAGGAGAGACACAATATATGCCACCTTTGCCTTGAAGGTTGGGAAGTGAGACGACTGCAAGGTGAAATGAACATCGCATTGGTTTAGGAACCCACGGCATCCCTTTGGCGAACCATCATATTTGCTGGGGGTTGGTAATTGCATGTGAGGAGGAACTACGGGTCCTGGTGTAGGAAGAGGGACTGGAACCTCTGGTGCTGTTGCCACAGAAACTGAGGGAGCCGCCTGGGGCGGGGACAAGGCCTGAAGAAATTGAGCCACTTGGCGTTGGGTAGTCTCCACTTGTTTGAGATGAGCCACGATGCCTTGAAATACATCCACCATGAAAGCCTGCTCTTCACCCGACTCCATCGGGTCAGTACAAACTGTCACAACTGAAGGGCTGGATGAAGTCGTGTGGTGTGTAGCAACCGGAGGTGGACCAGAGGAGGAAGGATTAAATCGTGCAGGTTTAATAATAGAATTCATAAATGTAAAACAATACACACTTGAATACTTTCTTTAAGTGGCAGTTAGTGGTAAATAATACTTGAGCCAACACGGCACTTTGGAAGAAGAAAGTTAATTTAAACAATGACAGTTCAAAAGCACTGAGGACGACAGGCTGGGGTCTTGAAGAATAAGAGGATCCGGAAAGAGAATGTACTTGATGGTAAATGAAGGATCCTTGAAGACTGGAATGAAGAATCGCTTGGAAGCAGGAGACTTGAAGAGCTAGACCAGGAAGCTCAGGGATACAGGCAGAGACCAGACTGTGGACAGGACTGGCAGCGATGGGGTTAAGCAGTAACCTAGACCAGCCACAGAGCACAGAAGCAAGGCACCAAAGTCAGGAGAGGTGAGTCAGAGAGCCGGAGTCAGCCGGGAGCTGTGAACGCCTCTGGAGACTCTTTGTACTGACACTGAACAGCCCTAGGCAGATCCCCTATATCCCTAGAGGGCGGCTGCCATTGGCTGTCAGGTCAGTATGGGCGGAAACCTCAGACCTGGGCCAATCTGCTATTTGCCCTTATCCAAGATGGCGGCGCCGGCCTCCCGGCGCCACTACAGCACACACTGCTACACCTGCCGGCGTCCCACGCTGCCTGTTGCCCACCAGACTGCCGCTGCCTGCTGCCGCTGACCCGGAGACCACTACACGCTAGCCGACGGCGGGCACGAGCGGGTGAGTAATATGCCCGCCGCGCACCGCCGCAGCTGCGTATGACAAGACCGCTAAATGCTATCCATTCACAGTTCCCCAAACATTGAAGAGACTTTGCCATCTGTTGGACAGGCTGGAAGTCATTGCTAACATTACAAACCCACCTCAAAAACACCTGTTTTTTCAGACACACCCAGAAAAGGGCAGGTTCCACCCCAAACTGAATCTCATTTGCATTTACCATCACTATTTCCTCTCACAGATGCAGGCCTTGCAACTGTTCTGATCTCTGCACAGCATCTATTCACTATGAGAGAGGGGCTGGGGCATGGCCAACAGCTATCACAGTGATTGCTATGTAACCCCACCCCCCCACCTCCTCAGCACTGAAATGGAGGAATGGCATCAAAAGCATGGCAATTTCCTTTTGCAAGCCCACACCCCCTTTATGGGAGTGCACACTGCTCCTTCTTGCGAGAGTACCACATCTGTGAGTTAAAATGTTGGGGAGGTATGCGCATGTGAGCTGCGTGAGGTAGGCGCATGTGAGCTGCGTGAGGTAGGCGCATGTGAGCTGCGTGAGGTAGGCACATGTGAGCTGCGTGAGGTAGGCGCATGTGAGCTGCGTGAGGTAGGCGCATGTGAGCTGCGTGAGGTAGGCGCATGTGAGGTGCATGAGGTAGGCGCATGTGAGGTGCGTGAGGTAGGCGCATGTGAGGTGCGTGAGGTATGCGCATGTGAGGTGCGTGAGGTAGGCGCATGTGAGCTGGGTGAGGTATGCGCATGTGAGCTGCGTGAGGTATGCGCATAAGAGCTGTGTGAGGTATGCGCATGTGAGGTGCGTGAGGTAGGCGCATGTGAGGTGCGTGAGGTAGGCGCATGTGAGGTGCGGGAGGTATGCGCATGTGAGGTGCGTGAGGTAGGCGCATGTGAGGTGCGTGAGGTAGGCGCATGTGAGGTGCGTGAGGTAGGCGCATGTGAGGTGCGTGAGGTAGGCGCATGTGAGGTGCGTGAGGTAGGCGCATGTGAGCTGCGTGAGGTAGGCGCATGTGAGCTGCGTGAGGTAGGCGCATGTGAGGTGCGTGAGGTAGGTGCATGTGAGGTGCGTGAGGTATGCGCATGTGAGGTGCGCATGTGCAGTTGTTCAATAATCCTTCGATTTGCGACTTTACTTATTAGCGATTCATGCTGAATCAGGCCCTACTTTCCCAATGGGATTCTTAAATCCTTATATGAAAGTCGGATCTGCTGCATGGGCACAACCTCTTCATGGCACCTGGGACACGGGATGATCAGGCGAGGAGAGCGGGGTAGGTCCCCCGGAGACAGTGTGACAAGAGAACAGGGCAGCACAGAGATGTGGGTGAATGGGAGAACACAGCATCTATCCCCCAGCACTGCTGTAATGCTTCTCACGCTGTGGTGAATGAACAGTGGCGGGGTCCCTGCGGTGGATGGGAACTAGTTCCCATCCACCGCAGGGCCCTCGCTGGTGACTGTCCAGCCGCCACAGGGACCCCCTGCCCACCCCACACTGCCTGGACCCCAAGGAAGAGCAGCCCAGACCCCGCTGCCTGCCACCCACCCACCACCCATCTGGAGTGTGGGGGCCCCTGATGTGTGGGGGCCCCAGGGGAACCGCCCCTAGTCGCCCCTTGGTGGATCCACCACTGATGTGACATATCGGCCAATGTGTATGGGGCTTTAGTGTATGCACAAGATGCTTTGTCTTATGGGTGTGTTATAGGAGTGTCACAGGAATGCCGGTGAAATGTTTGTGTATACAGATGCTTAGCTGCTCACATGTATATTTATTTATTTATTAATACTGTAGTTACTGTTAAGACCCTCATATTTTGGTGAGAGATGAGCAGGTTTGGTTCCGCAGTACAAGTCTTCCCAGTCTGACTAATCTTCATGGATCTTGTATGTTTTGGTTTTCATAAAAGCCCATCCCTCATGAATTAGGCGCCATTTCACACAAGATGAGTGGGACTGTTGAATCTGTATAAAAAACCCTCACACAGCACACACACACCCATGGTAGTGACCAGAGGGAAAGTATGTGGGACTGTGGGCTCTGAGGCACTAAAATATATATACAGGACACACCATCGCATCAGTGACCAGCCTAAATCATAGCTTTCTCAGATTCAAGGAATATTATGGCAAGCCTATTTTGAGGGGACGTAATCAAGCTAATTACACAGAAGTAGTAAATGCAGTTATTTATTGATTATTCATAAAACAATCAATATTTTTTTCAATGATATTGCACATAATAATAATAATAATAATAATAATAATAATAATAATAATTGCATCCCTCTGATCCATCATACACTGCTCTGCTTGTATTATGCTGCAGTAAGCATGTATTAGTCAGCATTTTCTGACAGTGGAAACGGCAACACTCAACACTCCCTCAGGAAGCCTTGTATAAAAGGAAGGTCTTGTGGAACCTGTTAGTAAAGCTCACTTCAGAAAGATGTCTGAAACACAGGATAATACACAGAAGGAGGAACTCCTTGCGGTTAAAGAAGCCAGCAAGATGTCTCCAGGGGAACTACTGTTTACTTATAAGGGGATTCTGTACCCAACTGGTCGCTGCAATGAGGCCACATTTCAGAAAATAGAGTCTTTTGAAGCCAGAGAAGATGATGTGCTGATTGTGACTTATCCCAAATGTGGTAAGTGGGGGAAAGCATTATACGGTGTAACTACCATACTGTAAGTGCAGGGGTGCTCTGGCATAGGTGCCGATTTATGTTTTTGCTGGTGGGTGCTCAAGCCAAAAATATAGGGGAGTGGCTTCACGGGGAAGGGGCGTGGCCACAAAATAATACCAAGGTTATGATGCGATGTGGGGGTGTTTGGTTTAGGCGGTGGGGTGTGGGGGTTAGATTCAGGCTCTAGAGGGGAGGGATAGGTTCAAGCTGCGTGGGGAGAAGGGTTAGGGGGATTGGGGGAGAGGGTTACCCTGAGTGTATCCCTACCGTACACACACATATATATATATATATATTCTATTCAGTGACAAAAGTAGCCAGCACTCCAAAGAGATTTATCTTAATAATAAAACTCACATCATGTTGCCTACTGGTAGTTGGTGAATATACATACTGTACACCTGTACATACATACACACATACTGTATACAGTAGCATATACTGTATACACAGTATACTTACAATTTGTATACTTTTACTTACTTACTTTTTACAATTACTTATCCAATTTAATGCCGCAGGCAAGATTTTTGTTGGTGCCCCCTAAATACCATCAAGCTTTAGTGGTTAGACACCAAAAATAACATGCTGGTTAATGACATTTTATACATGTACATACCATGGGTGGGCAATTATATCAGCTGGGGCACCACTTAACACTTCCAGCAAATATTCGAGGGGCGCACTCCAGCAATAGAAGGTGTGGTCACTCAAAAGAGTGTGCCTTTAATGTATTGTAGCACACCATATACCCCTTTTACACATCATGCAACACAATAGTAGGCCCCTTATACTTGCCCCTTACATATTATGCCGCACAGATTGAGCCAAAAGTCACATTATGCCACACTGAATGTGCTAAAGTTCATATTATGCCACATAGAATAAGCCAAAAATCCCATGGAATGAGTCAAAATTCACATTATGCCACACAAAATGATCCAAAATTCAAGTTATGGCACCCTGATTGAGCAAAAATTCACATTATAGCACAACGAATAATGCTAAATTCTGTTATGTGGTGGGAGGGGGTCTCTTCAAGTGTAAAGGCCCCATCCACTAGTGCACTTTGGAATGTTTTCATCTGATGCAGAGCAATCAAATTAAAATGTAAAATGGAGGTAAAATCTACCTCCATTTTACATCCCCTCGGCCCAGGACACAGATAGCACCATCTTCTACCACAGATACTACACACACTGGCGCTATCATTCATACATACTACACACACTGGCGCTGTCATTCATACATACTACACACACACTGCCGCTGTCATGCATACATACTACACACACTGATGCTGTCATGCATACATAGTACACACACTTGCCGCTGTCATGCATACATACTACACACACTGCCGCTGTCATTCATACATACATACTACACACACTGCCACTGTCATGCATACATACTACACACACTGCCGCTGTCATTCATACATACATACTACACACACTGGCGCTGTCATGCATACATACTACACACACTGGCGCTGTCATGCATACATACTACACACACTGGCGCTGTCATGCATACATACTACACACACTGGCGCTGTCATACATACATACTACACACTGACGCTGTCATACATACATACTACACACACTGACGCAGTCATACATACTGCACATACTGATACTCTCATTCATACATACTACACACACTGCCGCTGTCATACATACATACTACACACACTGACGCTGTCATTCATCTATACTACACACACTGCCACTGTCATACATACTACACACACTGCCACTGTCATACACATATACTACACACACTGCCGCTGTCATTCATACATACGTACTACACACACTGCCACTGTCATACACATATACTACACACACTGCCGCTGTCATTCATACATACGTACTACACACACTGCCGCTGTCATAAATACTGCACACACTGCCGCTGTCATACATATATACTACACACTGCTGCTGTCATACATACATACATACTACACACACTGCCGTTGTCATACATACATGCTACACACACTGACGCTGTCATGCATACATACTACACACACTGACGCTGTCATGCATACATATATACTACACACACTGCCACACATACATACTACACACACTGCCGCTGTCATTCATACATACTACACACACTGCCGCTGTCATGCATACATACTACACACACTGCCGCTGTCATGCATACATTACGGCAATGTGTTATAGGCACCCGGTCCCTGCAGTGGATGTGAAGTCCGCAGCGAGGTCCCTGCGGCGGATGGGGACTAGTAGTTCCCAATTCCCATCCGCCGCAGGGACCTCGCTGCTGACCTCACATCCGCCAAAGGGACCCAGCGCAGCACCGATCCCCGCAAGGTACCGCCGGGGGGGGGGGGGGGGGGGGGGGGGGCGGCGTAATCACAGGGAGAGAGCCTCTTCAGTACTGCTCCTCCCTGGTTTGCAGAGGTTGTCCTGGACACCAATAGTAAAGGACGTTGCCGCCCCTAGGGCCTTCCCTGCACACACACACACAGGAGACACACACATGCACAAACAAACTTTAGCATACATACACACAGCAGGTGCACACATCCATACACACAGCTGCAGCATAAAGACTCACACAATATACATACACTACAGTACACACAGCCGACATGTACTTTAAGCTCACCCCTCCAGGATTAAAGATGCCCGCGCTCCTCCACCACCAGCCGCTATTCAGACCAGCTGTCAGTCAGGAGGATGTCTCTACCCAGCCTGCCTCTGCCTCCGTTCAGCCCAGCTTCCTCCAGCCAGCCCGTCTCTTCCTCCAGCCAGCCCATCTCTTCCTCCAGCCAGCCCAGCTCTGCCTCCGGCGGCGTCCAGCCCCGGATCTGCTGCTAAGCCCCATGGGAAGGGAGATGATGAGAGGAGCTGCGCGCAGCAGCTCCCTCAGCCTAGACGCCAGCCCTGTACGGACTCGGGAGGAGGGCAGCACAGGGCGGGGGAGAGGGAGGGGGAGCGCGGTGTGACGCCAGCGCGTCACATCAATATGGGTGGGCTGGCTGTGCGGCCAGCCACCAGCGCGGGCGGGCCTGGTGCTGGTGGGTGCTTAAGATTTTCTGTGGGTGCTCAGGCCCCAGAGCACCCACGGAATCGGCGCCTATGTGCTCTGGGACCCCCAGTTAAAGATGTCCTACTTTCTCCATCATAGGGACTAATCTTAGTTGCCTTCCCTCCTGCATTCTGCAGGAGACTCCCTGAAACTGTAGCAATCTCCCTCTCTCCCGGAAGAGTCTAGCAATCTCCCTGATTTCACCTTACCCACATTATGCAGCATGTTAAATTTTTGGTGGAAAAACGGAAATGAAATGATTTTTCAAAAGTAGGCAAGTATTGTTAATTTGCATTTGGAGTTTATTGCATAGGGGACATAGACACACCCCCTCAATGGGGTGCCTTGTGAAATTTTACTACCCACAATAATCTCCCTGAAATTAGTTTTCAAAAGTAGGCAAATATGGGCCTAAATCAGCGTGAAATCTCTAATTAGAGAATTTGCAATCCATTCAATCATTGAATGACTGCACATGTGCATCACTTGCATTGCACATGAAGGGTCGCAATTGGCGATTAAATATCATGCATAAAATTCGCAGTTTAATTGATGGATACGATCGCTGCTCAACAGAATGTAGGTCAACATACATTAGGATGATCACTAAAGGTCGACAGGGCTTATGTTAACTCATGAAATAGGCCAACATTCCTAGGGTTGACAGGATCAGAAGGTCAACACAAGCATTAGGTCGACAATAGGAAGGTCGACAGTCAGAAGATCGACATGAGTTTTAACGGTACTTGTTTCCTAGCACGACGCCCACTAAGCTAATTGCTTAGTGGGCTATTCTGCATAGGGAAATCGCATCGCATAGCATGGGCCATTTTCGTGCCTTGCGATGCGATATTTTAATGTAATTTATTCACTGCTCTGTGTGCCCCAGGGGATCACATCGCACCTCCCGCAAAATCGCACGTACCTCCCGCAAAATCGCAATCCCGAAGCGTGGCAAGCGCAGCGAGCCCCGCGAGGGGCGGCGGAATGCGTCCTCCGACTTTTTCATACCCCCACTATCCATGTCGGCGTGGAGTTGATTTTATACAGTGTGGCGAGCGCAGCGAGCCACCGAGCCCAAAGCGTGGCGAGCGCAGCGAACCCTGCGAGGGGCCGAAGAATACATCCGCGACCCCTTGCGGGGCTCGTTGCGCTAGCCACGCTTTGGGCTCAGTGGCTCGCTGTGCTCGCTATATAAAATAAACTCCACGCTGACGTGGATAGTGGGGTTATGAAAACGTTGGAGGATGCGTACCGCCGCCCCTCGCGGGGCTTGCTGCGCTCGCCACACTTCGGCGTGGCGTGGCATGGATAGTGGGGGGGGGGGGTGCGTAAAAGATCATTGTATGTCATACAATGATATTATTGTATAGCTAATGTAATGGCATCGCACACCCTATAAAAACGAATGCGATCGCATGAGATTTTGCGGGAGGTGTGATGCTATCCCTGGGGCATACAGAGCAGTGAATAAATTACATGAAAAAAAATCTCATCGCATCGCACTAAAATGGCCCATGCGATGCGATGCGATTTCATTAACATTTATTTTTCAAAAACAGGTGGTACGGTATTTCATACCCCACCATCCACTGGGGCGTGGAGGGAGAATAGAATAGTGTGCCTGAAGCATGGTGAGTGCAGCGAGTCATGCGAGGGGACCCGGTACACTGATACGGTGTCCATGTCGACAAAAAAGCTGGAAAATTCATGTTGACCTTCTGACTGTCGACTTTCCCCTTGTCAACCCAATGCTTGTGTCTACCTTCCGACCCTGTCTGCCTTAGGCCTGTCAACCTAAGCCCTGTCAACGACCATTAGTGATCAGCTTAATGTATGTTGACCTTCATGCTGTCGACCTAGCGTCCGTATCTGTCAATCGAACTGTGACCAGGTGTTTTTTGGGTGGGTCTATGATGTCATTGATGACCACTTGCGGCCTGGTTCTTTAGCAGCTTAGTGAAAGCTCCAGACTTATTTAGATGGAAAAAAAACTGTTGGATGGTTTGGTTTTGAAAATGGATCTGAAAATGCATCAGGTGGTTGTTCTTCCTTTCTAGCGATCCATGCTGAATTAGATCCATAGACCCATATGTATATTTGTGTTACAAACCTATGGGGCCCACAAAAGTTTTACTCCATTAAGTATTTAAATGCCTAGAGTGGCAAGTCCTAAAATGTGTAAGTTTGTCTCTTGTTTTATACATAAATAGGGGGGATTTAATTATGCGTGTTTATTTATTGTGAGAAAAAAAATAGGCTTTATTAAGCGTTTTTGCACAATATCTTTTTAGGGCAGATCAATTAAAGCCAGTTTTTTTTCTTGTAAAAAAAATCCCTATGTGTTTTCATGACTGAGCTTACAAAAATATGGCATTTATCTGGGATTTTGTTTTGGGGCCTCAGTGGGGCCAAAACAAATCCCAATACGGTAAGTGCTGCAGAACTTCTGGGCTAATTGAATAGCCCTGGGGTAGTTGTTTAATTAACCATGGCAATTTACTGTGGTTTATTGAATTCCCCCAATGCCACATTTGCATAAATATATATAGATGTAGTAATTGAATATATGGAATTATCAGTTAATGCAAGGCTGTTGTGGGTGTCCTAGGTATGCTAGGGGGTATGGGTCATTAGGTCGACATGCATTGGGTCGACTGCTAAAGGACGACATGACTTAGGTTGACACATTAAATAGGTAGATGTGGCTAAGTTCGACAGGGTTGGAAGGTCGACAATGGCAAGGTCAATGGCATAGGTAGACCTATAAATCTCCTCAAAAGAGCAAAATTGTGATCCTGCAATTAAAACCAAGAGTCCCATACAAGGATGCACGTATCTGCACATAGTCAACAAGGACTTGAAGACCCGTCTCACTACATAAGAACGCCACCCGGCAAATGTCCCAGGAAGAAAGAGGGGTTTATGAAAGATGGGAGTGAGTGGGTATGGCACAAAAGAGATTCCCAGCCTAGTGCATAGCTTTCTCCACACTGTCAGTACAGGGATTCCTATTAGATACAAATTGCCCAAAAGGAAATGTGGAAACTGCACTAATGTATACAAATCAAAATTTGATACACCATAGAGGAAAACTCATGCACAGCAATAAGAATGGAGACTGTTTCAAAGAGTAGAATTCATATACAATTTATTTTAGACATAAAAATACTTATAAATTAGGCGGCCACCTATTAATGAAAAAATATAAAATAATAATAAACAAACAATATATGTGTACACTTTAAGAGCAATATTTATAAAACATATAGAATATATATAAAAAATGTGATATTCAATGATTTATACAACTTTAAATTTTTTTGCCTGTAAAATTAATTTAAACTCACTAATAGTGACGATGAATGTTTGCCAGAATAATATCCGTAATGATGCCGAGCCGCGGCACAAAAGTTGTATAGGGAATAAGTTGACCACTTTTGAAAGTTGGATATTAAATGCTGAATAAGTCAGGGCATGGTATGCACATACTTCACCTGTGCTGCCGTGTGATGGAGTCCTACACGGTATGTCAGTGGAGTGACGGAGTGTCCCGTCTGATGAAAACTGACGGGAGGACCTTGATGGTGATAGCATATCTCTCACTTACGCTGCCGGCGATGGCGGTCCTGTATTAAGGCACCGTGTCTGTCACCCATGTGTGCCTGCTCCTAACGGCGTTCTCCACGAGGCTCCAGGAGGCGATGGAAGGTGAGCTTTGGAAGTACAGCAGTCCGTGCAGATGAATGACAATATCGTGGCAGTCGATGGCAAACGTCCAAAGGGTCTGTGGCAAATATGTATTGAACCAGGTAGCTGGATAACCCTAACGTGTTCTGCCCTCCAAAAGGGCTTTTTCTTTTAAAGCCTCATAAGCCTCATAATGCCCAACCCTAACGCAATGGACCTAAAGTTTACCAAAGCTAGTGATAAACTTGGCACCCCTTGCTGTTCCAAAAGTTTAGAGAAATAATGTGGGGTCATACAGAAAAGGATTGTGTGCAAGAATAAGCAATAAAAAAAATATTCAGGCTCTTGCTTTACTTTTACTCCATATGCTCTAACAATTAATCACCGTTTTAAAATCCCAAATTATAATTTAATAAAGTTAGTGATCACTAAGATTGAAGATGATGTTTATTTTTTATATATATATATATATATATATATATATATATATATATAATTGGAGAAGGGAGGTGCGCTGGTTTTTTTTAGGTTTCAAAGTCTTTCTAAAAAAACACTATACCTGAGTGTTAGGGTCTAGTCACAGTTCACAGTCCTTTCTCCGGGTCTGTAAAGGGGCACTAGATTCTTATTTAGAACCGCAGCTTCCAGCTCATGGGGAATCCCTGGATCCAAAGGGATTAAAACAATCTGCAGAAAAGGTACAGAGGGAAGCGCTTCTTAGTGCAACAACGTTTTTTATTTTAAAAGGCAGACTGCCAATTGATAAAAGATTACATAAATTACATATGCTCGTACCCCACTATTCATCAGTGTGGGCTTGAGTACCACATGATATGTATAACAACCAAAGACACGTCACCGTCGGAGTACACAGCTGGGGAACCGCGCTGGTCAAGATACACCGGATGGATGATTTTTACCAGGATCTTTTCAACGGCAGCAGCTCTCCCTCTCCCGATCAGTGTCAGTGCTGGGTGTAGGTTCTTGCGTCAGTTGAGGCACGCCCAAACGCGTTTCGTCGTCATGGACTTCGTCAGTGGGCTGTCTCACCAGACGCACGGCTCACAGTTATACATCTCCCTTCATTAGGAATTACATTCAGCTGTTCGCCACAGGATTTGCTCATCAAGATACTTAATTGCTTTCCAATCATTGTTACAACAATACATCCACATTACACAAGAAGACACATACAAAAGGAAACATAAATTTACATATACACAGAATGTAAAAACAAACAAATCCCTAATTAGTATGCATCGTGGTCAGAACTAGTGAATCTCAATCCACACTTATATTAGAGGACAGTCGGCATATTACTGCGGAATGATTTTGCTCTTGTTCCTTCATCTCAATAATAGAGGAATTATACCTGAAGGCACAGGGATAGGGGATAAACGGTAAAAGTTAATTAGAACATTTTGATCATGACAGTCTGAAAAAAAACTTGGTCTATCAGATATTAGTATCCAACCGGGCATAGAAGTTAGATGAGGTTCATAGATTTTTTTTAAAAAGAGAATTTTACATGTACATTTAAACATATTTTCATGAACATATAAATGAAGCCGCAGCTATAGTTGTGACAGTGTATTTTTATATAGACTCTTTTTCTGTGGCTATATTTACATAGGAAAGACGAAGCGTACCCTAAAGCTAAGGATATTAGAACATACACGAAACATTACAAACAAAATTTTGAATCACAGCATACCAAGACATTTTTTAGAACACCATAATGGTGACATAAATGGTCTGAGATTTAAAGGTATAGAAGTAGTACCACAAGACAAAAGAGGTGGAGATAGGGATAAACAACTGACAAGGAGGGAGACACAGTGGATCCTGACCCTTGATACGATTATTCCTAATGGTTTAAACGAAAATTGTGAAATTACCCCTTATATCAATAATATGTGACACAGACAAAAGATATACTGTATAAAATCTGGTGGTTGAATTAACTTGATACAATCTAATAAGTGCTAATAATATGAAGCTGTAAACATATTTCTATGAAGGGACAAATTTCAGCTAAAAACTGTGTAAAAAAACTGTGTCAACCTTTCTGTGTATGTTGACTGTGAGAAACAGGTAAATAGGGGTAATTGGATCCAATGAAAACAGTAAGAGCTCCCCCCACTCGCCCTGCTCCCCACTCTGTCCCACATTGGATGGCAGACTTACTAAGAGTTGTCTGGGTCTAATGTGTATTTATCGGGTAACCAGAAAAATAGTAGTCTGGCCACATCAATTGAGGTAGTGATGTTGCATTCTCCCACTCCCTGTGCTGACGGGGCAATGGTAGAGAAGTTTACTCATTCCATTGTGCTAGGGGTGCAAATAGGGACCGCTTTAAAGATCAGGAATATGTCTATATATATATAAGGATTATATGCATTATAGTGTCGCTAAGGTCCGCATTATGCCAATATATGGGCTTTTTTGCGGGATTACATCATCTTTTTTAAAAAAGAGTCTATATAAAAATACACTGTCACAACTATAGCTGCGGCTTCATTTATATGTTCATGAAAATATGTTTAAATGTACATGTAAAATTCTCTTTTTAAAAAAAATCTATGAACCTCATCTAACTTCTATGCCCGGTTGGATACTAATATCTGATAGACCAAGTTTTTCATGATCAAAATGTTCTAATTAACTTTTACTGTTTATCCCCTATCCCTGTGCCTTCAGGTATAATTCCTCTATTATTGAGATGAAGGAACAAGAGCAAAATCATTCCGCAGTAATATGCCGACTGTCCTCTAATATACAGTAAGTGTGGATTGAGATTCACTAGTTCTGACCACGATGCATACTAATTAGGGATTTGTTTGTTTTTACATTCTGTGTATATGTAAATTTATGTTTCCTTTTGTATGTGTCTTCTTGTGTAATGTGGATGTATTGTTGTAACAATGATTGGAAAGCAATTAAGTACAGTATCTTGATGAGCAAATCCTGTGGCGAACAGCTGACTGTAATTCCTAATGAAGGGAGATGTATAACTGTGAGCCGTGCGTCTGGTGAGACAGCCCACTGACGAAGTCCATGACGACGAAACGCGTTTGGGCGTGCCTCACCTGACGCAAGAACCTACACCCAGCACTGACACTGATCGGGAGAGGGAGAGCTGCTGCCGTTGAAAAGATCCTGGTAAAAATCATCCATCCGGTGTATCTTGACCAGCGCGGTTCCCCAGCTGTGTACTCCAACGGTGACGTGTCTTTGGTTGTTATACATATCATGGGGTACTCAAGCCCACACTGATGAATAGTGGGGTACGAGCATATGTAATTTATGTAATCTTTTATCAATTGGCAGTCTGCCTTTTAAAATAAAAAACGTTGTTGCACTAAGAAGCGCTTCCCTCTGTACCTTTTCTGCATATATATATATATATATATACTTTAATGAAAAATATATTTCAAAATGTGAAGTTACTTTTACTCCGTAAATTAGTAATTAATCTACATAATCACTTAATTGCTTGTATTCTAGGAACAACCTGGGCAGTAAAGATACTTCATGAAATGCTGCTTGCAGTTCATAATAAGGAGCCCACAGTTGGACTTGGTATGCTTGAATTTAATTTTGGAAAAGGAGATAAATATGAGGTTTGTATAAAATGTAAAATTTGGGATATATTTTGCACCTTTTGTTAATAGCAGTACACAACTTTTTCCTCTGCTCTTAATTGCATACACTGCAAAATACATACAATGCTTGGCCAAATGTATGTGACCACCAGTTTGGCGTACTATGTTTGGCCATTTTAGCCATCCTCCCTGCTAACAGGTGCATAAAATCACACATACAGCAAGACTATCTCCATATTCAAACATCCTTACATAGTATAAATGAAAGTCCTTGAAACATGTCTGTCTGAATACACTAATCTCTAAAATGGCTGGACGAACTTTTGAGCAATTTTTACTATTATGTAGTGCAATTCTCGAGGAAGGCTTTGGTATATTAATCATGGCTCATATGGGAGCCAAGCAATAACGCTTTAAGTGAATCAAGTTTCTCATTGACTCAGTGCATACTGTAGGTGCTGATTCCATGGCTGCTTAAGGGCCCAAGCACCCGCGGAATATGATAAGCACCCACAGGCCCATAACATCCCAAGTCCCACCACTGGGCTGCCTCTCATTTACTTGCTGATTTGCAGCCGCTTCACCGGCACCGCCGGACCCGCTGCCAGGCAGATGGGAAGCAGTTTACTGTAATTTGAACTGGAAATATGTAGTAGCAACAACAGCTCAATCATGAATACGTAGGGCACAAAAGCTCAGAATGAGACTGCGGAGTCCTTAATTGCAACACTCACTACAGAGTTCCACACAGCCTCAAATCACCGTGCATAAAACCAAATACTTTCTAGAATAGTGAAGACACATTTTCTGTACTCACAACTCATGCTACACCATTGACCAATGAATCTGGGTTTGACCGATACCGAGAGTACGTTCCCTACCCACATGCATGCTGTTGACCGTAAGTTCCAGAGCCTGATTCAAATTTGTACGCAGCTGTGCATTTATCAGTAGACTGTACTACAATCAGCATAAAAAAATAATGCTATGGTTTATTTGAGGGAAAAGGGCCCCAAACTGGTATCTTGCTCAGGACTCCATGAGGTCTAAATATGCCTCTGCCAGAACCAGCAAGGGCAGGGGGAGGGGGTTGGTTTTGGTGGATATAACATTAGCATTGTGCGCATGGCCTAAGAGCATCGATTTCTGGATGCAGCAACACCTCCTGTGTACATCTTTCCTTCTGCTTTCCTACCACTTCTCTTTTCTGACCTGCTTAATGTACTGTACCTGGTCCGCATGCTGTTGCATGATCTTATACAGTGACAAAGCCACTAAGCATTGCTTCTTCTCTGCACTGGGTCCAAGTCTACCTTTCCCAATGCATTCTAATAACTATGTACTATGTTGGTCAAAAATATGTACTGTATTATTTTTGTCTATTTTTCTCTTAAGCGCCTGGCACAACAACCGTCACCGCGGGTCATAGCGTCACATCTGGATTATAATAATATCCCTAAATCTTTTCTTGGAAAGACCAAGGTATAGTACCTGCTTTTCTATAACTAGTTCTACTCTTGCATGTATAATTTTAATATAAATGGTTAGTTATTTGTGCAAAATAAAGGAAACCACAATCTCTTATGATGACCGTTTTTAATCTTTATTGACAATGATAATCATATTTATACTAGTTAAAAGTCCGTCAAAATGACGGCTTAGTCTCTATCTGCTCCTACCGCCAGTCTCTGTCTTCACAGTTCCCTCTGTCCATATCCAGCAAGTTTGACACATATCATTCTGAGTTCACTTTTGTTAAGTAGTAATTTGGTCCACGGTTGGCCTCTAGGGGTCACTGGCGGTACTTCACCTCAAAAAGGTATTTTTATATATACAGGTTGAGTATCCCTTATCCAAAATGCTCGGAACCAGAAGAATTTTGGATAACGGATTATTACGTATTTTAGAATATTTTTATATTTGAATGATGTATTTTGAGGTATCTTGCATTTAAGTTGTACAAACACAACACATGAAAACCACACAGATATATTTTATTTGTGCATGAAACAAGGTTTTAAAAGGTGAAACAAAGTTTGTGGACTACCTCAGGTACTGAATTTGAATGCCAAGCAATCATTTTCTTGCACATATTTAGTGCCAGTTACATATCATGTCCCCAGTAGTGCCAATTACAGATGTACCCAGTAGGTTTTTATCAAAACATAAAAAATAAAAGTGCATTTTGGAGACAAGTTTTTGGAATAATTTGGATAACGGATACTCAACCTGTGTAGTAACTAGTTGAGGTACTCGGTGTTGTTTGGGTTTCGTTGTGCAATTAGCATTACTTGAAATTTATCCTTCTTTTGTTTTAAGCTTAAGGGCTCGCCTGATTGATAGTCCACTGATAAGAAATGACTTATTAGGTAGTGATCCAATATTTGTCATTGGCTCAGTGTGCACACTTCAGTTGGAGTTTAGTACACTCTATATGGATGTCAATAAAACAGACTCAGTGGTCTGTTTAGACAAGTATTCCTCTGATCCAGTGGCTGAAATATCATAGTCAGGACAGGCAAAACTTGAATAATGGCTGCAGTGAGCAATTACAAGCCAGAGTACCTGGATACTTTAGAGACCATACCGTGGTTCACAGTCCAGAGTCCCATGTGCCAGCCGGCGTTACGTGGATGGTAGGGTAATCAGGAATTGACGCGTTTCCCTGCCTTCATCTATCGGTGGCTTTTTCAAAGATCAAGTGTCCTTGATCTTTGAAAAAGCCACCGATTGATGAAGGTGGGGAAACGCCTATATATTTTAGAATTTTTTCTTTCTTTGCACTTTTTCCAAAAACAATATTATTTATATATTTTTCTTTTTATTCACATTTTTAATATTTATGTTTTTTTCCGCTGTATCGGCCGGTACATATTTTTATACTCATTAAATGTATTATTAAATGTAATATGATTTTTATGTATATTTATTTAATTAACTATAAATGTTATAATAATTATAATCCACAATTTCGTTGACTGGCTTTTATTATCAATAATATTAATATTTGTTCCTAGCGCTATCTCTGGGATCCTCTGGGATCTTCCCTTCCTCCTTGAAACACGCTCTTGTCTCCCCAATTCTCTAAAAAACAAATCTGGACCCCAACTCTCCATCCAACTACAGGCCCAATGTTCCCTCTAATTTTACGAAGTCTGTGTGCAGCAAAAGATTTTGGTTGTGCAACTCTGGAAGGAAATTAAAATTTGTGTGCGTCACTTATATATAACTGGAAAATGACATTCAGCATTTGTGTTAACTTTACTTCAAAATGATATTAAACATTTAAACATTCAAAACACAGCACACAATGTAGTTAATGGGTGAAACACACATTCATTGAGTCCACAACTGCAAAAAGGGACCACTGCTGCTTTGTGCGCTCTGTTGTAATGTCTGTGCGCACGCTCGGCGAGTTGTGTGCGCGTGCACGTGCGCACAGCTTAGAGGGAACACTGCCCATCTCCCTCCTCCCTTTTGCCTCCAAGCTCCTAGAACGTCTGACCTATAATCATCTCCTAAGCCACCTTACTGCCAACTCCCTTCTAGACCCCCTCCAATCTGGGTTCCGCCCTTTACATTCAACTGAAACTGCCCTGACCAAAGTCACTAACGATCTACTATCGGCTAAATCCAAAGGCCTCTTCTCTATCCTCATCCAGCTTGATCTGTTGGCTGCCTTTGACACTGTTGACCACCCTCTCCTGCTCAACACCCTCCGCTCCTTTGGCATCACTGGCACTGTCTTCTCCTGGTTCACCTCATACCTCTCCGAACGCTCCTTCTCCGTCTCCACTCCGAGCTCCTCCTCTCCTACTACCCCGCAGCCAGTCGGTGTTCCCCAAGGGTCAGTCCTTGGCCCTCTCCTCTTCTTCCTCTACACCACCTCTCTGGGCACCCTCATCAGCTCCTATGGTTTTCATTACCACCTTTATGCTGATAATACCCTAATCTAATGCAATATAGCAAGATATTAAAAGGTCTAGCATATATATTTAGTGTGCACCTGCAAACTCCTCCTCCTGCTTGCTGCACTACAAGTCTCAGCAGGTAGCACCTCATATGTCCAGGGTGTGCAGTTTAGGGCCCCTCCCCCTATGTACTATATATTGTGTATTCATACACACTGGAAGGAACTAGAGACGCCTTCCTCCTTAACTTGCACCCCACCCACCTGTCCCAAATTGATTTTAATTAGGTTGGAGTCCCAACATTCAAGACTGCACACCTCAGCTTGGCACTATGAGGGTAAGTCCTACTATACATATATGCTGAGTGTTGGTCTGTGGGACTGTGTTTGGGGCGCAGGGCTCTTTGGGCTGCTGTTGCTGGGCTGCTCCATGGCATCATATCGTCAAATGCAATATAGCAAGATATTAAAAGGTCTAGCATATATATTTAGTGTGCACCTGCAAACTCCTCCTCCTGCTTGCTGCACTACAAGTCTCAGCAGGTAGCACCTCATATGTCCAGGGTGTGCAGTTTAGGGCCCCTCCCCCTATGTACCCTAATCTATCTCTCCTCCCCCGACCTATCCCCATCACTCCTGTCCAAGGTCTCGGAATGCCTCACGGCCATTTCAGCCTGGATGACCCAACGCTTCCTGAAACTAAACATGGCTTAAACTGAACTTCTAATCTTCCATCCCCCGAACATCCCCTCTTCTCCCACTATCTCCATCAGCATTGGTTAAACAGAGATCACCTCCACCGACCAAACGCTCTGCCTCGGTGTCATCATTGACTCCTCCCTCTCTTTCACCCCCCACATTCGTGCTTTCTCACAGTCATGCCGCTTTCACCTACGCAACATCTCACGCATCAGACCATTCCTCTCCACTGACGCGACCAAAAATCTCATTCACTCTCTTGTCATCTCCCGCCTTGACTACTGCAACATCCTTCTCTCTGGGCTACCTCTCGCCTTGCACCTCTCCAATCCATTCTTAACGCTGCTGCTAGGCTCATCTTCCTCTCCCGCCGCTCTACCTCTGCCTCCCCCCTCTGTCTATCTCTTCACTGGCTCCCCATTCCCTTCCGAGTTCTCTTTAAACTCCTCACCACCACCTACAAGGCTCTCTCCTCCTCCACCGCTCCTTACCTCTCTTCACTGATCTCTATCCACACTCCCTCCCATCCTCTTCGCTCCATCGCTGACCGCCGACTGACCTCTCACCTAATCACCTCCTCCCACTCCCGTGCCCCCCTGCACTGGAACAACCTCCCACCACCCATCAGGCTTTCTGATTCCCTTACCTCCTTCAAGCGCTCCCTCAAAACCCACTTTTTTCGACTAGCCTATCCCTCCTCCTAACCTCTTTTGATCCTCCTATCCTGCCTCCGTTCCCATCCGTTCCTACTTTCCTATTGCTTTTCGTTCGTCCACCCACCTCCTTTTAGTATGTTAATTCTTATGAGTAGGGTCCTCCTGCCTCACGTACTCACCCTACCTCTTTACCTCACCTGTGCTCCTGTCCTGTTCTTTCCTTCCTCTACTTCATCCTCAGTCTCCTCGACAATTTTGACACCTACTTCTGAACTGATGCTGATTTTAGTTCTACCAGCTATACCCCTATTTATACTGTATTTTTCAACACACCCTGTACGTTACCTTGTAATTTGTTTTTTGTTTGCTATGTACGGTGCTGCGGACACTTTGTGGCGCCTTATAAATAAACGTACGGTACTCTTTACCTAGAAGGGCGCCCGTCGCGGGCATCGCGGGTACATTTATGTATGGCCGCGACGCGACCGACGCGATGCCCGCGATTTCCCATTGAAACCAATGTTAAACATGGAAATCGTGTCGGTCGCGTCGCGGCCGGCCATAAATGTACCCGCGATGCCCGCGACGCGATGCTCCCGATTTCCCATAGGAATCAATGTTAAAAGGCGCGATGGACCCGATTTTACTGTTAAATGGCTCAATCCACCCGATTTGGCCATAGGAATCAATGTTAAATGGGCCACAGAGCCCATTAACCCTTAAATGTCCCCCCAAATTTTTAACGCCACCCCACGATCCACGCCAACCCGAAGCGTGGCGAGCGCAGCGAGCCCGCGAGGGGCGGCGGTACGCGTCCTCCGACCTTTTCATGCCCTACTATCCACTAGGGCGTGGTGTGAGAATATAATAGTGTGGCGAGCGCAGCGAGCCACCGAGCCCGAAGCGTGGCGAGCGCAGCGAGCCCCGCGAGGGGACGCGGATACCTTCACAGTTATGCGCGTCCCCTCGCGGGCTTCACAGGTGTCCGTGGCGAGGCGGACACCTGTGAAGCCCGCGAGGGGACGCGTCTACCTGTGAAGGTATCCGCGTCCCCTCGCGGGGCTCGCTGCGCTCGCCACGCTTCGGGCTCGGTGGCTCGCTGCGCTCGCCACACTATTCTATTCTCACACCACGCCCTAGTGGATAGTAGGGCATGAAAAGGTCGGAGGACGCGTACCGCCGCCCCTCGCGGGCTCGCTGCGCTCGCCACGCTTCGGGTTGGCGTGGATCGTGGGGTGGCGTTAAAAATTTGGGGGGACATTTAAGGGTTAATTTGGCCTATTTGGCCCCAAATCGGGTCCATTGAGGCATTTAACAGTAAAATCGCGGTCAATCTGCCGTTTTAACATTGTTCCCTATGGGAAAATCGCGGTGATCGCGGTCATCGCGGGCATCGCGGCCATCCCGATTTACCCGCGATGCCCGCGATGCCCGCGATGACCGCGATTTTTACCCACGACGACCGCGATTTCAATCGCTGGCGCCCTTCTAGGTAAAGAGTACCAAACGTACTACTACTACTACTACTACTATCTCTATTTATTTTTTTCTTCCATGCCAGTGGCAGTTGCAGAGTTGCAGGGCTGCAGCACAGTCTAAAATTCAGATAGGGGAGCCCCACCAACTGCCACCCCAAACACCACAGTCTGGGACTCACTGTGTGGCTCCCCTATTTGAACTTTGGACAATGGTACAGTCACACCTCTGCAACTGCCACTGGCAAGGAAGTCCAGGAGCAGAGCATTTTGTCCCTCCTGAAATGGGTCATGTTGGGAGGTATGCGCTGTAGTGAAGCAAGATGCAGTCTGTGAGACTGCACTGGCTTCACTGTGACTGGCAGTGACTTCCTACTGGAAGTCCGACCTGCTAGTCACGATGGAAGTCCCATTGGGAGGTGTTTCCCTGCCTCCGGAATGCCATTCTGCGGGCTGCCGATCAAAATCCAAGATTGCACATGCGCAGTACCTACAACGGTACTGCACACGCGCTGGTCCCCGTGCCTGTCATTTGTATTCTACAGGCGCCAGGACCATGATTTCCTTCTATGGGCTGTTGCCGAAGCAGCCCATAAAAGCCGGCCGCATGCGCAGTACAGAGGTTTGTACTGCGCATGCGCCATTCCCAGGTCCTGTCATCATAAGATATACAGGGATGGGGTCCTGGGGTGCACACAGGTGCCTGGAACTCTGTGGGGACCAGGAGGATAGGCAGCGGCGACAAGGGGGGGAGTTGCCTGCATTTCGGTACCCCCACGGCAGCTGTGGCCAGAGACCAAAAACATAGGTGCCGCCACTGATTTTAACCATTGCAGTGAATGGCTAACAGGCTCCATAGGTAGCATTAGCTGCAGCTGCAATCTAAAATACACAAAAAGGGGTACCACAGGAGTGTAGTACCACAACTGCGCATGCAAAAAGGCCTGGCTTTTATAGACTGCCTCAGCTGCAGCCCATAGAAGCCAGCTAGAGCTGCAAGATAAGGCAGGAAGCCAGCTCTTATCGATGACCAGTCTGGCAGTCCCAGATGGAGGAAACACCTCCCAATGGGACTGCCTTTACTGTGGGTGATTTCCAAGTCACTGCCAGTCACATTGTTGCCAGTACAGTGTCACATACTGCATCTTTCTTCACTGACACTGAGCAGGGTGGCTGATTTTACTGGTGGCTGAAGTTCATAGGTAAAATCCACCACTAGTCTAATCCAACCACAAATTACAATGAATCCTACTGTACTGAGTGTCTGTTATCTCTCTCGTTTCAGATCTTGGTGATTCTTCGGAACCCAAAGGACACAGCGGTGTCGTCTTACCATTTCTCTAACAACAATTCTGTGCTTCCTTCATACAGCTCTTGGGACTTGTTTTTCCAAGATTTTATAAGTGGAAACAGTAAGTTATAAAGAATAATAATAATAAGTATGTGCTAAGGGTAATCACTGATACCCTATGTTATTATACATATACTGTGTATACATATGGGGCACAACTACAGTGGCCCAATTCATTCATTCTAAAACCAGGATTTTCCCTTTGTAAGTTGGCATAGCTATTTTACATGCAGTTAGAAGCATTGAGCACCTTTGGAATGTTTTAATAGATCATGGCTGCATGCTGGTTCCGGTTTATAGATCTACAGTGTCTAGATAGACAGTCAATAGATCTACTCCAAAAAGTTTGACATGCAGTAGGGTCAAAATGTCGACATGAGAAAAGTAGAAATGCAATCGGTTGACACGTTCAAAAGGCAATGGTGTCAAAAGGTCAACATGAAAAAGGTAGATGCATGATAAGGTCGACAACTGAGTTTTTCATATTTTATTTTAAAAAACGGTTTGTTCTTACTTCACCATCCATATCAGCATAGAGAAAGAATGTATTAGTGTGCTGAGCAAATCGAGGCACCGAGTCTGAAGCATGGCGGGCAAAATGGGCCATGCGAGTGTACGCGTTACACTAATTGGGGGTCCATGTCGACAGTTGTATTAAGTTAATGATCTGAAGGCATCAAACACTACTTATGGTGCTCATACACATATGCGATCAGATGCAATGCAACATCTCAATGCGATGTCCCATCGCATTTGATTGCATCTTATGGCATCTTATGGTGCCCAAAGCGCTTTTTTCCAGCAACCAATGCCATCTGCGATGCCACATCCGATACTGGGTGAGGGCTGGTGCCAGGTGTTGTTAGAGCGCAGCACTGTGCAGGAACGCTGGGGGATGGTAGGGTCATCGGTGGTGCCAGAATTTAAAAAAACTATTTAAAGCACTGGGCATCCCTCTGATATATATCAACGTGACATTCGACCGGTGTGCCTGCGTATCACATCATGTGACACATTCAACATGCATATAATCCTTTGATTGATTGCACAGATGCGGTCGCAATCAAAGGATTGTATGCAATATCACTCTAGTGTATGGGCACCATTAGAATACACATCAAAACCATTGGGACTAAATTGTTGTTGACCAGTGTTATCTGTTCAATCCAATATTAATGCACGTTTTCATGTTTCCCCTATTACAGTCATTTATGGGTCATATTTTGATCATGTGCTTAGCTTGGAGAAACATATAGACGATGGGAATATACTTGTACTTACATATGAAGATCTGAAAACGGTGAGTGTCTTCTATACGGCACAGTATGTATTTTCTACAACACTACTAAGCATAATAAATGATTTCATGATTTGAGCATAATATTTATTAGCTTAGGTTTGCTGTTGATGTCATTGAGCAGTCTACATACTGTCAAAAGAACCCCACGACAGCCTCAAAATATGTTAGATGAAGATCCTCTTATCCCATATATATTTATATATTTTACTCAGAAGAGTGATTTTCATTATTCCTCTGTTGAACTCAAATGGTTACACAAAAGTGTTACCCACTACTCTTGCTGCTTTCACATCTCAAATGACGGGGCACACCTGGGATATGGACACGTGTCCGTCCCGGGTTCGACCAGGCATTTGCGCTACAGACTTATTGCCAGATTGCTGATGTCATCTGGTGGGCTGGGCAGAGCTGCGGTGCATCATGTCGGTGAGGATGCAGCACTAAGGTAAAGCTGCTGCCTCCTCCATAGAAGTGAACAGGGTCGCTCGACCAGGGTTACCCGTTCACACTGCCCAGCAACCCGGGTCTGACACGAGTAAAATCCTTCTTTTTACCCGGGTTGGATTGCTAGGTTGCTGGACCCGGTATTTTTCAAAAGGCCCTTTCACACCGGACAGTGACCTCGGTTGTCCCGGGTTATTTGTGCAGTGTGAAAGAGGTATAGAACATACTATAGGCCTAAAACAACCACACAAGAAAAGGTAAGCACTATTGTGGGTGCACTGAGGATCCTATAATCATGATAAAATATAACCTTTAGTTTAATGATTAAATAGGTGAAATATTTAAAATACAGTAAGTGAGAATAGAGAAGAGAAAGTGTATTTAAATAATCTATGGCCACTAAAGGCCCATACAAACTTGACGATTTTCAGCTGAAAATCGGTCAGAACAGCCGGTTTGAGCGATTTTCGGCTGAAATCGCCTAGTGTGTATGTGAGATTGCCTACTAGCGATGATGCGCATCATTGCTTGGAAAGTGGTTCATCTGCTGGTTTTACCACGATGATGGATGGTTTTTCATCCATCATCGCCGTGTGTGTATGCCTGCCGGGCTGAAAGATTAGCCACTTTCAGCCCTGCGGACCGCCCCGCTGCCTCCACCTGCCCCCCCCCCCCTTCGCCTGTCATACTCACCCAGCTGGTCCGCGCCGCGCTGCCCCGGCTCGCCCCGCCCTGCTCAACACGGAGCAGACAGCACTGCTCCCTGCCCAGCTAAACACCCTGCTGTCCCCGCCACCCTGGCCACCAATGTTTATATTTTTCTGCTGCCCACTGCCATCAATGTATTCATTTAAATGCACCAATATATTATTAATAAAAAAAAAAATATATATATATATATATATATATATATATATATATATATATATATAAAGGGGGTTGATACTGATCGCACTTCCTCTACAGAATCTCCCCTGTTAGTGGGAGATGAAATAGAAACAAGAAGTAGGAGCGTAGAGGGAGAGGGTGCTGTTGAAAGTACCACCTCCTTCAGTTATTAGGTTAAGGTGAACAATGATACAAGGATGTACAAATCAATAACATTTATTAAAAATGAGAAGACATCTGTTTGATTCCAATTCAATTCAATTGATGGATACCCGCAAGGACAGAACACAATGCGTTTCGTCTCCGAATAGACTTCCTCAGGGGTATACAAGGAGAGCGGTATGTCGATCGAATGAAATCTTTAAAAACTCGTGAAAGAATTAGGTGTCTCTATAGAGATCCGATATGAAATAGCATCAATAACGGCACTTGGATTAGGTGGGGGATTTTGAACCAGCATACAAAACAGAGCCTAGTGAGTCCTCCAGCTTCTGATTAGAAGTGTTTCTAAAACTGTATGTCATGGCACCTAGGGGTGCTTCGGGACACTTGCAGAGGTGCCTTGGGTTGGCAGTGCAGGACCAATTAGAATAATTTATAGTCGATTTAATCGGCAAAACCTCTATTTGTAACTTCCAATCCTGAAATAGGTAGACATACAGAAGTAAATCTTGTCCCTGACCACATATCCGACCTAAAGGATAACATGTATACACAATTTACTTAATTTAATATTTATCTCTTAATTTCATAAGATACTTTTGGCCTAAGAAAAAATACTGATTCTCTACTATGTGAATGTTCAAATATTCTCTGTAAAGCGCTGCGGATTATGGATGCGCTATATAAGAAACTGTTAATTAATAAATAAATAAATGGTACTTGTTTCCTAGCACGGCCACAATCGCGGGCATTGGGTGTCATTTTTAGTGGTCTGCGATGCGACCGACGCGATGCCCCCGATTTTCCCATTGAAATGCATTGAAAAAAGTCAATATCGCGTCGGTCGCGTCGTATGCGGCTAAAAAAGGCTTAAATGGTCCAGATGCGATGCCCCCGATTTCCCCATAGGGAACAATGTTAAAAGCCTCAATTTACCCAAATCATCATAGGGAACAATGGTAAATGGGCCAGAAAACCCAAAAAACACCCCTGAACAGTGAAATGTCCCCACAAAAGTAGTTGACGCCACCCCACGATCAACGCGAACCCGAAGCGTGGCGAGCGCAGCGGTACGCGTCCTCCGACCTTTTCATACCCCCACTATCCACGTCGCGTGGAGTTGAGAATAGAATAGTGTGGCGAGCGCAGCGAGCCACCGAGCCCGAAGCGTGGCGAGCGGACGTGGATACCTTCACAGGTAAACGCGTCCCTTCGCGGGCTTCACAGGTATCCGCGTCCCCTCGCGGGGCTCGCTGCGCTCACCACGCTTCGGGCTCGGTGGCTCGCTGCGCTCGCCACACTATTCTATTCTCAACTCCACGCCGACGTGGATAGTGGGGGTATGAAAAGGTCGGAGGACGCATTGGGTGCCATTTTTAGTGGTCTGCGACGTGACTGACGCGATGCCCCCGATTTTCCCATTGAAATGCATTGAAAAAAGTCAATATCGCGTCGGTCGCGTCGTATGCGGCTAAAAAAGGCTTAAATGGTCCAGACGCGATGCCCCCGATTTCCCCATAGGGAACAATGTTAAATGCCTCAATTTAACTGCGATGCCCCCGATTTCCCATTGGAATCAATGTTAAATGGCTCAATTTACCCAAATCATCATAGGGAACAATGGTAAATGGGCCTGAAAACCCAAAAAACACAGCTGAACAGTGAAATGTCCCCCCAAAAGTAGTTTACGCCACCCCACGATCAACGCGAACCCGAAGCGTGACGAGCGCAGCGAGCCCGCGAGGGACGGCGGTACGCGTCCTCCGACCTTTTCATACCCCCACTATCCACGTCGGCGTGGAGTTGAGAATAGAATAGTGTGGCGAGCGGACGCGGATACCTGTGAAGCCCGCGAAGGGACGAGTTTCCTGTGAAGGTATCTGCGTCCGCTCGCCACGCTTCGGGCTCGGCTCGCTGCGGGCGTCGGTACCATCGCACCCGATTTTTTAGTGCATGCGATGGCCGCGATGCCCCCGATTTTTCCTCACGATGCCCACGATCATGATTGTTGTGGCCGTGCTAGGAAACAAGTACCAAATAAATAAACTAGGGTGTTGCGATTAAAAAAACAATACATTAATCTAATACAAGAAAGGAACAGTGCACAGACATGAAATCCTTCTTGCTGGAAAGGAAGCAGGTTCATATTGATACAAAAAAAGATACACTACACCCTGATTGTTAAAACCATTTATTATAAATACAGATACAATTTGTGGCTATATTTAAGTATCTGGTCATGGATACTAAGAAATAAACATAGATACAACAATAGTGACAAACCAAGCCTTACCAATAATATGTGACACACATAAAGCAGATAGATGAAATTTACCGATATATATTGATGTTGTACAGGCAGTGGCCATAGATATTTCAATAAACTGGGTGAAATTGGATAGGATGAGAGAATCAGAAAGTGAGCGATTTGGCAAGAAATCTCCAGTATTTTTTAAAGCGCTAATCATTTACACTGCAAAACCAGTTTGATTTTGAAGTGTAAATGATTGCCGCTTTAAAGAAAAAATGGAGATTTGTTACCAAATCTCTCAATTTCTTATTCTCTCATCCTTTTAAATTCCACCCACTTTCTCCTCTCTGTTCTCACTTATTGTATATTAAATATTTCACCATACTTTCTTTTCCGGTGTACGTGTTTTAAGTCAACATACTGTGCCTGTGTCCTCAATCCTTTATTATCACCATTTCAGATCTTTTGTCATTTCATTTTCAGGGTCACTTTGTTGTTATTATGGTGGTAATATAAGAAGCTTGTGCAAGTTATTGGTCTCAAGTAACGCTGGAAATACAGTAAACAAGGATGTATTGGGCAGTTGGTCAATCTTGAATAAAAGACATAGGGGGTCATTCTGGTTGGCTCGCTAAGCAACAAAAGTTTGCTGCTTAGTGAGACCTCTAACACTGCCCGTTGGGTATATAAACCCACCCACCCCCGCCGCCGCGCTCCGAACATCCCACCGCCTTGCGTATGTTTTTTTTCATAAAGAAATAATCCATACACAGGGTAGCGCCGACCATGGAATGATTTTTTTCCATGCTCGCAAATCTAAGTCAGTCTGGGCTGACTTAGACTTGCAGCATCCAGGACCGAGAACTGGGTGAGCAGCTGACATCCTATGACATCAGCGGCCCACCCCCGGAAGGCAGGTGCCCCCAGCATTTTCATGGGTACACCCAGGAAGCGCTGGGCATTAGCATGCTAATGCCCTCTGCCTGCCTCCATCACACCCCCCCTGTGCGAGCACCCTGGGAACTATGCAAGTCACGGAAGGCACCCGTGCAGAAGCAGTGCATATGCGAATATGTGCATGCACAGGACAGAAACTAAGGAATTGCCTCTAGAAATAATTCATTCATTTGTTCAAATCATTTGTTTTTTGTTTTAAAGGACTTCCCTACAGAAATAAGGAAAATAGCCGACTTCTATGGGCTGTCTATGACAGATGAGCAAGTCCAGCACGTTCAAAACAAAACTACTTTTCAATCTATGAAGGACAATGCCAGTAAAGGAAGTGCTTTCTTCCGAAAAGGTTGGTAACATTAGGAGATGCATCCTTCGGAACATATAAAGACCCCCAAACATATATATTCTACCACACTCGCCATTCCTAGGAATGGAGTGCACACCTGCACTCACCACAGAGAGCTCAGCACTCACCATAGTAAACTCACTCACCATAACACATAAATAATAAAAAAAAAAAATGTGGTTTTATTTCATGGATTTATCAATGCATTCAAGCTGGTGAAATGTGGTGTAATCCTATGTGTGCACTGGTGCAGTGCGGTGTATCCATACGTGTGCTGGAAAATGTGTGTTGGAAATGTATGGTGTGCTGTTGCTGTATAATGTAATTGTGTGTGTATGTGTGTAAGATGAGTACAGGCTGCTTTCTTTATATTCATTGTGGATATGATATAGTTTTCTATTTTATCCCATATAAATGTTACACCACATAGTAGTATCCCCTTATATATGGGGCAGTACAGTAGAGCCGCTTATACACATTAAATCACAGAAGCCCTTACACATTATACCATAGTAGATCTCCTCATCCACATTCCTTTTTCCCTTCCCTACACTTCACCAGAACACACACATACCCATCCACACAGGGTTACACTGCATGAGCACATACAGTACACAGGGTTACAATGAACTGCACACTAACGCAGGGTTACACAACAATGTAGCAGCACACACTCACAGGGTAACATCACACATTTACAGTACCCACAGGGTTACACCATGTTGCACCAGCACACAAACAGAGTTACATCACACATTTATTTTTACACTATGTATAAGGGATACTGCTTTGTGGCGTAATGTGTATAAGGGGACTTCGGTGGTGTAACATGCTTAAGTGGCTCCAATGTGTGGCATAACATGTATAAAGTGCTCTTCTGTGGTTTAATGTGTATTTGTGTTGCTGCTCTTCCACTTAGTGTCACCTGCCAGCTTGCTGCAGACTTTGGACAATATTGGTGAAATGTTAAAATCAATATTTTGAGCTGTGAGGTGGTAAAAATTGACTGGAAATTAATGTTATTGAGGATTATAATACTGGAGAAACAAACAAAATTATGTTATCCCAGTCCTTTCAGCACATTCAGAGAGAAGGATGTACATCATGGAACAACCTCTACTAACACTAGCATAAAGTAGCAGATACAACTTCGAATCTGCTCCTGGGTGTAGTTATTAAGCTTGCAGTGCATGGTAGTTTTCTTAAGTATCTCAGTTCTCTGTTTAAAAAATACTGGACCTCTATTATGAAATTTATGTAGCTTCTAATTACATCCAGGTAACCTATTTCTCACATGCCGCATATGTGTGAAATACCTTATCTCATCTTCCACCCTACCAGGCAGTGGCTGAGCTTCTGAGTTGTGAGCCCAGGTGCAAAAATATAAATTGGGCCTCCCTCCTCCACCTTAACCGAATTTCACAATATGTAACACGGCAATGGGTGACAAGGAGAGGCAGAGGGTAACAGGGAGAGTCAGGGAGAGGCAAAGTGTGACATGAAAAAACAATGGGTGACAGGAAGAGGGCAGCAGTGGGCCCCTTAGGCCTGATTAAGTGTTCCAGCCACCATAAGCTAAAACAGAAGTGCCCCCTCCCCTTCCCACTACCAATTTTTTTGCTCATATTTAGCTAAAAATCAGGCTCAGGCCTTCGCTCAATTCATATTGGCACTTACTGTACCTCCCTCTCAGAGGATCTCTTCTTCCCGGTGTCCCTGCCTTGCTAATGCCGGCAATCCCAGCAGGCACTGCTGCTCCCACAGTTCTCAGGGGAGATCTTACAAGACCTTGCTCGGTCTCAATTCCAGAGGCACCAGGAAGCACTCCCATCCCAGCGCAATCTATTGTGCCGGCGCTATGCTCCCTCAGGCTGCAGCCTAATCATCCTGTTGGTTGGATCTGGTCCCTGATATGCCCAAGTAGCACTTATTGATATGACTCCTATTCAGTCAAAATTGGGGAACTTGGACCTATATAATTGAGTGATGTGGGGACAGGAAGTATAATACAAGTTGGTAAGTGTACTGTGGGAACACAGTACAAAGGGAAAGCAAAGGGGTCATACTGTAGTACAAGTAGTGGAAGGGGAGAATAAAAAAGTAGGGGATAGGAGTGGAACATAATGCATACCTCCCAACTTCGATTCAGGTGCTGGCGGGACAAATGCGTGTGCCTCCCGAAATATGGAGACATGATCTTGTGGCAAGGGGGCATGACTTATGATTGCTGCACTTTCTCAAGTCCATGCCCCATTCTCACCGCTGTAGGGAGAAGAACAGCGCTCTTTGAGCCATGCCCCTCTATCACCCTGTTATAGATTCTGTGCGCATGGACAACATAATAATAGCTGGGGAGTGGAAACATAATACAAGTTGTAATATAGGTTGGGATGTTTCCCTATATTTTCTAAGGACATGTGTTTGTATGCTATGGTGCAATACACCAATAGGGCAGCTACTGGCATTTCTCATATACGGATTTCATTGTAACTCTTTCCATGTATAATTATTAAGGAGAAATTGGGGACTGGAAAAGTCTTTTTACAGAAGAACAGAGTAAAGAAGTGGATGCCAAGTTCGAAGAGACCCTCGCAGGGACAAAAGTTGGAAAGAAGATCAACTATACAAAATACTGTATTGTACATTTTAATAACTGTGTCATCCCCTCCCCTCCCCCCAAGTGGAATGATGTTTAATTGTATTAAATAAAATTATCACACAGCTACAGATGTGTCTGATATATTTGTATATGTCCATCACATCTAAATATGCTGATATTGTGTAATACCCTGAAACTGCAAGGGTTAACAGACACGGCAAGAGTTAACAACTATGTAGCTTTATAATGCATAGCAAGGGCTAGTACTGTGCATTGATTGGGGGAGGTTTGGAGCTCAGCGAGTTTTCATGTGCAAGCCTCATACAGAGGGGAAAAACAGTGTAAGTTAGAAAAGAGCAGAAGTGTGGAGTGTAAGCTAGGAGAAGGAGCATGTTTGCTGGGACCATGGGATGGCCAGCCATCATTTCCGTGGTCCCCAGCTTTGAAAACCACTGCCATGAGCTGCATTACTTCTATGGAGAGAGCAGCAACACATGTGGATTGCTGTGAATGGAGTCCATTTCTGAAGAGTAATATGAGGAAAATGCAGCCTCAGTGATAGCCCCTCACAGAACATGGGGGGAGTGCTGCCTGCCAGTCACAGCCAGGCACCTGACAGAGGGAGAGACCAAAGTGTAAGTGCAGCAGTACTCCGAGTCCAGTGAGAGGGTGCTGCCCACCTTTAGGGGTGCCCTAGAAGAGTGTGCTAGGTGTGAGTCTCAGGAGAGAACGTATCGGGGTGAGTGTATCTGAAGCAATGCGGTATGCTTAGTAGCCCCCATTGATAAGAATCCTCATTATGGATGAGAGAGACTGTAACCTGTGATGTGTAGCACTACTGGTCGCAGGATGTCCTGGTACGTGCTGCTCTTCACCATATTTATGCTGCTGCAATTAAGTGATGCGATGGAGGAGGTGCACTGTTGTAACCAATGCGATGAATGTGCAGGAGGAGTCGGTGTGATATATGATCTAATGTAACCACTATGCTTTGTGCTGGAGTAGATATTCAGAAGTCCTGCCTGCTACAGTATATCCCTGCTTTTATGTTAAATAAACTGTTTATTCTGTTTTGTGAGATGGCCAGGTGCCCAATTCTTTCTGCACTGCACTGACACCTGTAGTCCACTCCCCCAATGCAACTGTAATTAAACACCTGATTAGTCAGAGGACCCTCTGGTATCTGTGCCTTACCCATGTCCAGCTGGAGGAAAGTAAGTGCACCATACATTGGCCCTTATTCTGATCGGTGCGTACTTTCCCGAATTCTTTCGGATCGCGTTTTTTAGCCGTCTGCGCATGCGTGGGGAACGCCATGCGCATGTGCCACGCATGGTCTCAGTACTTGTTCTCACTAATACCGTACAGAAATGTGCACCGCAATCACTCGGCCAATATGGGTGTGTTATGGGCGTCATGCGGAATGACACAGGGGCGTAGTTTCAAAGTGGGCTAAACTGGGCGGAAACATGGGCGGACACGGGGGAGTACACATATTTTGGTAGGCGTGCATTCGGACAGCACGCCGAATGCACGCGAACAAAAAGGCAAGAAATGTGCGGTGTCCAAAAGGCTAGTATTGCTTAGCGGACACCACTCGGTCATGCGCTAGGCAATCGGAACGCCTAATCAGGACGTACGCACCTCAACCAATGTCAGCTGAATACAATACAATCACCTACTTTACTCATTACTTGTTAATTACACGCTTCTCACTGCTTCAATTATAACCATTGCAGCTTAAAGGGAACATTACATGCTGCACTTGTCACACACTTTTACACTGCAAATAATGAACACAACTTAATATTAATAATACTAATACACATGTCACTTCTGCATGGATCAATTAATACAGACATTTGTGGGGCCAAAATAACATTTATTAAAGAAACGTAGAAAATAATTTCGAAACCATCACAAAATAAATGGTACCATAACAGGACTAAAAGTAAATAATATTTAATAAATAGCCACAGCAGAATCATTAGGAACACATCAGGTGGCTTCACAACAAAAGTAGAGCACCAACACTTCAAGTACAGCACACAGTAATGCTAGCCGAAACTGGGCAACAGGGGAACCAAACATGACATTTGAACCGCGGGCAAATGTGGTGACCCTCGGCACGGATTTTGACACAGGATGCTGACACACACAGCTCAATGGAAGATTTGGGAAGACATAACGGTGGAGATTAATGGGGACACAAGTTCATTTGCGGGCACGTTTGCCCCTGGCAGGCTCCTTGCCACGTGCAGCAGCTCTTCAGCCTCGCCCACGGCCAGAGTCAGATGGTGGGTCACGTGGAGCACATGCTGGGGAGGGGGTGGATCTTCTTCCCCCTCTGGCAGCAGGGAGTGATGATGGTGGTAATGCACCAGAAGCGGGTGACATTAGGACCCTATTGGTGGTAACTAGCTCCACCATAAGTTCATTATGGCGGAGGAGGAGGTCATTTTGCCGCAGGGCTTGATCAGCCAGCACCTGCAGGCTAGCAGCAATAGCCTGCATGCTCGCAGCAATACTCTGCTGGCTGGGGGTCAAACCCTGCAGCACCTCCTCGGCCCTACGCACCCGCTCTGATGCCGAGTCTCCCTGCTGCACAATACTTTCTAGCACATGCCCCCACGTGGCCAATTCTGCCGCGGATATTGCCGGCTGCTGCTGCACGGGCCTGCTACTGGGGCCAGGTGGCACAGACTCCACAACCTCCTCGAGAGATTCTTGACCAAGCGGTGGGGATGCTGTTGAAGGCAAAAATACCAATTACCACACATTCCATGCAAAATTCAAAACATCTACTTATGGGCTGGCAAATAATTACCTTCAAGAGTAGAAGCCATTACTTCCGCTGGGGACTCGCTGTCTATGGTGCTCACCCCCCGGACCTCCTCCACTGCAATGCAGCACTGTGCCATCTCTTCCAGGGGGGTGAGCTGCAGCTTTGATGGCATGGGGCCAGCCCCAGAGGTGTGGCTGTGTTCCCACCGCTGGGTCAATTTCTTCTTGAGGTTGCCTTTGAAGTCGTGCCACCTGCAATCAAAGTGTACATATTAATACATGTCACTCCTCATGTTTGCTGTAGCACCCATTGCAATCTGAAACATAATACAACATGTGCCTACTGACACCAAACTTAGATTATATTCATTTTTAAAAACAACCCTTTAGAAGATACAATCACAGTCACCCTCCAATAACTATCAATTCAATGTCATGGCAAACATGTCTGTGCCTCCAAGCAACGTGAACACCCATTGACCAACTCCATCTAATATTGAATGTAAACATTACTGGACTTGTATTGCTCAAATGTAACACACATGTACTTGCCTCTTCTTAACGTGCTCCGCCTCACGAACTTGTGGAGCCACTGCATTAATCTCCGCCGTTATCTCCTCCCAGATCTTCCATCTCCTTGTGTGTGTCAACTTTACCGCTGGGCACTCTATCAAATCACGTGCCCGGGTCACCAGGATGTCAAGCTCCTGCGGTTCATATGCCATGTTTCTTGTGGTTGGTTCCTCTGTTGCCCGACTGCGGCCACGGCCACTGGCACGGCCACTGCCACTGGCACTGCCACGGCCACGGCCACCGGTTGCTGTACTTGAAGTGCTGGCCTGGCTACTCTGTTGGGAAGCCACCTGCTGTGTTCCCAATGATTCTTCTGATGCTGAGGATGGGCCAGCTGCTGATTGGCCTGATGTTGATGGCCCATCTGGCTGCTCTGGGTTGAGGGGGACATAGGTGGTGTTGGCCTCCATGCGGGACAAGAGATTCTGCACCACCTGTTCTTCCTCTGACTCTGAGCCAGCCATGTTTCCAACAAGTGTTTGGCTTTTTTAGGACAACTTTAAATACTATTTCTGTAATTGGCGTTAATCAGCTGCAACCTGCGTTCCGTACGGCCGCGTTCTGTACGGCAGCGTCAACCGTGCGGCGCATACGGCACGCCCCTTGGTGTGGAAAAATATTTCACAAAAACCTGGCAAACTGAGTAAGTCTGATTTAGTAGCTAAATGCAGATTTCAACACCAAAGACCAAATAAAACTGAGGTCACACATGAAATGTATATTTGAATGTACATCTGTACTGTGCACTTGTTTGGTATGTAGTACAACTGACACTACCCATTCCATATGTAAATCCAGTCCACCACTTAGCCACAAGTAATCAGTGCTAGCATCCAAATCACATGTGAAAGCACTCCAAATTCAGCCTGGATGCTAGCTACTTTTCATTCCACATCTGTAGTATGGGCCAGCAGGGCTGCCAAGAGAAATCCTGGGCCCCGGTACAACAGCGTCACGGGGCCCCCCTGGAGTGGCGAGCAACAGAAAAGAGGTGTGTCCATTAAAGGATATAGGGGTGTGTACCACACCATATACCCTTAATGCAACACAATAGTAGACCCCTTATACTTGCCCCTTACACATTATGCTACACAAAATTCAAATCCATTACTTGCCGCCCCGTTCGTATGCAGCAGTGTGGAAAGAAGCGTGGGGTGGTGGATATGGGTTGCGCCCATGGGAGTAAGGGGTCGTGGCCACGGATGGGCAGATAGCGGCAGGGTCCCTGCGGAGGATGGGAACTAGGTAATAGCTCCCATCCTCCGCAAGGACCCCACTGCTGTCTGCCCATCCGTCACAGGGACCCTCTGCCCCCCTGCGCTGCCCAGACCCCAATGCCATACAGCAGGGAAGCCAGCCCACGGCTCCTCTCTCCAAGATCTGTGGCTGGCACGATCATCCCCATTTGAAGCGCCGCCTCTGGAGTATAAGGATCCCAAGCTCACACACTCAGCAGGGAAAGCGGCAACAGTTCTTTCAACCTGCTGGCAAGAAGCAGCAGATGCCACTACTTGCAGTATCGCCGAGCTGAGCTGCCGGTATCTGCTGTTTCCCTTAAAGCTACAGATCCGGCGCCAAGAGCAGCTGCATTGTGATGGCCAGCGGTATGTGCGGCTGGAGGGAGAGGGGGGATTGTGTCCATTAAACCTCTTTAATCTCATGTGATCCTGGGCACTATGGTCCCACCCAGATCGCATTCCATATATGATCCGTCATAAATGGGCCCCATGTAGCCTATTCCCTTCACACACATTGGAGGTCATTCTGATTGACCACAAAGCTGCAAAATTTGCAGCTTTGCGGGTCATCTAAATACCTCAGATTTCACGCATGCGAACGGATGTTTTACATCATCATCGATTTGCAGCTTGTGTGCAGGGTAGTGCGGTCGCCGACCATCAAATGATTTCTCAAGTGCTCGCAGATCTAAGTCTCTGCTGTCTTAGATCTGTGGCGCTCCTGTACGAGAAGAGGGTGGGCAGCTGACATCCGGTGACATCAGCTGCCCTCCCCGGCACCCACGTCATGGGAGTTCCCATCGGCGCAACCATCCACCACCCCACGCTTCCGTCCACACTGCTGCATGCGATCGGGGCGGCAAATATCGGTTTGCCGCACCCGCTCACACAAAGTGGCTGCACATGCACAACATCGCTCCCCTGTGTGACCGTGCGGGGGAGCAAACCAACCTGAATTAGGGCCATAGCCTGTTACACACACACATAGCCTGTGCCTTCACACATACAGTACATAGCCTGTCACACACACACACACACACACACACACACATATACATACATAGCCTGTTACACACACATATACATACATAGCCTGTTACACACATACACACATATATACATACATACAAAGCCTGTTACACACACACATAGCCTGTTACACACACACACACACACACACACACACATATACAAAGCCTGTTACACACACACACATATACATACATAGCCTGTTACACAAACACATATACATACATAGCCTTTTACACACACACACACACACACACACACACAACCTGTTACACACACACACACACACACACACATATACATACACAGCCTGCATCTTCACACATACAGAACATAGCCTGTAACACACACACACACACACACACACACACATAGCCTGTTACACACACACACACACACACACACACACACACACATATATACAAAGCCTGTTACACACACACATAGCCTGTTACACACACACACACACACACACACACACATATAGACATACATACATAGCCTGTTACACACACACACACACACACACACACACACACACATAGCCTGTTACACACACATATATATACACATACACAGCCTGTTACACACACACATATACATACATACAAAGCCTGTTACACACACACACACACACACACACACATAGCCTTTTACACACACACACACACACACACAAACACACACACACATATATACATACATACAAAGCCTGTTACACACACACATACATAGCCTGTTACACACACACACATATAGACATACATACATAGCCTGTTACACACACACACACACACACACACACACACACACATACACATATACAAAGCCTGTTACACACACACATATATATACATATATACAAAGCCTGTTACACACACACACACACACACACACAGCCTGTTACACACACATATATCCATACATACACAGCCTGTTACACACACACACACGCTTTTTGTCTGTTCCCCCTGTCCATAGCCATGTATTGCGGGCGGCATTACCTTTTGAACCAGGAACTTGGAGCAGGAGCAGGACAGTCATCGCTGACCGGGCTTAGGCAAATTCGGGGGCGTGGTCTAATCGCGGACCCGTGGCCACGCCCCCTTTTTTTAAAAAACTTCTTTTTTTGTGTGTGTGTGTGTGTCGGGACCCGGGCCCCCCTGGCAGGCCCGGGCCCAGGTAAAATGTACCCGCCCCCCCTGCCTCTCGGCGGCCCTGTGGGCCAGTAGAAGGTAAGTGTACACATGACAGCATGGCCTAATTTTGGCAGTGTCTAGTGATGCAGATTATTTCACCTGTTGCTTATACCCATGTTTGGTGAATGTTATAGATTATATATAATGTGTTTCCATCTTAGTTTACACTGTCTGTTTAGGATGGGTGTGCGATGCAATGGGTTAGCCGTCTGTTCGGGCGCATACACGCTGTTAGTGTAAAAATGAACAATAAAGTTAATACCAAATATCACTCTGACCAACCAATGACAGCACATGATTGTTTGATTTGTGCCATTGCTAAAATGGCTGCCTACCAGCGAGCACAGCCCTTCTCCACTGCGGAGCTGATGTCGCTGGTGGCAGTGATGGAGAGGAGGCTGGGGCAGGCAGGCCCCTTCATCACGAATCGGGACAAGCGCCGGGCATATGTTGCGGCCCGGCGCCGCATATTCGCCCGCACTCATGTGCGGAGGACCATCGCCCAACTGGAAAGGCGATGGTCCGACCTGCGGAGGCGGGAGCCGGAGCGGCTGCAGGCTCTGAGGCGGCGTCTTCAACGCTGTAAGTATTTTCGCACAATACATATAATTGACAGTGGCCAGGATTCAGTCTGCTTCAAAAGTGATAAAATGGAGAGTAATAAACAGGCAGCCAATCAGCTCCTACCTGGCATTTTTCAACTACAGTCTGTGACATGACAGGAAGGAGCTGATTGGCTGCGTGTTTATCACTCTACATTGTATAACTTTTGAAGGCTAGTGCATCTAGGCCAGTGAGTGTTTGCATTTTCACATTATTTAATATTAATATTACATGAGGTCAATTGGGTGTTGATGACATACAAATGCCATATACTATATGTGTGATATATAACACATATATAATGTGGTTATGATATGTACTTGTTAGAGTGATTTCAATGTCAAATGACACTCACCCATTTTGTTTGTTTAACCCACAGCGCGGGAGAGAGCCAGACAGGCCCGTGAGGAGGCCACACAGGAGGCCCAGGAGGTGGCCAGTGAGGAGGCCACACAGGAGGCCCAGGAGGTGGCCAGTGAGGAGGCCCAGGAGGTGGCCAGTGAGGAGGACACAGAGGAGGCCCAGGAGGTGGTCACCGAGGAGGACACAGAGGTGGCCCAGGAGGTGTCCCAGGAGGTCGGCCAGGAGGTCGAAGTGGAGGAGGAGGAGGTGACCCTACCCCTCCCCGATTTGCCACCACCTCCCAATGTGGAGGATGAAGAGATGGTGGAGCTGGCTGGCAGGGGTAAGTAGACATAATGCATCATTACTGACTTAGGTACAGTTTGTTATGTCGCACAGCTGATGAAATTTTGATATAATATAGTAAAGAGTAGTCAAAAAAAATGGGAAACAACAGACACACTTTGGCCTTATAGGGCCATGCTGCAAACGTGCAATCTGGATGCTCATGTAGGTGATGAGTGTTTATTTATGGAGGGTCTTTGTATAGAAGCAACAATAAAACATCTATGGAATATGGGCAGGCCTGATTTATACTGGAGTCCCAAGTGGCCAGTTTGCCTGGGCCCCCCTCTAGCCAGTGGGCCCGTGTTGTTGTCATGTATTTTTGAAAGGTATTATGTAGGATGGATTGACCTTAGAAATTGTTTGGTGTATGGAAGCGGATTAGTGCTGCCCTTTTACCTATCTGGCAATGTGACAAGGAATCATGAAGTAATGGGTAGAGGGACTAGGCTAGCATATTAATGTGGTATCTATTCTATCTCTCTCTATCTCTCTCTCTCTATCTCTCTCTCTATCTATCTATCTATCTATCATGCAGTTTAGCTATTAAGCAGTAACATGCAGGTATATATGTATGGGTAAATGTGGCATGTTGTAGTGGGTGTATGTTTTGAGTTGAGTGAGGAGTCTTTGGCCAGGACAACTGTGAGTGATCCTTAAGTGTGGTTGTGTTTTTGATATATAGATTGTGAAATGTATATGTCACACAAGTGTGTATGTGTGTGTGTATGTGTGTGTGTGTGTGTGGTGGCAGCATCATGATCATATATTTGATGCCATTACATACAAGATTGCCTAATGGTGTGTACACACGTTAGATGTGCCTTAAGATCCTATCCACGATCTGACCAGATAGGATCGTGGATAGGATCTTAAGGCACATCTGATTTGCATCCTATCTTGACTATATAGTGCAGATCTGCACTATATAGACAAGGCAGCCAAGACTTTCTGGCTTCCGATACGTGAACGCGCATCAGGATCGGATCGGGATCGCAAGGGTTAAAACCCTTGCGATCTGCATCCGATGTCTATCCGATGCCGATCCGATGTTGACTATATCGTCAACATCGGAAAGGAAATCGGACCGTGTGTACACAGCATAAGTATTTGTTTGTATGTATGATTTCTCATGGTGTAGGTACTTAGGATTGACTGTACAAGGTGTACGTGAGTAGCATAATTAATGTTGTACCCCCTTTCTCATGCACACAGATTACCAGGAGCCAGCCCAGGGTGTTAGAGGGGCCCTCATGAGGTTGCGGGAGGACCTCAGGAGGATGACAGCACATGTCGAGGACCTATGTGACCTGCTCCTGGAGTAATTTTTTTAATTTTTGTTTGTTTGTTAATAAAAGTTCCCCTTTATTTAAGAAGTTGTCTGTGTGTTATTTTAGTATTTCACATTAAAAGTATAAATAGCATTTAAAACAAAAACATGTTGATGTTTAGATATGTACGCAGCAAAAGGGTAGATCACATTTTTATCCCCATAGGGAATGTTAGGGTTAATGTATAGTGCTTGTAAGTGTTTAAGGATCAATTAGATAAAGAACAGATGACCAGGAGCAACAATCTGTTCTCAAAGTGGTTTGATAATTGCCTAAGTGTGTCATGTGATCTATTTGGGAACTCAGATAAGAGTAGTCTGTTTTTTTGCGTAAGTACACCGCATCTGTGCGTAGTGGCCGGCTCGCGTGCGTTCTGACACGGGAAGGCCGTGCATACGCGGTCACACCGTGCAGAATCGGAGTGTTTCCCCCGCACACGCATGGTTTGTATGTCGTCCGTAAACACGCCCTGTTCTTAAAGAGTGAGTCCGTCCGAATGCGGAGGACACGTGGGCGTTTCTACGGATGTTGGCCGTACGCCACCGCACAGCGTGGCGTGCGGACCGCACCGAAAGAATTCGGGAAAGTATGCACCGATCAGAATAAGGGCCATTGTGACTGCAGTCAGGGCCGCCGAGAGGGGAGGGGGGCGGGTACATTTTACCGGGGCCCGGGCCTGTCAGGGGGGCCCGGGTCCAGACACACACACACTTTTTTTTTTTTTTTAATTGGTCGGCAGGTGTGCAAGGCGCCGGGTCTGTGAGCAGCTGTGTATCGGCGGCGGCGGGAGCGGCCAGGTGCTGGGTATGAAGGACCTGGGGGCAGGGTCCTTACTCACGTTCGTCTGACTTCGGGAGCTGCAGCGGCGGCAGCAGCATTCAGTCCGCCGCTGCGGAGCTCTGCAGTGACACTCTCGCTGATGTCGGGCGGTGCCGTCTCCCGCCCCGGCTTCCTCCTCCTCCGTCCTCCGTCCGGCTCCCTCCTCCTGCGTCTGCTGCGGCTGGGCTAGCGCGCACACGTGTGTTTGTGTGGCGCAGCAGCCCAGCGCACAACAATAATACTGCTCCCCGGCTCAGCTCCTGCCTCTGGTGACACACAGTGCTGGTAAGTGCAGCAGTGAGAAACAGTCTCACTGTTGCAGACAGTGCCTGGCTTTCCAATTGCTTTATATTCTTGACCAGCACCCTCCCCAGTGCCAGCCCAATCTAGAAATCGAAATGTAATCTTTCCCAGTGCCCAGCAATGGCTTTTATTAAAAAAAGGCTGTAATCTTTCTCGGTGCCCTGCCCAGTGCCCAGCAATGGCTTTTTTTTTTTTTTTTTTAAATGCTGTAATCTTTCTCAGTGCCCTACAGGCCCTGTAGGGCACTGGGCAGGGCACTGGGAAAGATTACAGTTTTTTTTTTTTTTTTTAAAGCCATTGCTGGCCAATAGGCAGGGCACTGGGAAAGATTACAGCGTTTTTTTAAATAAAAGCCATTGCTGAGCTGGCCTGGCACTGGGCAGGGGCCGTGCCCAGCAATGGCTTTTATAAAAAAAAAAAAAAGGCTGTAATCTTTCCCAGTGCCCTGCCCAGTGCCCTACAGGCCCTGTAGGGCACTGGGCAGGGCACTGAGAAAGATTACAGCATTTAAAAAAAAAAAAAGCCATTGCTGGGCACTGGGCAGGGCACCGAGAAAGATTACAGCCTTTTTTTAATAAAAGCCATTGCTGGGCACTGGGAAAGATTACATTTCGATTTCTAGATTCGCCTATGAACAGAGTATGTAACTCCATGGCAACTAGCATGTTAACCTCATGGCAATGAGCATGTTAACTCCTGGCAGAGCATGTAACTCCTGACAGAGCATGTAAACCCATGGCAATGAGCATGATAACTCCTGGCAGAGCATGATAACCCCTAGCATCAAGCATGAAACCCATAGCAATGAGCATGTAGTTAAGCGGAACTTATTGTATGTGGCATAATATGTAATTATGGCGTGTGGTATTATATGTAATAGGCATTACAATGTGTATCATAATAAGTAATGGGCATTACAGCGTGTGGAATAACATGTAATGGGAATTATGGCGTGTGGTAAAATATGTGACAGTTATTTCAGTGTGTGGCATAATGTGTACTGGGCATTACAGTGTGTGGCATAACGAGTAATGGCCATTATGGCATGTGGTATATTCTGTAATGGGTGTCTGACATGTGTAATAGGCATTACGGTGAGATTTTTTAAGTGCACTGTCCCTATTTCTGGCTCTTTCATTCTGTATCCTACATTTTAAAGAAATTTAGCGACAGTGGCAATGCAATAACTGAAACTCAGTAAGCTCCCACCGCAGACCGACGGTGGCATGGGGGAGCCAGTGCCGGCAGATTGTGCATGGAGCGCCCTCCGTGGGGGCCCCGGGAAATTTTTGTACCGGGGCCCAGGATTTCTCTTGGCAGCCCTGACTGCAGTTATGCATACCTAGTGCCAGTGGGATTTTACATTTGCATACCTCCCAACTGTCACGATTTTAGAGGGACAGTCCCGATTTTCGGGTCCTGTCCTGCTGTCCCACCCGCGGCAGGCATTGTCCCGCTGCAGGGGGTGGCAGTTGGGAGACCCCCCAATCTAGTAGAATAGACGCTGTGTCTATTCTCGTATGAAATGAGGTTGCGGCTAATTAGCATAAGCCGCACCCTAGTTTGCATACGCCCCGCCCCTTTTCGGGCGCTTGCGCGGCTTCGCCACGCGAGTGTCCCTATTTCTTCAGGTCAAAAGTTGGGAGGTATGCATTTGCAAATGATGTAAAATAAATAGCTGGATTACAATTAAACAGCATCAGGATCTATAAAATATGGAGAACATTGTGTGATCTTATTAAGTAAACACAATACACATACTGTACACAGCCAGTGATAGAGCTACTGGCAGGAAGTGCAGAAATTTCTCCCTGCTGTGTTCAGAACATGGAGCCTGGAAACTACATTGTCACTGATTGGACCCGTCCCTACCAAAGTTTTCTTATAGGGCCAAACAAGATACTGTCCTGATATTGCACATAATACAATATTTTTGTGCTATGAGAATTGTGAAAAAAAAATAGTTTTAAATCATACTTGCCTACTTTTACTTTCACTTATCTGGGAGAAGCCCGGAGAGGCAACCCATCATGGGGGCGGGGCAAGGATGACATCACTGTGCCCCACCCCCTCCATGTCGGAAAAACTCAGTGATTCGTGGGCCGCGGCAAGGGGGTGGGACTTAAATGACTTGAAATGCAGCGATAGCGTCTTTTAAGCCCCACACCCTCACCACGGACCCGCAATTTGCGCTAATTAATCCAGCGGGCATGGGGGTTGCGGGGGATGTGAAAAATAAAAGACTAAAACGGGAGACTTGCCCACCTTCCCGGGAGGCCGGGAGTCGGACCCGATTTTCGGGAGGCTCCCGACCATTCCGGGAGGGTAGGCAAGCCTGTTTTAAATAAGCAAGTTACACACAGTGGTGTAACAAAACACTGCCCACCCCCCTAAACCCCGACTCACTCCTCCATCTGCCACCACCGGGTCTGTAGACAGGACCTGTAAATCTACTTGTCTGCAGTCCCGGCGCTCCTCTTGCTACCATAAAAACTTCTCTTGCAAAATAGCCGCCACCTCACAGCAGACCAGGGTTGCCTACATTTAAAGTCTCCTCTCCGGGAGAAGCCCAGAGAGGAGACTGTCGGCAGCACTTTTGCACCGGCGCGGCCTAATGTAGAAGTTATCAAGCTCCGCTCTCATTACGGCAGATGTGCCAATTTGCAGGTCTTCTATGAGGGGGCTAGATGCACGAATTGCTGTAATTTACTGCTTACATCTTCTTCTGGACTCCATCTTCTCAGCCACACCTTCGGGCCCAATAAACCCCCTCACTTCCCTGCTGGAGCCCGGGCTGTGGCCTGTAAACATGGCTGTGAGGATGAGCTTACTAATGGGCTGTGAGGAACAGGTATCTGCTGCGGAAGAGATAGTGTGAAGGAGTTGAGATGAGCGCCGCTGGACAGGTGCATGCCATGCCGGACTGACACCAGTTCACCCACACACCACTCACTGTACCGCAGGGCAAGTTTATAGAGACACTTGAATTGTAAGAAAGTGTTTCTAAGTTTCTTTACGCAGCAGGCTCTTATATCCTCCATGTAGCAATTCCCAACAGCTCCAGACCAAGGTGTCACTATCTTCCTGACCGCTACACTACTAATGAAAACTTAGTTGAAGGTTTCACAGAGACCTCTGCCAATCTTCAGTCAGCAGTCACTATAAATGGACTTCCTGAAGCACTGACAGGTCACTTGGCAATGTCTCTCAAAGCCTTAAGCATGTGAACACTCTCTTTATTCCCCAGTATGGTCCATCTGAGTCTTCTTCTGCTGTATCTTGTTAAAGCCTTGTTCCCGGAACCTCTGGTTACAGCCTACTATTCAGTACCACTGGTTCCAGTCTAGTGTTCAGTATCACTAGTTCCAGCCCAGTGTTCTGTACCATTAGTTCCAGCTTAGTGTCCTGTAACACAAGTTCCAGCCCGGTGTGAAGTACCTCCAGCCAAGTGTCCCATTTACATACCACTGTTTCAAACCTTTCATACCATTGGTCCCAGCCCAGTGTCCAGTACCATCAGTTCCATTCTGGCATCCACCTCAAGTACTGCATATCCTAAATTAGTGTCCAGAACCATCAGTTCCAGGCAGGAGTTTAGTTCAAGTGTCATTGTTTACAATCCAGTCTACAGTACCATCAGCAGAATTCTGGATTCCAAAGCCTCCAGTACTTGTCTGGCATTCAGTACTTTCAGACTTTGCCTAGAGCCAAGTTCTGCTGTCTAATCTGAAGTCTCCAGTACCTCAGACTCTGTTAATACCAGGTGGTAAATGTAATAGTGTCCAATTTTCTGGGGGTCTGGGATTTCTATAGAATAAATAAGTGCATCAAGTAGTGAGGTAAAGGATAGAATTAAACCTTTTTTGTAGGTTAGTGTCAATATACTCTAAGGCCAGTATTCAATGCTCCCGATTCACCGTTTTTTTCCGGCGAATCAGGCTGTTTTCACTCCATGCGGTGAATCTTATTCACTGAAAATCTGATTCACCCTATTCATTGTTCACTGTTTGCCAAAAGCCACCAGTGAATGCCGGCCAGTTCTCCGTTTCATGCTCGCTGCAAGTCGCTGGTGTATTTCAATGGGGTTTTCACTGTGATTCGCCGAGAGTGTATTCAATGCTAGGATGGCGAATTGCTTTCAGCATGATTTTCGCCATGATTCACCGTTTTGCATTCAACATCTTTTTAAGGTGAACTGGAATGTGTTCTTTTAAAATAAAGGTTTTTTTTTTTAATTTTCAGTGTCAAAAAATCAGTAAATTTATTCTGTGAAGGGGCATGCTATTTTTATTCATGTGCTTGCAGCACATGAATATATATTTAATTTTTAATTAATATTTGTTTTTTACATATTATGCCAGCAGCGGGTGGGGAGCCGCTCATTAGATATTCACTGCACACTGGTTCCGCTCATTACATATGCACGATCAGGACCAGTGCATCGGCTCCCTCCACTGCGTCCCCTGCCAGCTCGCCAGGGGGGAGCAGCTTGTGCTGCCTGTGTCTCCGGGAGCCCTCCTTCTCTCCCACACATTTTGGGCCAGGCAGGGAGGCTTCCATCCCCCTGCCTGCCACTGTCCCCAGCTCCCTGCGGCATTCACCGCAGGATTTAAAAATCGCCATCAGGGGCAGTGAGCCCCTGAGGCGTTGAATAGGGTGAGAGGGAAGGCTGGCAGCAAATGCTCAAGCCATCCGGAACCCTACGAATGTGCAGCGAATCCTAAACAGGATTCGCTGCACATAGCGATAATGCTCATTGAATACCTGCCTTAGGGTTGCAGTTTTAAGTTCATAAGGAGAATATATATGTACAGGAAACTGTGTCAAATATTAAGCAATCATAAAACTGATGGGGGAAGCAACATTTCTGTCTGTCTCTGGACTCTTGATATTGATGAGGTTCAGAAACAAACAGAGAAAAGGAGAAAACAGTGATCTCATTTTCAGAAGAACGTGAACAATAAAGTCGTCAAAAGTCATATGTAAATACCAGACCTTTATGTGTACAATTAAAGAGAGGTTATGTGTAGTGAGCCTAGGAATTTCCAAAGCCACGGATTATGGCTGTTCCAGAACATTTCCGGACATACCACTATTATGCAGTAGGTGCGCGCCAGTGGTGTCCAGGTGTGCACCCCTGGCGCACCACATCTAGAGCACCCCCCCTCCTGTCATACCCCCAACACCCCCCCCCCCCCCCCCCCATCACCTCCGCTCCGGCGATCGTACGTCGGAGGGAGCTCCCCTGACACCTGCTGCTTCCCCAGCCACCAGGCACCATTAACTTTACAGCAGTGACGAAGGCGGCAGGCTCGGGGATGTTTGGAGCAGCTCGGGAGCGCTCAGGAATTTAGGCGCCCGAGTCCTCCCAAGCCACTGCGAACATCCTCGAGCCTGCTGTCTGTGGTCACTGCTGTTATTGGTGGCTGAGGCAGCGGCTGCAGGGGAGCTCAGACAATTGCCAGAGCGAAGGTGAGAGGGGCTCCTACGATCTGTGGTAGGTTTTGCTGGGGCAGGACAAACCTGCCCTGGTATGTTTGTCTTGCCCCAGCAAAAGCCACCACTCAAGGGGTTAACCATGCTAATGTGGTTGTTTGAATATGGGTTCTGTGTACTAAACGTTTGAGAGAGAGAAACTGGATGGTTATAAAGAAACAACCAACAAGCTGCTGACATGTTTCAAGCAAGGCCTGTAACACAGCAGTTAGGATACATGCATACATACTGAGCGGCTTTCCCCCTGCCCAGTGCAGAGCTATGCAAAGCCGTCCTCAAAGCCGCTTTTCTGCTGGTATTACCAGCAGATGAGCAGCTTTCCCGGTGGTGATGCGGGAGCGTGCAGCAGCGCTCACCACTCATCGCTGGGGCATACACACTGGGCGGCTTTGAGCTGAAAGCCACTCAAACAGGCAGTTTTGAGCGGCTTTCAGCTCAAAGTTACCCAGTGTGTATGGGCCTTAAATCTAACTCTCTGCACATTTGTCCAATGGCATAACTATTAATTGTGCGCCCCTCTACCAAAAATTTTGCTAGCACCCCCCACCCACCCAAGTAGGGTTAACAAACCCCCCCATTAGTGTAAACCAACCCTCCCCATAAGGTTAACCCCCCATCGTGCGTCCGGTACCTCCTGCCGTATCTGTCTTATAAAAAACAGTGACATTTGGAAAATGGCTGCTCCCATACTGCAGAACGTTTTTAAGGTTGCTAGAGGAGGCCTGCCGCCTCCTCTAGCATCCTCAAAAACTGTCTTTTGTATGGGGGCAGCCGTTTTCCGAATGTCACTTTTTTTATAAGCAGCAGGAGCCGGGAGAGCTGGGACCCGCAAGACAGAATTACCGGCGGCAGGGGCACTGCATTTGTCCCACCTGATGTGCAAAATGGTTTTGCCCATTTGAGAAAGACTTTGCCCTCAACTGGTTCAGGTCCATTGTCCTAATGGAGCACATATATAATTTTCTATATAGCTATTATCTCAGATTTCTCTTCATTTGTACATACAGTGGTGGCACAACTTTTTTCTATGTCAAACAGTCTTTTAGTATACAGATGGAGCCGGGCTTGTCTTTGCAGTGGATGGCGATGGCGACGCCAGCCGCCATCCCCCGCCACCTGTATCTGTGAAAGGGGACGCACGCGCACGAGATGTGCGCGTGTCCTCTTCCGACGGCTTCCCCCGGGTCCCCACCGGCTTTTCAGCGGTCACCTGGGGTCCCCACCGCCTCCCCGCACCCCCCTAACCCTGTTCGTCTCCCTGAAGCGGAGACGGACAGGTTCCCGTCGCCCCGCTGCACGGGAACTGAGACGGGCGTCTCAGTCAGATGGAGAGCCGGGCTGCTAGCGGATCGCCAGCGGTGACAGTCTGGTGATTCGCCAGCAAGAGGGAGCCCGGCTTCTTCTGTAGTATGTTCTTAATTTAGATGAAATTTGCATAATATTCTGAAATGCAGAGCCTGGGCGAGATGTAATAGAGTGTGATTTTTAGGTGTCTAAAAAACAAAATCGCACATGTAATTCACAAATGTAATAGGGTGCGATTATTTTATTATTTCATTTTTTTTTAAGACAGAATTCACTTGCGATTTTTGGCGTTTTCTAGTAATGGAAATGTGCAGCTTTTTAGACAAGTGCGGTTTTTAGTATCGTGCATGTGTGATTTTTTTTTTTTTAGTAACAGGAGTGTGTGGATAACCTGCCCCAGGCTCATTGAGCCAGTCCTGGGGCAGGGGGGGATAGTGCTGATCACCTGTATTTTAATCCTTTGAGTCCTTTGAGTGCCAAGCGAGTTTGTCAAAATAGGTGTGAAAATTGCCAAGCAAACATTTTTATTCATCATAAGGACCTATAATGTTTACCTTATATAGGAAATATAATCTTTTTTTTTTTTACACATTTTTTTATTTGAATTTATATAACAAATGTGAGCGACACTGGCATTTTTAGCCAATATCTTGAACATCTCACATAGATGTTGGCACTCAAAGAGTTAAGAAACCAGCACTGGGCTCTTGGACTGGTCCTGGCTCCAAAAATACAGGGGCCCGCTAGTTCGTGTAGTTCTACTGTGAAAACAATGTACAAAAAAAAGAAACACACACATAGAAGAGTCAAACGTGAATATACATTACACACACACACACACATGCAGACATATTCACCGCACCATGATCCCAAGACAGATACAACGTCACCATGATCCCTCTCCCATACAACGTCACAGGGATTCCCAGTGACCTCCATCACAGGGACTCTGCTCAGCCCTGGCTGGCTCGAAGCATTTCCATGGAGATGCCTACAGCCAATTAGGTCTCAGCTTAGGCCTGATTGGCTGTAGGCATCTCCAAGGAAATGCTTAGAGCCAATCAGGGGTGAGCGGATGCCCTGAGATGGAGGTCACTGGAAACCCATGTGACGGACTCCGTACAGGAGTGGAGCAGCTCCGTCCTGGGTTCGTTGTACGGTGCGTATATGTGCATGTGTATTTGTGTGTGTATATTAAAATTTTACTTTTCTATTTGTGTGTGTATGTGTCTTTTTTTTTTTCATTGTTTTCACATTAGAACTACAAGAACCAGCGGGCTCATAAATGCCCCAGCATGCAGAGGATGCCTTGTGGGACTTGTACTTCTACTGGGAAAACCCAATGTATTTTTAAAATACGTCCAGGAATGGCGGGAACAGCCCCAGGCTTCAGCCCAGGATGGGTAAAGCCTGGAGGGACCCCTTTATTGGGGTGTCCCCACTCCCTCAGGTACCCTTGTCCATGGCAGACCAGCCATGGTAGTCATGGTTCGGCCGGGGGACCTTGCATAAAAGTGACCCCTGGGTGTTACAGCCCAGAACTGGTTCCAAAATATGGGGGAGCCCCGGTATTTTTGTCCCCTGTATTTTTGGAATCAAGAGCATGGTGCTGGTTATGCTTGGTGGGAACCCCACACCGTTTTTTGTTTTTTTATATATATTTTTTACGTGTAAACACTTTATTGGATGTCAATGATCTGTGGATGGTTCTGTCAAACTCGCAAGCCTGGACCTGGTCTATTTTATTTGCGATTTTTGGTAACGTTTAATAAAATCGCACCATATTACATTTGCGATTTTTATGTTTTCTATGAGAAAACACCTGGATGTGATTTGTAATATGTGATTTTTACCATGAAACATGCCATTTTTCCTGCAAATCTCATACATTCGCGATTTTTGGAAACGTGGGATTTTGGATGTTTTTTACCTATAGATCACATAGGTATGTCAGAAAATCGCACCCTATTACATCTCATGTTGTCAGCTTGTAACCAAAAGGTTTTCTGAATATTTGTGAACTGGATAATTTTTTTGCAAATTTTTTTTACGATGGGCTGACTTTACCATACACATGTAAAAAACAATTCTGTATCTGTTTAGTAACTTTATATAACAGAATTATGCAACATTTAACTTGCAAAACTATATGTACTAAGTAAGCTAAAATGTACAATATTTTGTATAGTTGATCTTCTCTCCCAGCTTTGTCCCTGCGAGGGTCTCTTCAAACTTTGCGTCCACTTCTTTACTCTGTTCTTCAGTAAAGAGACTCTTCCAGTCCCCAGTGTCGCCTAAGAGAAAATTAAAAATAATGAAATACATTTTGGTTTTCAAGTATCACTAAAATAGTATAAACCTCTATTAACTAGACAGGGGCGTAACTACCATAGGTGCAGGGGGTGCAGCTGCTATGGGGCCCAGAGCTGAAGGGGGCCCATCTTTACTGTCAAACTAATATGTTTTGCATACATTTATCACCATCAGTTGCTAAATAGGGGCCCTTACAAACTTTTGCTATGGGGCCTACGAATATCTAGTTACGCCTCTGTAACTAAATGATGAACAGTCCGATTGTTGGCAAGTTAAAGGTTAATGTAACAATATCAGGGGCAAATGCAGGATTTCTAAAGGGGGTTTCCAGATGTGTGTTATACAAAGGGGGTGCGACCCACACCCTCCTCTCACTGCCGGCACTAAAGGAGATACGCAGAAGCAGACGTGGTGAGTATCAAGGCCATTTTTACAGGGGGACAAGCTGTGTAACTTCACTGGGCACTGCACGGCTTGTCCTGCTGTTGCACGGCAGCTGACACCACTCTTACAGAGTCTGTCACTGTTTGGAGTGGGAGCAGCGGTGTATCAATGGGAGGGTGGAGCTACACAGAACTCAAAGCTACCCTGGCTCAGGTTCAGGATACTGTTTGCTCTCGTTGCTGCTGCTGTCAGGGAGACTGTGCCAGGGTTACCTCCACTCACTGAGTGAGTGGAGGGAATAATGTGTGTGTATTTTTCTTCTGAACTTAAGTATGTGAGGTAGGTTAGCGTTAGGGTGGGGGAGGGTTAGATTTAGGCACTAGCAGGGGATATAGAGTTAGGGCTATTTCACACACTCCGGCTCCTGCTGGACGGCGAAATCCCGCACGGCCAAAAGCCATGCTGTGCAAAGTAGTTGTCAATGGACACTATTGTGTCTATTCACACGGGACGGCCACGGCCCGGCCGTCTGGTTGCAGCTGGATCCCACCACTGGAAGGGACAGCTGCCGGGCTGTGGCCATCCCCTCCATTCTAAACTTCTATGGGCTATTTCACACACTCCGGCTCCAGCCGGGCGGCGAAAACCCGTATGGCCAAAAGCCGTGCCGCACACAGTAGTTGTTAATGGACACTATTGTGTCCATTCACACGGGATGGCCACGGCCCGGCTGTCCGGTTGCAGCCGGACCCCACCACTGGAAGGGACGGCTGCCGGGCTGTGGCCATCCCCTACATTCTAAACTGCCGTGTGCTGCACGGCTTCCTGGCCGTACGGGTTTTCACCGCCCAGCAGGAGCCGGAGTGTGTGAAATAGCCCTTAGTGCGGCACGGTTTCCTGGCCATGCGGGATTTTGCCGTCCGGCAGGAGCCGGAGTGTGTGAAATAGCCCTTAGGCTGCTGGAGGGGGTTTAGAATTAGGCAGTAGAAAGAGAGGGTTAGCTCTCATAGGGCCTTATTTTGGTTCGTTCTTTCTGACAAAATCCTTCTTAGATGGGCAAAACCATGTGCACTGCAGGTGGGGCAGATGTAACTTGTGCAGAGAGAATTAGATTTGGGTGGGGTTTTACTTCAAAGTGAGATCTATATTGCAGTGTAAAAATAAAGCAGCAAGTATTTTCCCTGCACAGAAACAAAATTACTCACCCAAATCTAATTCTCTCTGCACATGTTACATCTGCCCCCCCTGCAGTGCACATGGTTTTGTCCATCTAAGAAGGATTTTGTCAGAAAGAATGAACCAAAATAAGGCCCATAGTGAGGGAGTGCGTCAGTGTGATAGAGTGCAGGCCGCAGGGTGAGAGCACGTCAGTGTGATAGAGCACAGGCCGTGGGTGAGGAAGTGCGTCAGTGTGATACAGCGCAAGCTGCAGGGTAGGGGGTGCGTCATTGTGATTAAGTGCAGGCCGTGGGGTGATGGAGTGTGTAAAGTGTGATATAGCACAGGCTGCAGGAAGAGAGAGTGCGTCAGTGTGATGGAGCGCAGGACGTGGAGTGAGTGTGTCAGTGTGATATAGCACAGGGAGAGGGAGCGCATTAGTATGATAAAGCACAGGATACAGGGTGAGGAAGCATGCCAGTATGATAGAGAGTAGGCCACGGAGAGGGAGCGTATCAGTGTGATAGATAGCAGGCCGCAGTGAAAGAGCACACATCAGTGTGATACAGCACAGGGTGAGGGAGTATGTCAGTGGGATAGAGAGCAGGCCACAGGGTAAGGGAGCGCATCAGTGTGATAGAGCATAGGATATGGGGTTGGAAGCATATCAGTGTGTTAGAGAGCAGGCCACAGGGTAACGGAGTGCGTCAGTGTCACACACACCCTGGAGGTTTATTCTTTTAGTGGCGACCGATGTCTGGTCGTGCACGTTGCAAAAGTGGGGTGTAAGGTCATTTTTTTTCCAGCTAGGCTACGCCCCTTTTTGTCTTCAAAACCACCTTGTCTAGGGGGGGAGACCGCGCATTTTCAACTGTTCGCACTGGGAGCCAAATTGTATAGAAACGGCATTGGTGAGTATTACCTGGGACATTATATATAGGGGGCAGTACGTATATGGCACTATGGGGAGGGGGAGTACGTATATGGTACTATGGGGGGCAGTACATATATGGTACTATGGGGGGGCAGTACATATATGGTACTATGGGGGCAGTACGTATATGGTACTATGGGGGCAGTACGTATATGGTACTATGGGGGCAGTAACTATATGGTACTATGGGGCAGTATATATATGCACTATGGGGGAGCATTATGTATATGGCACTATGGGGGGGGCAGTACGTATATGGTACTATGGGGGGGCAGTACATATATGGTACTACGGGGGCAGTAACTATATGGTACTACAGGGGCAGTAAGTACAGTATATGGTACTACAGGGGCAGTAAGTATATTATGGTACTATGGGGGAGCATTATGTAAATGGCACTATGGGGGGGGCAGTATTTAAATGGCAGTAATGGGGCTTCACGTAAACAGCATTCTGGGGAGCAATATGTACAGTATATTGCACTAAGGGTGAGCATTCTATATTGCACTAGGAGTGGGCATTATGTATAATGCCCTACAGGGGGGCATCGCGTAAATTGCTCTACTGGGGGTATTGCGTATATGGCACCATGGGGGATACAGTCATTAGGTTTACAAGCATTGGGTCGACACCATAAGGTTGACATGCATTAAGGTTGACATGGTCATTAGGTCGACACAAGCATTAGGTCGACATGGGGAAGGTCAACAGTCAAAAGGTCGATATGGGTTTTTCTTTCAAAATGTTTTGGCCCATCATCGCTACGAATGCCAGTTTACCTTTTAGCGATTCCTCCCTGATGCCCTGCTATTCGCAAACCTTAAAGATTGACTTGTCAATGACGCTGTATCTACTTCTTTTTAAATACAAAACCTTTAGGTTGTTCCCGCTGTGGTTGTGTTACATGCCAGTTTATGTTGACAGGCAACACATTCCAACATCCCCACACTGGTAAAAAAAGAAAAGAAAAATTTGACATAGTGTCACCTGTAACACCAACCATGTTGTCTATCATATTGTCTGCCCATGCGGTCTGCCTATATGTTGGAAAGACTGAATGTAAACTTAAGGACCGTATGACAGCAAATTGATCCGCCATACGATTAAAGCATTAATTGCTGGCATCAATGAGCAGCCTGTTGCCCAAATGCAGCATCCTTTGAATTTCTTATGTTAACGCATTATTTATTTATTAAAACTTTCCACATCGCTTTACAGAGAATATTTGAACATTCACATCAGTCCCAGACTCTATATGCCGTATGTCATGTACATGCACACACATTCTAGGGTTATTTTTTGTTAGGAGCCAATTATCCTACCAGTATATTTTGGATTGTGGGAGGAAACCGGAGTACCCGGAGGAAACCCACGCAAGCACGGGGAGAATATACATACTTCGCACAGTTAGGGCCATTGTTGAAATGGAACCCATGACCTCAGTGCTGTGAGGCAGTAACGCTAACCATTGCACCATCTGTAATGTAATTGTTCACTAAAATTATTATAAGTGGATTCATCGGTTAGATGTGGTGTTCCCAAAAGTCTTAAATTATAGCATATCTTATGCGTGCTTCATATAATCCTATTTTCATTGTGCGCATTTCTCCGTTTCAGCCTCTATCTGTTTCTATGGTGGTGCAACATAATTTTGAAGTGACATGCATGCGCCGATGTGTGATGGCATCCCCACAGGCCGCTGAAGCCGGGCGGGATCTCCATTGAAGGGGTTCTCTCAACTGTTCCCCCCACCCCCACTGTGGTATACTGGACAGTCCCAAAAAAACAGGGCACTCCAACGAAAATCAGGGCAGTTGGGTGGTATGCATTTGTGAGAGAAAATAGGGACTGTAAAAGCAAATGAAACCCAGTTTGTTAGTTGAAACTACAGTTTTCCTAGCCAGGAGGCATGGCCTATGGTCGTGGCACTCCTGTGAGGCTACTCCCCCATTTTTTTACACTGTTGGGGTGATGGCCAGCACTCTGTGAGCTGCTGGCCATGACCCCAGTCCCTATGTGTCTCTGAATAGACGCTGTGCACCGTGTCTATTCACCGCTGCTCTGCTCAGTAGAGCACTGGCAGGCAGGGGGGACTCCCAACTACCTAACCCCTCCCACCGCAGGACACTGCCGGCCCCTTTGGGTGCAGGAAAGTCCCAAAGAAACGGGACTGTCCTGCAAAAATTGGGACATTTGGGAGGTATGCCTCAAATGTCCCTTCATATACAGTGATAAAGTAAAAAGATACTCTACCAGCCAACAGCGCTTAACTGCCATGATACAGGCTGTGTTTGAAAAATGGCATTTGTGAGCTGGTTGGCTGGTAGTTTGTCACTATCCACTTTATCACTCTTTTAGTAAATCTCACACAAAACAGTTCTATAAAGTTATACATAATTAGAGCTGGTTTGTTCCACTTTATATACCCTTTGAGCTTAGTACATCTGGCCCTTTGTGAGCTTCTGGCATGCTCCCAGTCCCTTCGTCTGCCATCAATAAATTCCGTTAACATGCGCACAGCATCTATTACCTGCTGCTAAGCAGAGCAGCGAATGACAGGGGGACTCCTAAATGCGCTCCACCCCATGCCACTGCTGCCTGTGGTTGGGGCAGCGGGACAGTCCCAAAGAACAGGACTGTCTCAAAAAAATCAGTACAGTTAGGATGTATGGTTTATCTACATGTTTATTATTATTTACCTTTTCGGAAGAAAACGTTTCCTATCGATCCATGAGTATCAGTCGACTTGTCTTTCATAGACTTAAAAGTGGTTTTGTCTTGAACCTGCTGCATTTGCTCATCCGTCAAAGATAATCCATAAAAGTCAGCTATTTTCCTTACTTCTCCCATGAAGTCCTTTTAGAGAATAATTAAACAAAACATTCATGAGTAAATTAAATAACAAAAATGAGAACAAGTAAAAATAATACATTACTGTAATATACGCATGTAACAAAAACTACAGATACTGTATAACCAATACATCAGCATATCTTCCAACATGACCTATCATACTGTACATGAGGGAAGTCCAGGAACAGAACCTTCTGTCATTTCTGGAGAGGGTTATGTTGGGAGGAATGCAACAGGGATTGCAGGTATAGGTGTGCGGAGCACATTTTATTAGGAGTGCACAGTCAAATGGGTGTGGCTAGCACTGTGTGTCTTATACCCCTTTTACACCAAGGAATAACCCAGGTTGGACCCAGGTCGGACCCAGGTCAGCGTTGGTGTAAAAGGGGCCAACCCAGGTCCAGTAACACTGGTCTCCTACCCAGGTCCTGACCAGGGTTGAACACTGGTTGGACCTGGGTTGTGGGCGGTGTAAATGGTCCTAACCCAGGTTGGGACATCCGGGTAGTGCTGCAAGGATACCAGAAGTGCTGGACGCCCTTCCACAGTGCGCTGTAGTGGCAAAAGACAGCAGCCAGGAAGGATACGGGCAGTGCACACAGAAATCATAATTGGATGCATTATAATTTATATTTTTTTTTTTGGGGGGGGGGGGGAGGAGAGCACATGGGTGATGTTGCACTTTTATACCGCTATGTGTGCTTGAGAACTGAATAAAACGTTTTGAAAAATATTTCACAAAATAGACAAACAAACATTTTTCAATGCTAACTTGTCATGTCTTTTAATTTTTATTTTAAATCATTGAGGGAAGGTTGGCTGGCAGTTTATCAGTCCTAAAATGGACATTTTTAATGTCATCCATAGGGAAAAGCAGGGCTGACCCAGGTTCAGTGTAAATGGCGCAGACCTGGGTCTGACCTGGGTCACAGTGCTGTGTGGGGTATGAAGCTGGGTCCAACCCTGGAAACTCCTGTGTTCAAAGACCAGGGTCCGACCAGGGATTTTGGTGTAAAAGGGGTATTAGATTGACCATTGGGTATGTCTATCACTGCCAATCAGGCGTGTCTATTCTGTAAAAAACAAAACGTCTCTCAGCCACACCATAATCTCCTGCCTATTCCAGTTTTAATCTTTTAATTACTCGGTGTAACAGTACATGCAAACAAAGTGAAAAACAATGGTCTAGTACAATTAATAATGCAAAACACATGTAATTGATTGATGGGGCTTCCTTCAATAGAATACAGTTCTAAAAAGCAAAAGTCTTTGGTAAACAGTATTGCTGGCGGCAAGGAGGTGTTCATAAGGGTGTGCACAGCATTAGGCGGTGCCTGTGGTATGGGTAAAAACCAAACCAGGACAAGACCGGGGGTGGCTGCCTGTGACACCTGTCACCAGGGAGAGGAGGAGGGAGAGAATAAAGCCTCCCTGCATGGTCCGGCCATGTAGCAAAAACCGGACCCAATGGGGAGGCTGTAATCTCCCCTTCCCGATGTCCCCCTGATGATAGCTATCACAGGGATCCCCGGATAAGACACCATAAGACACCCCCCGGACCGGACACTACAAGCTCTGGACTGCAGATTTTTATGTCCGGTTCGGCAGTCCGGGGTTTAGTCTGGTTCCGGTTTTTACTAGGGATGGCCATCGTTGCCAATGTCATTGATGTTTGCAATCCTGCAACTGGCCATCGATAGCGCTAAGTTATGCAATGGACGACCATCAATATTTTTACATATCGATGGTCATCCATTGAGTTTGATTGATTAGCCTATTGGGGGCATTCTGTATCACCAGCACCACTATTGGGGGCATTCTGTGTCGCCAGCACCACTATTGGGGGCATTCTGTGTCGCCAGCACCACTATTGGGGGCATTCTGTGTCAGTAGCACCACTTTTTTGGGCATTCTGTGTCTGCAGCACCACTATTGGAGGCATTCTGTATCGCCAGCACCACTATTGGGGGCATTCTGTGTCGCAAGCACCACTACTGGGGACATTCTGTGTCGCCAGCACCACTTTTTTGGGCATTCTGTGTCGGCAGCACCACTATTGGGGGCATTCTGTGTCGCCAGCACCACTATTGGGGGCATTCTGTGTCAGCAGCACCACTTTTTTGGGCATTCTGTGTCGGCAGCACCACTATTGGGGGCATTCTGTGTCGCCAGCACCACTATTGGGGGCATTCTGTGTCACCAGCACCACTACTGGGGACATTCTGTGTCACCAGCACCACTTTTTTGGGCATTCTGTGTCGGCAGCACCACTATTGGGGGCATTCTGTGTCACCAGCACCACTACTGGGGACATTCTGTGTCGCCAGCACCACTATTGGGGGCATTCTGTGTATAAGTGGCACCTCATAATGCATTCTGCGAATAACATTACTCTGGCCATTATGTGTAAGTGACACTATTATCAGCATTATGTGTAAGAGTCACTACTCTGGGCATTATGTGTATCCTTCAGTAGTCTGGGCATTATGAATATACTGTATGGCATTATTGTGGGAATTATTTAGCAGCATTACTGTGAACATTATGTGTAAAAGGCACTACTATTGTTGGCATTATGTGTATAAGGGGCATTACTGTGTAGTGTAATGTGTATAAGGGGTTACTACTGGTAACAAATAATGGGCTCTATTGTGTGGTGTAACATGAAAAAGGGACACTAGTGTGCGTGAATTAGAAGCACTACACGGTGTAATGTAAATAACATTGTGCTACGGTTTGGCATCATTTTAGAACACACTCCTTGTGATAATACATCCCTTTTTTTGGGAACATGCCTCTGGCTTTAAAGGGAGGGCACAAATTAATAGTTTGCAGGGGACACCCAACACCCTTGCACCAGCCCTGGTGAGGAGGTTGGTATGGATGAGGATGAATGACTGCTATCTTATGGGGAGAGTTCAGCTTCCAGTTTTATTTGGAGAGCAGAGCTCCCTGCATTTCAATCATTCATGTCTGACTGCAACTTTGAGGACTAGGATGTGTAGTGGGCATTATGGCATGTGCCATAATGTGTAGTGGGCCTTATGGCGTGTAACAATGTGTAGTGGGTCGGGTGGGAACTGGTGGCAGCCGGCTGGGGTCAGCACCTTGCTATGAGGAATCTCCAACAGTTTGAGGAAGGTAGCCTGGAATCGATGGCTTGCTTAGGGCCCTATGAGGTCCTATGAGATCTAAATCTGTCTCTACCCCCCTACCACCATCACATGACACTGCTGCCCTCAGGTGGGATAGCAGGGCAGTTACAAAAAATCATGACTGTCAGGGCCGGCGCCACCACTCGGCAGCTTTAGGCATTTGCCACCACTTGGAGCAGCCCCTCCCCCAGATCAGAGGAGCAGCTCCCTCTCTCTCCCCAGCCTCCTCATGGAGTGATGCTGCGGCACATCGCTGCATCTCAAAGCACTGTATATAGTACATAATATAGCACAATTACTCACCATTTTCATATCTTCAAATGTTAGCACAAGTATGTTCAAATCATCAATATGTTTTTCCCATCCAAGAATATGATCAAAGTATGATCCATAAATTACTAAAAATAAAGAAAACAATTTGTCAAAATATTGTAAAATGTGCTCATGCTTTAATGTACTGTATTTAGAGCCAGATAAAGGGGGGCAAACAACGCCAGGGAGTGGGACTTCACAGGTGTTGGGGGCAGAGCTATTTGGTTACGGTGTGGCATAGATGGATGGGACTATTCTTCATCGTGCATAAACCATCCATGATTACCAATCATGGGTGGTCAATGGCCCTCCCTACCTGTTCTCCTCTCTTGGTAAGTGTGTGTGTGTATGCTCTGTTTGTTTGTTTGTTTGTTTGTTTGTTTGTATGTATGTATGTATGCATGATCTGTTTGTATATAAGTATGTATGCTCTATGGCCCTTATTCATATCTGATCACAGTATGAATTTATTCTCAAAATGGGCAAAACCATGTGCACTGCAGGTGGGGCAGATGTAACATGTGCAGATAGAGTTAGATTTGGGTGGGTTGTGTTGAAACTGAAATCTAAATTGCAGTGTAAAAATAATGCAGCCAATATTTACCCTGCACAGAAACATAATAACTCACACAAATCTAACTCTCTCTATACATGTTACATCTGCCCCACCTGCAGTGCACATGGGGCCTTATTTTGGTTCATTCTTTCTGACAAAATCCTTCTTAGATGGGCAAAACCATGTGCACTGCAGGTGGGGCAGGTGTTACTTGTGCAGAGAGAATTAGATTTGGGTGGGGTTTTACTTCAAAGTGAGATCTATATTGCAGTGTAAAAATAAAGCAGTCAGTATTTTCCCTGCACAGAAACAAAATTACTCACCCAAATCTAATTCTCTCTGCACATGTTACATCTGCCCCCCCTGCAGTGCACATGGTTTTGTCCATCTAAGAAGGATTTTGTCAGAAAGAATGAACCAAAATAAGGCCCATGGTTTTGCCCAACTGAGAACAAATTTGTACTGTGATCAGATCTGAATAAGGACCTATGTGTGTGTGTGTGTGTATGTGTGTGTGTATGTGTGTGTGTTTACATCTATGTATGTATACTCTGTGTGTTTGAATGCATGTATGTATGTGTGTGTGTGTGTGTGTGTGTGTGTGTGTGTGTGTGTGTGTGTGTGTGTGTGTGTGTATATATATATATATATATATATATATATATATGTATGTGGTGCCCCAGAACTGCCTAATGCCCACACAGACGCCCATGTAGTGGCCCAGGCTGGACTCCCTAACAGCACTCCCTGCCACCAACGTAGTTTGATTTACTGGGGAAAGGACATAAAGCCCCATTACCCCTCCGGAGATTGCTCCTTACCCTCTCACCCTTTGCACACCTGCAGCCTTCCGGGAGCTTGTTCTAGTTTCACCTAATTGGGGAGATAATCCTATTAACTCAGGTACTTCAGTCAGGAAACCTTACAAGTTAGGAAAACCCCATTTGCCTGTGATCAAGTTGGTTCAACTTTGGGAATACTGCCATCTTGTGGGCTAATTGGGGTACTGCTCCCCTACCACTCAGTAGGACCGAGGACCCTCTGCTTAGTGACCCTTCAGCCTCCAAGTGATCTTTTCTGCCAGAAGGCAGAAGGGGGGGCCGGAATTGTTATAAACGCTGGACCCCTTAATGGAACTGACCTATTCAGACCCCTGTGCACAGGTTGATTAGGACTGAGCCCCACGTAAGGTGACGTCACCTCAGTTATTTAGTTATATGGGTACACCGGTTGTCCCAATTATTTTTACTGTTATAATTGTTGTTTGTGGTATATCGTATCCAGTCGGATTTGTGTACATGCCAAAAGTATGTCTCCAATGTTGACGGTACCGCACCGACTGGCCTGATCCAGTAGTAATCTTAAAGTGGGGGTGTTTGACCCCGAGTGTCGTCACGGTACTCTGGACACATGGAGTTCGTAGGCCCAAGCGGGCACATGTGTAACTTGGTTAGGCCGCCTATTGTCGATGTTATTAAGTCTAATGGTCAACTAACCGCCTCAGTGGCAAGTTCCTGTGACCGATTAGTCCCTGTCATAGGTCCCACTGTCAAGGTGAATGTTCTTAATTGTTGTTAACTATTAATGTGCCATTGCTCCCAAGTACTGCTGCGCAGCGAGGGTCAGTGGGCATCAGTTGCTGTCATTTCATAATAAATCCGAGTTGCATCGCAGAACGTTGTCCCCTTTCACTGAAGAGTCTCTCTCTCGTCCACCAGAAGATAGAAGAGCGGACGAACCTGAGTCGCCATTGAAGCAGCAAGGTAAGGGGAACCTGTTCCCTTCGTGCACCGGCCACCACAAATTCTTTTGGCGTCACGAACAGGATCCGTGTGCACTAGGAGAGGGACAACTCAGTGAAAAATGGAGCAGCAACAAGGCGGAGGAGCGGCGCAGCAGGCAAATCCACAAAACCAAGAACAACAGGACATCCAAGACGCAACACCGGCTGCGGCTATAACCCTGCCGTACTACTTCGGGGCCCCGTGGCTCCCGACCTATAGCGGAGACGATGACCAACTACTGAAGACCCCATTTGCAGAGTTCAGGAACAACATAGAATCCACGTCCCGGATGTACAAACCAAGTGAGCAGCAGAAGGTGGAAATCCTGATTGGGCAGCTGACGGGGTCGGCACGCAGAGAAGTGGCCTCATGGCCAATGGAAGATAGAAAAAGTGCGACAGATATCCTGAAGAAAATCTTCACCACGTTCGAAACAAAGACCATCCCCGAACTGAAGATGAAACTGTACACACGCAAACAACGGCCAAATGAGACACTACGGGACTACGCTCTGAGTCTACAGGAGATGGTAAAGGCCATTAGAGCGGTGGACCCGGAAGAGGTACGAAATGCAGACGAGGCCCTAACAGTCCAATTTGTCGAAGGGGTGGCCCAAGAAAATGTTAAGATCCAATTGCGGCTGCTGAGGGCACAGATGCCAGGCAAGACCTTCCGGGACTTCAAGACGGCCGCCCTTGCCATCATCGGTAACCCCAAAAACAGGGAAGAGGGCTACCCAGAGCTGATTGGCTTCAACGAAGGAACAAACTCAGCCGGAGCTACGGCCAGTGGTACCGACAGGGCCAAACGGACTCCAGACCTGGCAGTACAGGGTGGCCAACAACCCGACAGAGATGCGATGCAGACACTCCAGAAACAAATGGAGGAACTGACCGTCGGAATGGCGGAAATGCAGAGGGAAATGCGCCGAATGGTGAGTTCACCGACACCGAGCTACGCAGAGCCGAGGTGGAGGGCCGAACGGCAAAGGCCAGCCCAAAGCAGGTGGGAACCACCCCGAGAGTACGGGCGGCGGTCTTCCGATCAGTTTGATGGCCAAGGGCGCCCGATATGCCGCCGATGTCAGGAAGTCGGGCATGTAGAAAGGAATTGCGAACAGGAGGAACATTTAAACTCCAACACCCCGAGGTCGAGGGCCGGACCTCGGGGCGAGCACAGGGAGTAGAACAAGACCCAAATCAGTGGCAGCCAAAATTCATCGGACAATGCCCATCTTGCCAGTGACCATCGAGGGAATAGAGATCCCAGCGATGCTGGACACCGGTTCCCAGATCACCACGATCCAGCTTCCGACCCTTCGACAGCACTGGGACGAGGAGCGGGTGGTCTTGCCACCCCCGTCACGGTTGCAGTTAATAGCCAGCAACGGCCTTGCCATACCCTGCGTGGGCTACTGGGAAGCTGATATCAGAATTGGAGACACGCTGCTGCCCAAACAGGGGTGTCTGGTCACCGATGTGGAAGGGGATCAGTTCGCTCCCATTATCCTAGGGATGAATGTGCTGCACCGGTGTCCCGACGAATTAGTAACCACGTTGAAGGCCAAGCTGACAAGGGGCGCGACGGCCGGGGACCAAGCCCTGCAAAAACCATCAAAGTGCTACAAGGGCATCAACAGTTCGTACCCAAGACGGGCGAAGTCGGAAAAGTCCGGTTAAAAGATGGGAAGCCGGTGAAGCTCCAACCGAACTCCGAGACAATCCTGTGGGGCAAGGCCCGATGCGGACCCAATGGTGGCAACTATGATGCGTTAGTCGAAGCAGGGCTGATTCCGGCACGGTACGATGTCGTCGTTGCAAGCGCCCTGGTGACCGTCAGGGGCGGCCGTGTCCCCGTGAGAGTACTGAACCCCCACAGCCGAGTAGTGAAAGTGTACCGCAACCAACCCATAGCGACACTGAGGTGGACCACTTTCCAAGATGTCATGCCCCCAACATCCGTGGGACAGCAGAACAGTGTGAACGCTGGTCTAGAGCAGTCATCCACTTGGTGGAGGGGCCTCCAAGTCGGGGACGAGAACACGCCGCCGAGAGAAAAGGAAGGAGTCATGGAAGTGGTGCGAGAGCACGCCGCCACCTTTAGCAAGCACCCGACCGATATCGGAGTCGTAAGGGATATCCGCCATCACATACCGAGCTGGTGCCGTTCCGTGAAGGAACGGCACCGGCCGGTAGCACCAGCCCTCTACCAACCGGTCCGCCAGATGCTGGAGGAAATGAAGTCCAGTGGTGTGATCCAGGAAAGCCATAGCCCATGGGCAGCCCCGATGGTCCTAGTTTGCAAGAAAGATGGACAGTTACGCTTCTGCGTGGACTACAGGAGACTCAACAGCGTCACCCACAAGGACTCCTACCCACTTCCCCGTATAGAGGAGTCCCTGGCGGCCCTCAAGGCCGCTAGGTACTTCTCCACCCTGGACCTGACCAGCGGATACTGGCAGGTCAGAGTCGCAGAAGAGGACAGAGAGAAGACTGCCTTCGTGACCCCCATGGGCCTTTACGAGTTTAACCGGATGCCGATTGGCCTATGCAATGCTCCCGCCACCTTCCAACGGGTGATGGAGCATTGCCTGGGCCACATGATTTTCGAGATCGTACTGCTGTACCTGGACGAAATCATTATCTTCTCAGAGTCCTACAGTGAACATCTCCAGCATTTGGGAAAGGTCTTCCGACAGTTGACCAAGTATGGGCTCAAGCTCAAGCCGGAGAAATGCCATCTCTTGAAGCCAGAAGTCAGATACCTGGGCCATGTCGTGAACGCTGAGGGGGTCGCACCCGATCCGGAAAAGACCAAAGTAGTGCTGGAATGGCCCGTACCCCAGACAGTGAAAGATATCCGGCGCTTCCTGGGGTTTGTGGGCTACTACAGGCGCTTCGTCCAAGGCTTTGCGAAGTTAGCCAGCCCCCTTGCTGAGTTACTCCGCGGGATTCCGAAGGAAGGGTACCATAAGAAGATCCCAATAGAATGGACCAAAGCCCGTCAGCAAGCCTTCGACAGCCTCAAGAGGGCCCTAGTCACTGCCCCACTGTTAGCATACCCTGACTACAGCCTCCCGTTCCGGCTCTACACAGACACCAGCAAGCAGGGGCTAGGTGCAGTAGTGGCCCAGAAGCAAGGGGGCCAAGAGAGGATCATCGCCTACGCCAGTCGCAGCCTCCGACCCACCGAACGGAACGACGCTAACTATATCGCCTTTAAGCTGGAGTTCCTGGCGCTGGTGTGGGCGGTGACTGAAAAATTTTGAGACTATCTGGCAGTTACCCCGTTTGTGGGCGTCACCGATTGTAACCATCTAGCGCATCAAGCAACAGCCCGCCTTGGCGCCCTGGAGCAGAGGTGGGCCTCACGTCTGGCGAACTACAACTACCAGATCGAGTACAGAAGCAATCGCAGCAACGCCAATGCTGACGCCCTGTCCCGCCTGCCGAATCCAGAACAGGAAGAAGAAGAGACAGATCCGAGAGAGGCGGTGGAGTTGCCGCACTTCACTGCACGGCTGTCGAAAACTGGCCAACAGCAAGCAAATATGGCCACCGTCGAGCAGGCAGCCGGTGGTGACGGGGAAGACTGGGCGAAGTGGCAACGGGAGTGCCCACACATTCAGCGAGTCAAACGCTTCTTGGTGGACCAGTACGAACCCTCACCGTCGGAGAGGGACGAGGCCCCCGCAGAGTTCCTACAGTTGTGGCGTCAGCAGGATCGGCTGGTGGTGCGAGACGGGCTAGTGTACCGCGGATGGATCGACCCGAGGACCCACCTAGCCCGAGAACAACTCCTACTGCCCAGAGCTGCAATCGACACAGTTTTGCGAGCCTACCACAAAGAATCAGGGCACTTCGGGAACAAGAAGACGGAAGCCACCCTGCGGAGTCAGTTTCACTGGCACAATCTACGTCAGGATTTCGAGACTTGGTGTAAGACCTGCCTGGTTTGCGCGACCCGGAGGCCGGCAACCACTACAGAAAAGGCACTACTCCACCCAATCTGCACCAGTAGGCCCTTGGAACTAGTGTCGCTCGACCACGTGAAGATGGAACCCAGCCCAATGGGATACACCTACACCCTCACTAAAGTGGACCACTATACCAAGTTTGCGGTGGCGGTGCCAGTGAAGGACCTGACAGCCTGCACCACGGCTGAAATCTTCTGGAGGGCGTTCGTTCGACCCTACGGGTTCCCGCAGGAAGACCTGTCCGATCAAGGCCCGGCCTTTGAATCCCAACTTTTCAAGGAACTCTGCGCCTACTACGGGTGCAACAAACTGCACACCACCCCCTATCACCCCCAGGGGAACGCTCCAGGGGAACGTATGAACCAGACGCTCCTCCACATGCTCCGCACGCTGTCAGCGACCCGAATGGCCTAGATTGTTGGCCGAATTGACTGGGGTGAAGAGCCGGATGGCGAAGCCGCACTCTTGACTCCGTTGCCCACTGGCAGGTGATGCTGAGAGGGGAACCCGGAAAGTCGGCTCCTGATTGGCCAGAATTCATTCTTAGTCCAGACGCCGAGGAGGAAACATCTCTGCGGCTCTGACAATCGGGGAGCTGCCGGAATCGCCCGGCAGCTTGAAAAAGAAGCCAGAAGATGGAAGAAGATGGAAGAATGCCTGGACTACGTCGGACCAAGCCAGAAGAACTTCCATGGAGGACCTGGGTGAGTTGGATTTCCTTCCACAGGTCCACCATGGATTTCTTCGGACCCGGACCTGACGCCGACGCCGACATGAAGATCGACATGGTGAAGAAAGATGACATGATCCGGAACCAGGACAAGGCACCGGATCAAGACTCTGGGACCTACCTACAGGATCAAGATAGGTAAGTATCAGTGTGTGTGTAATGTATGTATTAAACTTTTATTTTTCAGGTGTCAGTGTGTATTTATTTAACTATTTTTTTTTACTGTGGAACTACAAGACCCAGCCGGCCCTTTAATGCTCGCAGGCTGGGACTTGTGGTTCACCAAGTCCCAGCTTGCAGGGGAGGCTTGCTGGGACTCATAGTTCCACAGTTTAAAACAATAGTTTATTGTTCTATATTTTACACCAAGATCAGCCCGGTGGCCACCGCACAGGGCCACCGGGGACAGCACCAGGCTTCAGCCTGGTCAGGTAAGTCCTGGAGGGGGGGGGGGCCCTCGCCAGGCTGACTGGCCGGGGGGGACTTGTATAAAAAGTCTCCCCCCGGCTGTGGCATTACCCTGCTGGCTGGTTTGGCCTGGGGCTGGTTCTTAAAATACGGGGGACCCCTAGTCATTTTGTCCCCCGTATTTTGGGAACCAGCCCCGGACCTGGAGCCTGGGGCTGGTTGTTAAAAATCGTGGAACCCCTATTTGTCGGGTTCCCTGATTTTTTATTACCGGCCCCGGCTCCTTCAGCCTGGTGCTGGTTACAGCTGTGGGGGGGACCCCACGCCGTTTTTTTTTCTATTTTTTTTTTTCTATTTTTTTTTACACACTGCAGCCTGCACGGATCTGACTGATCCGTGCAGACTGCCAGAAAAATTCGTATTAGCGGCCGTATATACGGCCAGCTAATACGAATGAATACGACATCGGAGGGTTACAAAGCAGTCGTATATGACTGCTTTGTAATTTCCCCTCCGGAACACGACTTTGCATACGACTGAAACAGTCGTATGCAGTCGTAGGGAAAATACTAATACGAAAAACTAGGTTTTTCATATTAGTAAATTTCCCCCTACATGTCAAAGCACCACATGTAATTTATCACATGCAAGGCTGCTGTCCAGGAAGGTCTCGAGCGGCTCAAGGGGGCAGCAGTGTATGGACACATTTAGGGCCTAATTCAGACTAATTCAGACCTGATCGCAGGGCACATATTGTTTGGAAATGGACAAATCCATGTGCACTACCAGTGGGGCTGATATACCTGAAAATGTGAGAGTTACATTTAGGTGGGGTGTTTTCAAACGGATATCTATATTGCTGTGTAAAAATAAAGCAGCCAGTATTTACCCTGCACAGAAAAAAAATGACTCACCCAAATTTAACTCTCTCTATACATATTACATTTGCCCCACCTGCAGTGCAGCATGGTTTTTCCTATTTGCTAACAAAGGACCTGATTCAGACCTGTTCGCTATGCTGTGTGTAACCGCAGCCTAGTGAAAAGGTAAATGCCGCCCGTCCGAATGATTCTGCCCCCCCTCCTCCCATAACCAAGTCCCCTTATGTGTACTTGAAGACATCCCCTTGCATTCAGCCGAACAGAAGAGAACTCATTTGAACCATCGAATGAGTGTTTTCCCCTTCGGTATTAAAATTCAGTCTAGACTGACTTTTATTCCTCCCGCTATCTGCCAAATTCGTGGCGGGCGCTGATATCATTTGACATGAGAGAGAAAAAGGTAGGTTTGGAGAAGGTGTAGAAGGAGAAAGACGAGAAGAAGATGTCCTGCTAACCATGATGCTGTGGAAGATGCTCAGGAAGATTAGAGGCCTTCAGTATATCAGGGAAGCAGAGGAGGTAATGGTATAATTCGACTGATTAAACTAATTAAAAACTTTCAATTGGTTATTTGGTCATGGGGGGGGTGGTTGGGAAATTTAAAGTAAGTATTTTAGGAAAAATAGGATTTGCTCTAAAGCTGCAAGAAATGACCACATCTGATTTTCTCTGCTTCAATTGAATATTAAAACCTTCTGTCTGTGAATAAAACCCATGCCGCAAAGTTGTTCAAAATATTGCCCGCAATTGAATATACCCTTTCTTGGACTGCTCTGATATTCCTACACCACCTGATGTATTGCACACATTGGATCCAACTATTCCTCATCTTTGTTCTGCTCAATTACAGGAGGCCCCATTTTTTGTATTCTCCCATCACACCATTACACTCCTGTAAGAGACTAATCAAATGAGTACATTAGTATATACTGTGCTTGCTATACCTATGTCTATTTACAGTATATATGATTATTCACATGTGATTCAGGTTTTGATTTATGATTTATTTATCTGTCTAATAGTTACCAGCCCGTCAAAATTAAAGAACATCATTAATTGCAGCAGCTGTGCACTCCCAAATGGAGCAACACATGACTGAATTGATTAGGTGCCATCTGGTGTCCACCAGCATGCACAACACTTGAATCCCCCCATAAAGGTTAGAAGCAGCATTAGAATTTTATTATATAGGACGCAATTATTTGGGGTTTTGTATAGCCCATCCCCCAAGCCATCTACAGTACATCATATTTACAGTATGTATTTCTTACATCTCTGCTGATTCAAGCATTCAGTTAAGCAGAAGTGCCAGAGCTAGATGCACTATCACCTGCTAGAGACAGCAACAAGAAGAATAGAAACATTTAACAGAAATGCTAGTCATTTATCAGAGACGTAGGGGGAATTTACTTGTGAATGTATATCTCATGGCTGATTTCCCACGGCACCCGACCCATGAATGTATATCTCATGGCTGATTTCCCACGGCACCCAACCCATGAATGTATATCTCATGGCTGATTTCCCACGGCACCCGACCCATGAATGTATATCTCATGGCTGATTTCCCACGGCACCCGACCCATGAATGTATATCTCATGGCTGATTTCCCACGGCACCCGACCCATGAATGTATATCTCATGGCTGATTTCCCACGGCACCCGACCCATGAATGTATATCTCATGGCTGATTTCCCACGGCACCCGACCCATGAATGTATATCTCATGGCTGATTTCCCACGGCACCCGACCCATGAATGTATATCTCATGGCTGATTTCCCACGGCACCCGACCCATAAATGTATATCTCATGGCTGATTTCCCACGGCACCGGACCCATCATAAAGTGAAGTCAAGATCTTGCCTAAAAGTGTTCTCTAAGGGTAACTAGCACTTTTGGGATAATTGGACTTGGTGAAATGGTGCAAATCATGCTGTTATTGCTGGCAATTAAATGTTGAGACAGTAGCCATTAGGCCAACAATTGAATAACACTGATACATTAGTTCCAAAATCTAGTCGATTTGAGAGTAGATGTGATGCTTGATCCACTACAGCAGTGGTTCCCAACCCTGGTCCTCAAGTACCCCCAACAGTGCACGTTTTGCAGGTCTCCACACAGGATCACAGGTGATATAATTAGCTCCACCTTTGGATCTTTTAAAATGTGTCTGAATAACGAGTGCACCTGTGTACCTGCCGGGTGACCTGGAAAACGTGCACTGTTGGGGGTACTTGAGGACCAGGGTTGGGAACTACTGCACTAGAGAGTAAACTCGCTAACAAACTTGGATACTCTACCTTTCTTTTTATATATATGTATAATTGTCTACCTTGTATGTTTTCCCACTGCTCAGCATTGCATCATTGTAGAGCGCTGCCCAGCATTTCAGATTTTTACTGCAGGTGCGGACCGTGCGGGACTCCTCCAGGGGTAGAACTGGTGTGTTGTGGGCAGGACCGGATTGGCCATCTGGCCTTTCTGGCAAATGCCAGAGTGGATGATGGCCAGGTGGGCCAATTTACCACTCCATGGTTTAAGCCCCGCCTCCTGATCAGCTCACAGCATGCGGCGGCTCTCTCTCTGCGCCGATCGGGCCCAGGAGAGGGGGGCAAATCTCATGTGGCTATTCTCCTCTCTCTCCGGAAAGCCAGGATCAGCAGTGCACGCATGCCCAGTGCATGCGTGCATGTGTTCGGCATGCGACAAAGGTCGCGTGCATGGACAAATGGCAGGTACAATTAGGCTGCCCTGTCCATCACTGGTTGTGGGCCCAGATGCAAAACTATCATTTGGGCCCCCCTCCTCCACATCAACCCAAGTTCACAATATGCAACACAGCAGTGGGTGACAGGGAGAGGCAGAGGGTAACAGGGAGAGGCAGGAGGAGGCAGAGTATGACAGGGAAACAGTGAGTGACAGGAAGAAGGTGACAACCAGCAGTGAGCCCCGTAGTCATCAGGGGCCAAGGTGCAATACAGCTGCTGCACCAATGGTTGTTCTGTCTCTGGGCTCCTGGTATTTTTGGAACCTGCTGACATCTCTGGGCAGGGTGCGACTACAGTTATGGATCACAATTTGGTAAGGGCCCTTTAAACATTTTTTTTTTTAGGTTAAAGTCTTAGTTCTCACCTACAGAGGAAGCCACGCCCATCTATCCGGTTTTCCCGACATCCTGCCCCATGAGAAATGTCCCAGAAATGTCACAAGGCTCACTATTGTGAAAGTATGTAATTGCACTGCTTCGCAGCTGGGTGGCGATTGCTCCACTGATGAATAGTACAGTACAGTGCCGCGGGTGGATACTGTACAGTGTGATGTGCCATTGCTATTCACCATCCACCTTCGCTTCTACTTTTTAATTAGTTATGCTATGTAGTTGCTGAATTAGCACTAGGGACTCGGTGGAGAAAGGTATGCCGCACTTAGCACTGTAAGCACAGACATTTCCCTCCGGCTGAAATTGCGTCTATGTACAGTATGTGCAGTAAAATGTACAATGGAATGTACACCTTAGACCAGTGGTTCCCAAACTGTGTGCCGTGGCTCCCTGGGGTGGCTCGGGTCACATGCAGGGGTGCCGCAGCTTGGTGGTCCAGGACCAACTCAAATTATTAATGGTTAATTATTTATGAGCAAGACCAGTGCTGGTGGCTGGCAATCATAGAATGTGTACAAACAGAAGCAAATCCTGCCCTTTACCACATAACTGCCGCTAAGAATCGCATATAAACCCAATCTAATTCATTTTCTTTGGACCTAGGGGTGCCGTGAAAAAAATTCTGATTCTCTAGGGTGCCCTGAATCAAAAAAGATTGGGAACCTCTGCCTTAGACATATTTTCCCGAGAACCTCCTAAGCTTTAATCATGGAATGGAATTAGATATTTGTTTTGAATTCAAAAAGTATAGAAGTCTTGACATTCTCAGAACCTAACATTTCTGCACCTTATACATTATTTGCATTAGTAACTCACTGTTTCCACTCATAAAGTCTTTGAAGAACAAGTTCCAAGAGCTGTATGTAGGAAGCACAGGATGGCTGTTATGGAAATGGTAATAAGACACTGCTGCGTCCTTTGGGTTCCGAAGAATAAACAAGATCTATAAAAAGCAAAATAGATAGGTAGTGATCTTGTCCATCTAGATCCCTATGGGGCCTACACACATAGCAATTTAGGGGCAATTTCTAATAGATCTCACTAGATCGCTTATTATTATTATTATTATTATTATTATAATTTTATTTATAAGGCGCCACAAGTGTTTCGCAGCGCCGTACAAAGGAACAATACAGGGAAACAAAACTTGGCATAACATTGAATAAATAACAAAATTACAGTACAAATAAAGAGCGCCACAGATCAATACACATTACAGCTTGGATATAAGTGGTGAGGACTCAATCAACATACAACTAGAGGCTTGAGGCCAATGATGGAGAGGAGTATGCAGACGAAGATGGTCACTGAGTGTTGGAGTAAAGGAGACCTGTGAGTGAAATGTGAAGAGAAGTGGGCTTTGACAACAGGAGGGAAGAGGGCCCTACTCAGAGGAGCTTACAATCTAGTGCACTTACAGCGCTCTGTGTGTAGGGGCATAGTGATAGCATACGTGGCCTTGCTCCTCGCAATCACCGGCAAATAATATCCAGCATGCTGGATAAATCTAGGTAATCGATGGGGTCGCCGGACAAGGCCAGTGTTCTCAGTGGAGATCACTGGCCCTGACAAATCACTAAGCACACAGAACTGGCACATCGATGTGTGCTGAGCGACCTTGCTGAGCGTTCTAAATGATCTAGTATCGCTCAGAATGACGCTCAGCATCTCCCCATGTATAAGCCCCTTTAGAATACACAAGTGAGTTAGCCCCCATCAACTATGCAGAAATATCTGATGCCACAAATCTCTTCAGATTTCACATGAACTCTCCAAGGAATTTGATCTGACCTCTATTCAATTCAGATAGATCTGACCAGATCTATCTGATGCAGACAGATCACATCAGATATTCATACCCCCCAAATGTCCCGATTACAGCAGGACAGACTAGCTTTTTGGAGACTGTCCCGCTGTCCCTCCTGTGGGTGGCAATGTCCCGGGGGTGGGGGGCAGTTTGGGGGAGCCGAGATCACCACTGCACTGAGGGCCTTATTCTGGTTGAGGCGGTCCGTTCCGAATTCTTTCGGAGGGCGCTTTTTAGCTATCTGCGCATGTGCAACGTAGTGTCTGCGCACTCGTTCTCACCAAGACCGTCTACAAATGTGCACCGAACTCCCTCGGGAAATATGGGCGTAATATGGGCATCATGTGGGCGTACACAAGGGCGCAGTTTCAAAGTGGGCAAAACTGGGCGTAAATATGGGCGTACACGTGGGAGTGCACGAACAGTGGTAGGCGTGCATTCGGACCGGACACCAAGTGCAAGCGAACCAACACGGCAGTCCATAAGCAAGTTTCCGTTCTTGGAGAGCCCTGGTTCATGCGCTAGGCCAGGACAGGCCAACCTGTGGCTCTCCAGATGTTGTGAAACTACAAATCCCAGCATGCCTTGCCACAGTTTTAACACTCCCTTATAGCAAAACTGTGGCAAGGCATGATGGGATTTGTAGTTTGACAACATCTGGAGAGCCACAGGTTGGCCAGGCCTGCGCTAGGCATTCGGATCGCCCAATTAGTACGCCCGCACCTTAAACACTCGCAGCTGACCACAATACAATCCACTCCTCTACTCATAAGTGATTAATTACACTCTTTTCACAGGTTCAATTGGAACCACTAAGACAGGGAAAGGGGCAACAATGAAGTAATAACACTTAACATGATGTAAGGGTTAATCTAAAGTGCAAGAAATGTGTTTAATTAACAATTAGGAAGTAATTGATTACATTTAAAAATAATCTATGTGTTATGAGGTAGGCTAATTGGATAAGTGTGTCATGTCGCAGAAGCATGACTTCCAAATAGATTAGTGAGGTTTGCGGAAATACACCAACTCGGTGCCTATGGTCAGCTTCCCGTCCGTTCGGACGCAGTAAGACCGTGCAGAATCTTTGTGTTCCCACCGCACAGGCACGTTTGGATGCAGTCTGAAGACACTCCCTCTTCTTAGCGAGTCCGTCCGAATGGATGCGGACGACCTGTGGGCGTGTGTTCTTAGAATGTCCGCCGTGCGTGGTGTTCGGTCATTTCCGAAAGAAGTCGGAACGGACCGCACCAAGAAGAATAAGGCCCTGAGAGCAGCCGGTGATTGCAGAGGAGATGCTGTACACATAGGTGCCGATTTATGTTTTTGCTGGTGGGTGCTCAAGCCAAAAATATAGAGGAGTGGCTTCATGTGGACGGGGTGTGGCCACAAAATAATACCAATTTATATTCTGGAGCACAGTTGTCTCCAATATGCAAATTACGGCAACAGAGTTCCACATACATAAATTCCCCCACAGTGCAGGTACATAAATGCCCCCACAGTGCAGGTACTCCGCGGACAGAATACACTCTTCCCGGGACACTGTTTCCCAGGTGGCGGGTCCGGCAATGTGGGTGCTGTAGCCGCAAATTAGCAAGTTAATATGGCGGCCCAGCAGCGGGACTCGGGCCCGTGGGTGCTCATCAATTTCCGTGGATACTCGGGCCCTTGAGCACCCACAGAATCAACACCTATGGCTGTACACATGCACAGGGAGAGTGACAAGGGGGACCGCAGGGAACATGACATTGGGGACAGTGACAGCATGGATGCAGGGAAAGAGACAGTGACAGCGGGATCGCAGGGAGAGTGACAGTGGTGACAGTGACATAGAGGATGGAGGGAGAGTGACAGTGGGGACAGTGACAGAAGAGACGTAGGGAGAGTGGGGACACCCAGCAGAGGATGCGGCGACTGGAGGATGGGGGAGAGCCGGGCCAACTTGCAGGGGATGTGGTGGCTGGAGGAGGGAGGGAAGCTGGGCCACCCAGCGGGCCAATCCTTCAGATGTATCACATCTGAAGCACACAGAAGCCATTGGATATGCCCAGGATGGCTTCAGATTAGATAGATCCTGGCTGCAGTGTCAAGGATCTATCAGACACAACCGATTTGACCTGTTTTCTTCAGATCAGTCATTCAGATCTGTCTGTATCTGAAGAAAACAGGCCAAATCGGACTAGTGGATGGGGGCCTCTAGGATGCCACAAACAGTATAGAATGTTTTTACAGTGATTTTAACAATACCTTTCAGTTCATGCAGGCTTAAGGGTAATTTGGTATATTTAGCATTTCACACTCATTACCTTAAAACTTAAATAGGCTTTGGGCACTAACTCTTGACTGGGCCCGCCACAAACAAGAGCAGGTGTGGTCACACCCTATTTTAAATATTGTATGTATATTGGATATGAAGAACCTGCAAACAATAGGGACTTGATCATACCATCTTACACCTCCCTCACAGGCACATGCTCCACTCTTAGGTGGAAATTTACTAAGAATACGAATATGATTGTTCTTATTCGTATTCTTAATACGAATGAATACGACTGCATGCGGCTGTTTTAGCCGTATGCAAATCCGTATTCCGGAGGGGAATTTACAAAGAAGTCAAATACGACTGCTTTGTAATCCCTGATGTTGTATTCATTTGTATTCATTCGTATTAGCAGCCGTATATACAGCTGCAGTGTGTAACAAAAATAGAAAATAAATAAATTTAAAAAACGGCGTGGCCAGGCTGAAAGAGTCAGGGCTGGTATTAAAAAAATCATGAAACCATGACTGATCTGTGCAGGCTGAAGACAAATAGCCAGGAAACTGAAGTGTATTTTCCAGACGTATTTGAATGGTAATTAGTGGGCGTATCCTGCTAATTACCTGGTATTGAAAATACGGTCGGTTAGTAATTTAGGCATCATCATTCTTTTGAATGGTGATTCCCGTCGTATTCTGTCGACGGTGTATTCATTCGTATTTGTAAATACAAATACAAATGTCCCATCAATAGGAATATGAATAATCGTATTTTTGGCATAGTAAATGCCAAAAATACGAATACGCCCAAAAAAAAATCGTATTTTACTATGAAAATACAATATTTTTTTACGAATTTAGCTTAGTAAATTTTCCCCTTAGTATCCATGCACATACTGTAATTTGATGCAAAAGAAATGTGTACAGTTGATTAATATGTATTTAAACATTTTTTTTCCATACATTTTTAAAACAATTGACTCTATCTACCATGGACCCCGGATGTTTGGATGGCGATGTCTCCTACCATCCTTTTCCATGCCTCAGCAAAACACATTAAAGAGTAAATAGCATGCACTGGCATGTGTATTAAAATACCAACTGGGACCACATTAAAGGCCTAATGGGCTTGGAGATTAAAATGTTCAAGGGCCTATTATGAAAGTGGAGGAGGTGATACCAATGCCATGTAGGCATGGAGAACCCATATATACCCATGTCTCTCTAAATATATAAAAGGACAAAATTGCATACTGTAAAAGAGTAAAATAGGAATGCAATTTTAATACTTCGAATTTAGGGCCAACCAGGTGGCCAGATTTGATCATCATGATGACGGACCTAATGTTAATCATTAGACCAACATTGGAATACTGACTGCCCGGACTTGACAGGAGGGCGGGCGCTAGGAAGCCCCTTGCGGGCTTTGTGGCTTGCTGCGCTTGCCACAGGTTCTATTCTCCCTCTATGTGGGGTTGTAGAATAGCCCCTGTAAGTCGGGATCCCAACAGTTGGGCTTTAAACAATCGTGATACCAACATCGGTCTACTGATCATCGGGATTCCGACTATTGGGAGGATATCCGGGACATGTGTTAAAAGCAGGGTACCGATGATGCAAACCAGTTGAAATAATTAATTCTGGGTTATATCATACATTATATTAATGCAGAGAAACATGATTTAATACAAAATGTAATTGTTAATGTTGACATGTCACATGTCGGCATAGTGAACATGTCAACTGAATGTCGACAAAATATACCTCATCCATTTTTATATAAATTGCCCTTTAGATTTTATCCATAAGCCATAATCCTTAAAGATAGAATTGATAACAAATTGTGGTTGATCTTTTTTTGCACATAAAATAGACAAATTTTGCTATAGTATAAGAAGTAACAGTAGAACTAGTAATAGAAAAGCAGGTACTATACCTTGGGCTTCTTAAGAAATGATTTGGGTGCATTCTCATAAGTCAGGTGTGATGCAAAGACTCGCGGTGAAGGTTGTTCTTTCAGATACTTACGAGACAAAAGGACAGTGTGATTAGTAAAAAAATAAGAGACAGGCAGTGTGACTCAGTGGCGTCAATTAGTCCCAGTTGCCTGGAAGCAAGATAAATATTGGTGCCCCCCCCCCCCCCCCACACACACACACACACACACACACACATACACACTCAGCACCATTTAATAATTATATGTACACACAGATAAACAACACATATATGTATTTAATCTACAGAAGCGATATTCACTGCTTTCAATTAACTGAATCAGACTTGTAGGAGAGGAGAGGTGCCCCCTTGGGAGCAGGAGCCAGGGGGCAGATGACTCCATTGAGTCCCAGAGATACGCCTCTGGTATGACTCCTGAAAATTGGATTAATGGGAATGAGAAACAGACAGCAAATAATTACTTACCGTATATACTCGAGTATAAGTCGACCCAAATATAAGCCGAGGCACCTATTTTTACATAAAAAAACTGGGAAAACTTATTGACTTAAGTGGGACCCTCACTCGAGTATAAGCCAAGGGGGGCTTTTTCAGCATAAAAAATGGTCTGAAAAAGTAGGCTTATACTCGAGTATATATGGTACTCTTGAAATCTAGTTTCAGGGAGATTATAGTTGATTACAATATATAGTTGAGTACAATTTCACAGAGAACCGTGTTGCGGAAACGTGCCATGCTCCACCCAAAGAGTGTGTCTAGCGCCATATATGGGTGTATATATACTTAAATGCTTACAGCAAGATATTTCTGTATTACATTATCAACTATATATTTTGGGAAACCTAGCAAGTATTGATCATTTTCTGTCTGCGAAAATAGATTTTTTTTATTTTATTTGCAACTACCTGTATTTGCTGTGATATTTATTTTATTCTAACTCAGCACAATATACAAAATAATAAATGTGATGCCTATGCCAGGGATTCCCAAACTGTGCGCCTAGGCTCCCTGGGGTGCCTCGGAGCACTTGCAGGGGTGCTTCGGTTTGGTGGTCCAGAACCGATTCAAATTATTTATAGTCAATGTACTGTAATAGACAAAATCAGTGCTTGTGGCTTCCAGTTTTAAAATATATTGATAAACAGTAGTGAATCTACATAACTGGACCTAAGAATGACATATAAGCACAATATATTTAATTTAATATTGTTTTCTGAAATTCTCAGTAGCAAACTTTGCACCTATTGGTGCCGTGACAACTATTCTGATAATCTAGGGTGCCGTGATGCAAAAAAGTTTGGGAACCACTGGCCTATGCAATAAAATCCAAATGCAATTTAAACTTGTGTAAATTCTCACTTCTGTGATCATCTCTTGGTAGAAAAATTAATTTTAAAAATTTGCATTGCTTTTTTTTGTGTTTAAAGACTAGATGGGCCAAGTGGTTCTTATCTGTGATCAAATTCTATTCTGGCAGCAGGGCATACTGAGAGGGATCCGTGACAGATCTCTCACACAGCGCTGTGGAGAGAGGGTATGGTACTTATGTATTATCTGGGCTTCCATGTTAAATGCACCCCATTTTTTCATACCCCTACTATCCAACTACGCATGGAGTTGATTTTATATAGTGTGGCGAGCGCAGCGAGCCACCGTGCCCGAAGCGTGGTGAGCGCAGCGAGCCCCGCGAGGGGACGCGGTCTCATAAGAAAAATGGGAGCCCAGATATTACATAAGTACCGAGGGTATCTTCAGAAAAAGCTGTTGATTACTACCGCAGTGTTGCCGCGATGGAGCATACAGAAATGTGATAGAAACCCAGTTAACGGGGTTTTTACCGCATTTTCGTTTTACAGCATTCCGCCCAGTGTGATTACTGAAAACAAGACATAAGACTGAATTCAAACTGGATCGCACGGCTGAGAATTCGCAGGTGGGATGATTGTATGCATTCGCGAGGCAATCCTGCAATCGTGGATGCTGAAAAGAACCCGCAAAGTGCCGTTGACGGATCTGATCCGATAGATTAAACCTACAGCACGTGCAATCTGTAGGGTCGTACTGATGCGCACGGGACTGCGAATCGGGTCAAATGGTATGTCACATACATTCGATTTGGGACGATTTTTGGCCCGACCCATCGGGATTGGTTGAAATCTTACCAGTGTATGGGGGCCTTTGGAAGGGAGGGTTAGGGTTAGGTTGTGGGGTGAGGGGGCTTGGTTTAGGCCATAGGGTGCTGGGATTAGGAGTAGGAATTAGCAGGGAGGGGTAGGGATAAACTGCGGGAGTGGTGCTAGTCTGCGTGGAGGTAGGCTTAGAGGGGCAGGAGAAAGCGAAATATACTTTCTTAACCCCGATTCTCTCCTTCGGGGTGATGATGATCATCCCCATTTGGTCTATTCAATTTTGATACAGGGACATTGTGGGTATAGTGGCTCTAATAAGTTAAGGATCCTAATAGCTGGTACATCTAGCCGTAACCTTATCATTTGTATCTGCTGCTTTGTGAAACAGAATAATCTTTGGCAGCTTAAGTAATGACTAAATTATTCAAGAATTATTTACATTATACAGTTTTTCAGATAACATAAAGGGAATGTTCTACACAAACCTCATATTTTTCAGGTTTTCCAAACTCAAGCATAATATCATTGTCAACTGTGGGCTCTTTGTTGTGCATTGCAAGTAGCATTTCATGAAGTATCTTTATTGACCAGTTAGTGCCTATAAAACAAAATATATGCAACTATGATACATAAAGTACATAAAGAAGTTACTATAATGCATACAAATGTAGACTATAACATAAAGTATGTGTAGTAATAATAATAATTTTATTTATATAGCGCTCTTTCGCCAATAGGACTCAAGGCGCTTACAAAACGCAGTCATTACATTGACAAGAAATAAAATGTGCTTTGGTTCTAAAAATGTATTTTTATTTTTTGGGGAGGCTCCAAAGTCTGTCTGTAGGACAGTTTAAAAATAGGGAGACACACCAACTGCCATTCCAAACTGAATCACTGGCAGTTGGTATTTCTCCCCTTTTTTAATTTTGGACTCTGCTGCAGCCCCACCGTTGGAGCCACCACTGCTTATTACCAATTTAAAATGAAGGGGTTGAAATGCAGGTGTGCTGTGTATACTCCAAGGCTACTCCGCAGCCTTATCAGGGTATTTTTCATAAAAAAATACCCCGAGTACTGGCTGCATATGTGTCTCGATTGGCCACCTGCTTCCTGTCAGGACAACCACCTCATGTGCACAGTGCTCACTTGAGCGCTGATCACCGATCCATGGGTAGGTGAGTATGATTTTTTTTAAATTACATTGATCAGCTCATTTGACCATCATAGAGGGTCACACTGTTCCGGTCCCCACACAGCTTCCTCTTCCTAGGTGTTAAGAAAGCTGTGCAGGGGTAGGAGAACTGCAGCGAGTCCTGTGATTCGCCAGCTGATGCTTGCATTATTAACACATGGCTCTCTGGGCCTAATTAAGAGATGTTTTGGTACTTATGTAGTATCTGGGCGTCCGATTTAGAAATCGGATCGGATCGCATCGCATCGCATGCGACCAAATCGTATGCAATGCGATGGTCAAGATTTTTCCATAGGATTCAATGTTAATGTGGTCTGAGT